>NW_012110030.1:4333760-4349238 GCF_000951045.1 Mandrillus leucophaeus | reverse complement strand
TTTCCTTCTAACAGTCAGGACCCTCAGCTGTAGGTCTGTTGGAGATTGCTTGAGGTCCACTCCAGACCCTGTTTGCCTGGGTATCAGCAGCAGAGGCTGCAGAAGATAGAATACTGCTGAACAGCGAGTGTACCTGTCTGATTCTTGCTTTGGAAGCTTCGTCTCAGGGGTGTACCCCGTCGTGTGAGGTGCGGGGTGTCGATCTGCACCTAGTGGGGGATGTCTCCCAATTAGGCTACTCTGCGGTCAGGGACCTACTTGAGCAGGCAGTCTGTCCCTTCTCAGATCTCAACCTCAGTGCTGGGAGATCCACTGCTCTCTTCAAAGCTGCCAGACAGGGTCGTTCGTATCTGCAGAGGTTGCTGCTTTTTGTTTAACTGTGCCCTGTCCCCAGTGGTGGAGTCTACAGAGACAGGCAGGCCTCCTTGAGCTGCTGTGGGTTCCACCCCGTTCGAGCTTCCTGGTGGCTTTGTTTACCTACTTAAGCCTCAGCAATGGTGGGCACCCCTCCCCCAGCCTCGCTGCTGCCTTGCATTTAGATCACAGACTGCTGTGCTAGCAATGAGGGAGGCTCCATGGGCTTGGGACCCTCCTGGCCAGGTGTGGGATATGATCTCCTGGTGTGCCGTTTGCTAAGACCCTTGGTAAAGCACAGTATTGGGGTGGGAGTTACCCGATTTTCCAGGTGTTGTGTGTCTGAGTTCCCCTGGCTAGGAAAAGGGATTCCCTTCCCCCTTGTGCTTCCCAGGTGAGGGGATGCCTCGCCCTGCTTCAGCTCTCGCTGGTTGGGCTGCAGCAGCTGACCAGCACTGATTCTCTGGCACTCCCTAGTGAGATGAACCTGGTACCTCAGTTGAAAATGCAAAAATCACCGGTCTTCTGTGTTGCTCGCGCTGGGAGCTGGACGCTGGAGCTGTTCCTATTCAGCCATCTTGCTCCTCCCTCCTATATTACATTTTTATCTTATTTTGAGCTCATAGCCAACTAACATCTTTAATTCTTTTATTCTCCAATTCCCTTTTTTACTTGCACATTTACAATTTTGAATCAAAAATTAGAAATTTACATGTATCACTTCTGATAATGATAGCCTATAATATTGAGTAATATATGTTGAATCTTTGTTATGTGCCAGGTACTATGTGAAGTATTTGGGGCTCGTTATTTTATTTTTTAACACAGAACAATGCTTTAAAGTAGGTGCTTTTATGCACTTAGATCAAGTAATTAAGCATATATTATTTCTTTTGGCATGATTACCAAAAAGGTATATACCTTTATATATTATATTAAATATATAGATAACTATATAGATAATAAATGTTTCTATAGCTAGATATTATAAATAATAAATGTCTCTATAGATAGATAATGGATATATGTAAATAGATAGATAAATAATAAATGTGAGACGTTTCCTTTAGCCATTGAGCAATTACACTCTAATTTAATGCTTCCCTTATCATGGCCATTGCAAACCTCACAGGTAGATGACCTTACTTGCTCTGGTATCTCCATGTGACTAACCACAAATGAACAATTGCACCTGTAGAAAGAAAGTGATATCCATTCATTAGACATTTCCTGCCACATTTTTTCCAGAGGGTAAACTATCAGGTTATAGTTCCAGGTTTGTAGATAGTTTACCTCTAGCTACAAATCATTTTGTTTTTCTTAAGAGCAATTAAAAGATCCTCCAGAAAAATAAAGCATGTAATTATGTGAAAACATTGGAAAGGCATAAATCTTCTCTGGAAACAAAGGTAAATACAAATATTCAGTTTCTTTAGCCAGAAATTTCAAGACAATTTTTTTGATCTTCTGATGTGAATTATTTTCACCAAAAAAAAAAAAAAAAATGTCCAATCCTCACTCCCAGTACCTGTGAAAATGCCCTTAACTGAAAATAGGGTCTTTTCTCAAGGTGAAATCATCCTGGATTTAGAGTGTTTCTAAATCTAATGACTGCTATTATTATAAGAAAAAAAAAAAAAAAAAACAGGGGGAGATTTAATCCATACAGGGAAGAAGGCCAAGTGAAGAAGGAGGCAGATTGAAGTTAATACTGCTGCAACTAAGGAATGCAAAAGCTACCAAAAGCTGAAGGAAGCAAGGAATTATTCTCCCCTACAGATTTTGAAGGGCATGTGTCGCTGCTAATGCCTTGATTTTGTACTTCTAGCCTCCAGAACTGTGACAGAATAAATTTTTATTGTTTTTGTAAGCTGCCAAGTATTTGCTAATGTTTTATGGCAGCACTAGGAAATTAATACATTGTCCATAGACATTTTCAGTTAACAAATATGCTAAAGGAATAACATGAGCGTTCTCTCTAACTTCTCAGGTTCTACATTTAGCAGTTCTAAAAATGGGCTAATTTACTCTTTTGCAGGCAATTTACTCTGTTGTCTTGCCGTATTGAAAGTGCCATTTACTTTTACATATCATTCTTTTATTCCACAAATGTTTATCGAGCACCTAAAATGTGTTATGATACTGTTGTTAACAAAACAGAAAAAAAAAAAAAGAAGATACAAATTCCTGCTATGATGGAGTTTATATTCTAGGAGAGGGTAGATGTAAAAGAAACATAGTAAATTATGTAGTATAATTAGCACCATAAGGGAAGCAAGATTTTATGGAAGAATGTGATTATGAATAAAATAACATAGATCTAAAAGAGAAGGCGACATTTGAAAAAAGTCTAGATGAATGCAGATGAGTACATTATGCATATATTGGGGAAAATAATTCCAGGCAGAAGGAAGAGCAAGTGCAAAGGCTCTCAGTTGGGGGTATGCTTAATATGTTTCAGAAACAGAGCGATGAGTCTAGGGCTAATGTTGGTGGAATCCAAAGGGCTAAAGAACTTCATTATGAGTCAAGTCAATGGTAGACTTTGGAGGGTTTTCAGGAGAGCAGTGACATGACCTGACTCCTGCTTAAGACAGGTGCATTTAATCTTTTGTGAATTCCTTTAGCAGTCTGGACTGTTCGAAATAATGTTTTAATGTACATAAAATTAAAATGTGTAGGGAGTACAAAGTAATCTATATCACAAATTTGAGATACAGTAGTATATGTGTTTCACCAAAAACCTAAAAATATGAGTATTAAATGCTATAATTTTGAAATAGTGATGAATATAAATGGTATATTAAGGTATCTGTGGCAATATTAATTGATATGAAAATATCTGTGATTTCTTTTGGTGACCAAAACAGGTACTGTTAATATGACTATGGCTTGTTGCCTATATTTGTAATCAATTAAGCGACCCCCTGAACTAATTCAAAGTTAATTACCATTTTTCTATATTTGTATTGTACTTAGTCAACAATAGAAGCATAAACACTGATAATCCATGTAGCATAGGATCTAATTCAGACTGACATTTACCAGTTAGAAATAAGGAGTTTTTATCATGATGTGGTTATTTCAACATGCAACTGCAAGCCTCCTATGGTCTTAATGTTCAGACATTGGAAAGAAAAAAAGTAATTATGTTTTTGTTTATGTTGAACTTTATTCCTGCTTGTTAAGCCTGATACAATTATAGATACAAACATGAAGACAAGGAAATTTTGTTCCCTAATAAACTATAACATGAATATGTCTATATCTAAGTCATTCGTCTCTCCTTTTTTTCTCTCTTAAATTATGTATTGCATGTTTCCATAAACAACCAGTTATTCAGATTCTAAGTCATACATGCTAAAACATAATTTGTTTTTACTTAGGAATATATTTATTTGGGATATACACATACATATTTTGGTACCCAGTTTTTGATACACATTTATCCTCCTATATTTAAGAAGCATCTGGACAAAAGTAACTTATTCAAATATGTCAATAATCCTATTGTATCACACTATTCCAGTTATAATCCAAGACTAAACTAGTTTAGTTTTCAAAAGGAAATACAGCTACACAGATTTACACTGAATCTTTCCCTTAGCAGGGGACAGAAAGGAAAAAAAAAATTGTAAAATGTTAACAAATATAATTTAACTTGAAATGCCATACCATCATGTAAGTCTTAAAACACATCAACCTTGAAAGTGAGTATAATTCTGGACATTAAAACATGGCAAGTTATGGGTTAACTTTCCGTGTTCCTTGGCCAAATTGTAAAGAAGCAAAGAGATCTTATTTTGGTCAGCTAATTACCTATAAGCAACATAATTTTATAGACTACATTGAAACAATTCACTCTCAGAACGTGCCAGAATGCACTACACTTTATATTCCACATTATGACTCTGTATAAAAGTTCAATAAATATATATCATACTTAACCATATTCACAGAAAGACTCTGGTAAATGTACAACATTAAACACATGACAAGCTTATTCACTTGATTGAAATTTTCATATTTGCACTGTTTGTACCTAATCCACATTTTAAAATTTCTAGATACACCCAAAGGAATATAATGTGTATCTTTTCTTTTGAATCTTCATATTTGTACTGCTTCTGTAATAGGCATTGACCTAAACCTTGTCCTTGCCACAGGCTGTGAGAGATAGCACTTTGAAGGTTTTTTTTCTTTTTTTTCTCTTTTTTTTTTCTTATCCAATAACTCTGTGAAAGAAGCTGATGAACCCCTCCCTTTAAAAAGTAATAAACTTTCAAGCAGGGTGAGGCACAGTGATAATAGCAGACCACAATAATTCCTTAGAAAATTTTACAATAAAATTCTGTATCTTTCCATATTGCTATTGATATTCTAAAGTAGAACTTGAGATCTAAAAGTTGGGACTATAACATATGAATCAGCTTAACATTTAAGAACATGTATTATTAAAAACGTGTTGTTAAAGTGTCATAATGTAGGAGCTATATTAGCATTGTTTTAAAGGTTAGCTATATTACGTGTGTCTTTAGATTCACTAGGAATCTATAAAATTTATCTATATATGCATATAGTTATATTTTGTATTGATAAGCACTTAGATTTCATATCTGCAAACATGTACATATATGTACAAATATATATGCATACATATATATAACCTATATAATATAAGCATATATATGTACATATATATGTATAAGCTTGTGAGAATAAAATTCACATATATGAAGAGAGAATGAGAGAGAGAGAGTGAGAGAGAGCGAGAGACTATAATTTTATAGTAATGGACAGGTATTGGTCCTGCCTAGCTAGTAAGTGGACAGAGTGAATGTAGTGATTCTGTAAATTGCCTTTATAGCCTAAGAATCAAGAAAATATAGAAAAGCTTTTCTGCTGCTTTGGCCGAAAGTGGTTCTTTGCTGGATCCATATCCTATTTCCTTTGACCCCTTCAATAGGGTGGCTCAGCTGTTCTTTGCTTTCATGTCTTATCTCATTTTATCCTAACAACTCTATAAAGGCACATAATATTCTCGCCAGGTTGTGGGTGATAAAACCAAGGGACTGAATGACTTATATAATGGTACACTGCTGTTCTTTCCACCTTTACAGTGCTTTGATTTCCACAGCATTTTCCGTGTTTGTCAATGGAAAGTGGGACTGAGAAGCATCTGCATCAGAATCAAATCACTTGAGATTACTTATTTAAAAAGTAGACTCCTGATAACTGTCCTTGTCCTTTCAAATCAAAATCTATAAGAGCAGACAGTGGAATTAGCATTTTTTACAAACATTCTAGGATTAAGAAGGTCAAGGTTATGGATGACAGTAAATGAACCCTGTATCCTAGACAGCTGAGTCTTTTCCCAGAGCCTTGCTAGTCAAAATGTGGTCTGTGTATCAGCAGCATTGGCACAACCTAAAGCTTGTTAGAAATGCAGAATCACAGGCTCCACTGCTACATTTTCATATGATCTCCAGGTGACTTTGTCCACACTAAAGTGGGGAAGCATTGTCTTAAACACTTTTTTTCATTTATTACCCCTATTTGGTGTTTGCCAAACTTACCTGATAATAAGAATGTTCTGGAGGCAATTGTAAACTGTCACTTTGTCTTCATCTCTCACTGGAGACTGTTTCTCTAGTTCTGAGAGGTGTCTGGAATCTGTATGTTTATTAAGCACCCCAGGTGATCATTATCATTGGATAAGTTTGAAAAACACGGCATCCATTATCTTTAATACAAAGTCTCTGGTATATTTTATTTGACTTCTGAAGTTGGAGGTTGGTATTTGAGTTATTGAGCAGCAGTTTTAGCAACTCGTCTGTATCTATGCAGAGGAAGCGCAGTGTGGGGAAGATAAGTGCATGACTTCATTGTGAGCCCAATGGCCTGACAGTGAAACTAGCAAAGGTACTTCACTTCTCTGTCTTTCAGTTTCCTCATTTGTAAAATGAAGACAATCATCATATGTAATTCATAGGGTGGTTGTGAAGAATAACAAATTTTTATGAAAAGCACCGGAAACAGTTCCTGTTTAGTTATGATGAATATATAGCCTCCCCCATAAAACTATTTGTAATGAGCCCATGATTTTTGTACTTGCATCCTCTCAAAAAGCTGCAGACAAAGTTGGCTTGATAAAAGTGAGTGTTGAGACTAAAGGAACTTTGAGTGTGACACAGAAAGAGTCTCACTATAACCCAGATGATGGTTGGCATTGGCAGAGTCAAGCCTTCCTGTGTCTGGGCAGGATGAATCGCCACTTTTGGCAAGCATCCCTCACACCTTCCTTCCAGCTTTAAAAACAAGCCATGTGGCTTAGAACAGACAAGTTCTAAAATACCAGAGAACTGGTCTATACTAGTCACAAATAGCTAGGGAATTATATTTTAGGAGAAGACGTGAACATTGGGTCATCCTTAGGAATCTACAGAGAGGTAAGGGGAAACGTGTGTTAAAATCATTGTTCTGATTCTTCCTAGCAACTGAATTATCTTCTGGCTCATTAGAAAATCGAAACCTAGCTTGTATGCATTCTGTTTAATTTTAGATTTTCTGTTCCCTTACTGTGACTTTTAGAATCTGGGTCCAACAAATTAACTTTATCTGAGAAGTCTGCCTCCTCTATAGCCTGGGCAGGGGTAATTATATGCTGTTACACATCTAGTATTCATCCTGGTTGTAAAACAGTTGCATGTCTACTCCTCTTCTGTTACAAATTTGATATTCCTAGAAAGCAGTCACCTTCATTTACTTATATTTCTAAAAAATCCTCAGTGCCAAGATTAAAGCTTGACAAATAAGACAATAGATAATTGTCACTTGGAAGATATCTCATTGAACACATCTTTAAAAATAATATGCTCATTTGTTTTTTGGCAAGGCAAACACAGAGTATCTGTCACTAATGAGCCTCATATTAAGTCCATGCATAAGATAATAAGAATTAGGCTGCTATGCCAACCACATGCTCCAGGAAACCCTGGGAGCTCAGCTGTGACTGGTTGTCTTCTGGCTAGTCAGCTTCTGGTGGCATAAAGCAAGTTAAGCCCTCAGAGCTGACCATTCCAAAAAGGGAATTTGCCTGTCAATTCCAGAAACACAAAAAAGCACTTAAGGCAAAAGGGGAAATCTGGCATGCTTCTTCCCTTCAGGTACCTGGGTATTCATTGGCCTACCCACATTGCTGTTTATTCACAGTTGATTTAATCCACCCCAATCAGTCAATCAGGCCTACATAACAAAATCATGTGAAAAGAAAATACATCTGCTGGACTTAGCTGAAATGCAAAACTGATAGAAATAAAGAAAAATACACTGCAGCTAGTCTGGATGTACCATTGTCTTTATGTATGTTATCTTTCCAAATTCTCGTGCTTCCAGTATATAAATGAAATGAGCTCGGGGAGGCTAAATGTGTCTGCCGTCACACAGCGAAGAAGTAGCAGTGAAATTTACTTGCAGATGTATTTGATTATAGAACCTGTAATCTGTCTGTTTATAAAGTCCATGATATTTTTATTACAACAAATTTAGAATGAAAAGTAGAAAACCTACAAGCTCCTACTCATTCAGTTGTCAAAATCACTTTAGAAAGGAGAGGTTAAAGAAGAAGAAAATTAGAGGAGTCACTGAAGTGAACAATATTATAATAATACAACTGAACCTTCTATTGGTATAAGAAACTAAACTGAGTGCACAGATTATAAACACCATTTTCATTTGCATAGAATTATTTGCAAAATGTCGTGGTACTCATTATCTAATTTTATCCTAATAAAACCTTAAAGCATTATATTCTCCCCTTTTGCAAATAAGTTAAAAGTGGCACATGAACTCAAAGAATGTATATAAGGCTATACAGAAAGTAAATAGTTCTAGAACCCAGCACTCTCTCATGTGTTGAATCCAGAAAGACAACTTTATCACCAAATCAAAAATCCTCATACATCAAATACAAAATGTATAGCAGTCCAGATCATGAGGATCTCTTTAAAAAAATCCACTAAAACTCTTTTTAAGCTTTAGCTAGTTTAAAAGTTGGCTACACAAGACACTATGAAATTAAGTCTCATACTAAATTCTACCTAATATTTAAGAAAAGGAGGCCGTCAAATCCTTTCTAACTGCTTTTTCTCTAAATTAGCCAGGAGCTATTTCTGTATTAAGTGACTTTCCCACATTAATTTTTGCCAACCCTTTACTGATTGGATAGGCCAATGCTCAGTCAGTAAGCTTTCTTTTGGCAAGATATAGCCTCTAATTGACTTTGCTTAATTTGGCAAAGTGAGACAAAACTGCTTATGTCTTCTCCTCCATTTTAAAACAATCTCAGACAACCAAACTTTCCCATGTAATTTTTTTCCTTTCTCATCTCATTTTATTTTCAAATTCTTTCTCTCTGTGATTCACTTTTTCATTTATTGGTGTTTGTTGTTGGGAGAGGAAGGCAGCTGGGCTGTAATGGAGAGTTCATACCTTTAGAGTCATACAGAAAACCAAATGTAAAAGCACTGTGACATTGCTTCTTAGTCATGCTATGCTGAAGGAAGGACTGAACCTGAGACACAATTTTCTCATCCTACAGAATGACAGCAATAATAACAACTTCAAGGGAGGTGGTAGAGAATGAAATTCCAAGTTTGTGCAACTAGAGCACAGAGCCTGGAATGTAGGAGCTACTTCATAATTAGATTTAGTGCTGTAGATGAAAGAGAGCTGTCTTTCTAGATTAAAGAGTTGCTTTTCAACTTTGTGTCAATAAGTACTTAGCAGAAGGTTTGTGTCAGAGTGTTCTGCCCTACTATGAGGAAATTTAATCTGTCCTTGAAATTAATAACAAACAATAAATAATAGCATCTACATTTTTCCTCACACAATGCACCAGATATGTTGACATCATCTTTGAGAAAGGAAACTTTTCTTCTTCTTCTTCTTCTTTTTTCTTTTTGGCATAAGACATTGGCATATATCAGGAAACAGCTGAAAAAATGCTAGGATTTTGACAGTTTGGGGCTGCTTGTCCTTGTCTTTTTATTCCTGTCACAATCTTTCTCAAAAATAGTCTCTTTGCAACAATGGAAAAAAATATATAACCAGGTAGTTCATTTTCCAGCTCCTATTTTTCCCCATGAGTTCCAGAAAATTGGACCCTAGAGTCCTGGCTTTATCAACCACTAGTAGTACTGCCATGGAAATACTATCAGACATCCCATCACTCAACCCTTTGTCAGGTAACAATAACAGCAGTGAACACATTCACTTAAATATGACTTGGGTTAAAGAAGATGTACGTAATGATAGTTAGGTAGTCAGCACCTTAGTAGAAAATCTGAAATAGAGTTGCCTAAGTGAAAGTTGATTATTTATATTTGCTCTAGTTTATGGTTCCCAAACTTGGTAAATAACTAGTTCAGAAGGCATTTATTTAAAGTAGTAGATATCTGATAGGATTTTTATTGAGTACAGTAGGATTTGGTAATTATGTAACACATGCGATTTTATTTTACTTCTTACAGCAAACAACTTGACAGCTTTTATTAGGAAAAAAATTACTTTGTTCCCCCAAATATCTACTAGCCAGCCAATTTAACATCAACTGTTTCTTTATTGACTGTAATATCACTCATCAGCTTTAATACCAGTCCTCTTCTCTGCATCCCTATGAGAATACAGTAGTCATCTATCAGAAACAAAACTTTGTAGAAGCAAGAAATCAAAATGCAGTAACAGGAAGAAGTTGCTTGTAGAAAACCTCTTTTTAGCCTCCTGTTTAGATTTTTAAGGAAACAACTTTGCTGACTCCTTAAAAAATATGGCAACGTGTTTACATTCTTTCTTTCTTTGTTTTATGCTAGTTGGTTTCTGATACAGCAGCCTGTTTTAGTGCCTTCGCTTGCTCTTAAAGTGTGAACATGCAAATGATATGCTAGTCCTAGTGCTACTGAAGGTGCTGAGGTTTTTAAGCTAGGGAATCTGGAAAGGACTTTCTCAACAATAGGTTGAATATACTATTATATTACGGAATAAGTTATGCTGAAGTAACCAAAAAAAACCCTTTTCATGCCTGACTTAATTCAGTTAACATAATGTCCTCCAGTTTTATCTGTTCTTATACATGACAGGCTTTCCTCTTTTTTAAGGATGAATAGTATCCCATTGTGTACAAATACCACATTTTTTTCAATTCATTCATTGAGATACACATAAGTTGATTTCGTATATTGACTCTTGTGAATAATGCTGCAATAAATATGAGAGTGCAGAAATCTCTTCGGCATGTTTATTTTATATTTTTTGAACAAATACCCAGCAGTGAGATTGCAGGATCATATGGCAGTTGGATTTTTGATTTTTTGAGAAGCTCATTTTTATATGGTACCTCAGAAGTTCAAATTTATAGAAACAGAGAGTAGGACCTTGGGTACCAGAGGTCGGGGCAGAGTGGGCTGGTGATTAGGGAGATGGTCAAAAAATACAAAATTTCAGTTAGACAGAAGGAATTAGTTCAAGAGATCTATCATACATCACAGTGACTATAGTTAATAACAATATACTATACACTTGAAAATTGCAAAGAGAGTAGATTTTAAGTGTTCTCACTACAAAAAGAAAGATACCTTTGTGAGGTTCTGTATACGTTAATTGGCTTGATTCAGGCAGTCTATAGTGTATGCATATCGAGACATCACGCTATCTACCATAAAACTATGCAACTTTTATTCTTCAATTTAAAAAATAAAGACAAAAGAAAAGAAAACAATATAACAAATTCCTAGTGTTCTAAAGCAGCAACAATGACTTGACTCCAAGTATCAGGTAGATTGAACACCCACAGATGTCACTTACTCCCACAACATCCATCCTGAACTAGTCATTCACCCTCAACCACACGACAGCCAAAAAGTACAGTGCTGCCATTTGCCTCCAAGTTCGGAGAATCACCCATATCTGAATGATCAGAACCAATGACTTTTACACTAAGGAAATTATTAATAATGCCAGATATAAAGTATAATATTTGTGAGTATGTTGGACTAAGGAAGTTAGCAGTACATTTAGTCCATTGAGAAAATGTCTTCAGGGAATAATCCAGGATGGACAATGAGTTTAATCACATTGCAGTTGACATTGCAGTTCTAATGTCTATCTTTTCCCAGTCCCTAATGCAACAAATGTTTATTTAGCACCTACTACATATAAGTCATTTACCAGATACTATGGAAATAATTAAACTAAAAAGCAATGAATCTGGATTCAACTTATATTTATTGAACACTTGTTAGGAATGGTGCCAGGTACTGTTACGTGCATTATGTTGTGCATCCTCATAACAAACGTGTGTACTTGGTATCATCATTCACATTGGACACTCGAGATTGACTAAGAACAGGTAGTAAACTTGCCTAGGCTAACACAGCCACTAAGTGGCAAAGTTAATCAATAAACTCTGGGGGTCATTCTAATGGCAATTCCAGGGCTGCTTCTGTAAAATACCTATTTACAACAAAAAATGAGCCATGTTTATGCAGCATAATCTTTATAACTAAGATATTCCATACCCTGATTTGATTGTTGCACATGTTTGTTGGCGCCTCCTGTTCCTCACATCTCCCAAATGTGGACTTTCATTAGATTTCTTAGATTCCATCCATTTCTACAACGTTGCTGACCACATCTAAGAGAGTGTGTGTGTGCATTTCCATCTCTGACCAGCATTTCCTTTACCGTTTCCATGTGCCAAGTCCACTTTCAGTTTTGTTATCCCATTAGTCTCAATGTTTCAAAGGTAAATTTATATGTTCTTCCCTGAAACCCACATATTCCTCTCATTTATATTTTAGTGCTCTGCGTATTTTCTAGTTCCTCAGGCTTAACCCCATAGTGTCATCGTTGATTTCTTTCTCATCCCTTCATTCAATTTAATATCTCATCCTTCACAGTGGCTGTTACCTTTTCCTCTTCTCTGCCAACCTCCCTAGTAAAATTTTTCCCCTTATGGCATCAATTCCAAACTTTGGCGGTAGCTTTCACTGTCCCTTTCCTTTCTGCATGTTCAATTTCAAAAGTTCCAATTAAACATATAGAGATTTTACATATTTTAGCTGACCTTAAATTTTCTGTATACTTTAGCCCAATGTTCTTCATTCTTTTTTCTATGTCTCTTTGAAAAAGGAAAAGAAAGAAACATTTTTATTTTAGTTCAAATGTTCAATTTTTTTCCTAAATACATCCCAACGTTTCTTGTCCCTGTTCTTCTGATCATGTTGATTCTATCATCTAGATGGTGTTCTCATAATCCAATACCTTTTAAAACTTTACTTATTGTTAGAGGCTGAGATAAATCCACTCTTGTTTTGTTGCATTTAGTTTAGAACTTTCTGTGTCCATCACTTTCACAGCTCAGTAAATTATTTCTTTCTTTGTGTTACTATACGTTCCCTCTTTATGCATACCAATTCAAGAAGCATGTCGTATTCTGCCTTGAACCCAAACCTTCCAGGCCAAGTTTTATATGCAGTACGTACACTATAAACCTCAGTATATAGTGAATAAATTATTAAATTGATAGACTTTCTGCAGGCCAAATGTACAGAATCAATCAAAAAAATGTGGATTATCTTTGACATCAAAATGTCATTTCTAGGAGGTTCTAGAACAATATATTACAGCATAGGAAAGTAGGAATTATTTTCTGCATGGAGTAGTGGTAGAGGAGAGGGCTTGTTAAAAGATCTGTGGTCTGTTCACAAAATTGAATTCCAAAACTTATTGGAAACACTGCAATATTTTTAGTGCCATGGTGTATTATGCACAAATAGGTCAGGGGAAAAGGAGCAAGTTACAAAAGAATGTCCTTTTTTTTTTTTTTAAATATGTGATTGATCAGGATTCTTGTTTTGTCTCTTTCTGGGCACTCATCCCCTTGGCGATCATATGACTTGCTTTGGCCAACAAAATGTGAGTGGAGGTGATATGCGTGTTTCCAGGTAAAAAGCATATTGGACGTCATGTAAGACCCTTGGCTCCCTTTTCCTATTGCAGGGGTCCTGAAATGTGTGCTTCCATGGTGGCATCTTGAAAGAGTGGTGTATCCATCAGACCAGACCCCGCAGAGACTAAACTTTCACTTGTACTGTTTTTGAAATAAAAATAGAACAGGTTTTTCAGAAACTTCTTATATAAAATAATATGAACACAAGTAGCATGTTAATAATTCACACATCTTTTGGTAATAAAAACCTGGATTTTTAGAAAATAGTAAACTGGTCCAATTCAGGTTGGCAGAGGGAGTGAGAGATGGGCAAATTACCAATTGTTAGAATCACAGAGCTGTAAAAATTTGAGAGGTCATCTAACTGAACTGCTTCATCTCACAGATGAGGAAATTGAAAGTCGTAGAAAGTAGAGGTAAAAGTGGAGGAGCAAGAATCATGCTTTCTTGCCTTCTAATCCCATGCACTTGCCATACAACACTGCCACTGAGGAAATAACATTGTCTCTAAATGTAGCTTTTCTACCTAACTGTTCTTATTAAAAAATTATGTTGCAGCAATCATAAAAACAGTACCATAAAAGGAACTAGGTGATTAGACAATTACTTCAACAATAGACATTAACTTATGCTTCAGGATGAATTAATGTGATTTTCAAATATGGGCCATTGACTAATTTTAATCCCTCAAGACTAATTGAGTTTCTAATGTGGAGAGTAGTTTAGTAGGCATTAGATAAAGAAAACAGTAAAATAATAAATGATAGTAATTCCCATCCTCAAAGAGTCCTCATTCCAAAGGTAAATAATAGAAGCAATAGCTATAATAAACTACTATATGTGTGGTGCTATTTCCGTTATGGAAAACGAGACAAAGGCTAGTTCAGGAAAGAGGTCCCAAAGGAGGCATTAATGGACTGAAATTTAAAGCATTGTTAGGAGACGTTTCCCAGATATACAAAGGGAGGAAAATGTGTTGTGAAAGCTTAGCATGTGCAAAGACATTGAGAAGTTGAAAACTACGATACAGCTGCCAAGAAATGAGTGTGGCTGGAATATGTAGCAGGAAACGCATCAGGAGACTAAGGCGGGAACAAATCATCGTCTATGCTAAGGACTGGTATAAAGCTGTTGTTTCTTAAATACTTGGTTTATTCTGTCTACATGTTGGATTTTAAATATTTTTGAACAAATACTTTTGACCATTTTACTGTATTGACTTTGAGTTTAAAATAATGATTTTCAGATAGATCAACAAATGAAACTGGCTTATAAGTACTGACATTTTAATATAAAATAACTTTTAAATAGCATACATGAGAGCAATCAAAGAAAATGTTATTACAAATTGCGTTATAATGTAATGACATAATATACACAATTACTATGCAAAACAATCCCATTAGAGTTATTTTCATAATTTTGGCTATGAGTTACATAATCATATTGTATATAATTTTAACTTGTCATATACCAGATAAAATTTATGATTTCTATTATTATAGACCTGCATTATGTGTGTGTGCATGTGTGTGTTTGTGTATATAGGAAGTTCAATAAATATTTTTAAAGAATTCATCAAGCCATTAAATTCTTTAACTCCACTTTTAATTTTTCTAAATTCTTGAGAACACCAAGCAAGACCATGATATATTGCCCTGAGGAAGAGTGTCTGGACCAGTCCTGACTCTGCCACCCCTAAGGATAAGCATCCCTAAGACTCCAGAGCTCCATTTGGGAGGAAATAGAAAAGATCAAATAGAACTCCGTGGTGGCAAGAGATCGAAAAGAGGCAATGAACCCTCAGACCTTCACACTGAGTCTCAAAATGAAGCCTAAGACGAAAGCACTACCATATAATCACAAAAGCCTTTAGGGGGATTTATTGTATAATTCCCTTTCTCTAATGAGGAGGCACTTGGGTAGTTTCCATTTTGCTCCAGATATTTGGGGTGAACTTTTGTGACTATTTTTTGCTAATTAAACCATAGTGAAATGTGATTTTTATTCATTTTTAAAGTTTTCTTACTATAATGCTCTTAAAAATAAACATATATGTATATATACACACACATAAAATATGTTTTATAGTGTGTGTGTGTGTGTGTGTGTGTGTGT
>NW_012110030.1:4327497-4329575 GCF_000951045.1 Mandrillus leucophaeus | reverse complement strand
ATTTATGCTTCTACAAATTGGGTGACTTTTTGCATTTTATCTGCTTGAGGAGGCATTTTTAAAATTTCACACCTACATCAATTTCCACACCTTCATTCCTTACTTTCAGCGAGTCCTATAGTAAATCTAGTTTTACTTGCCTTGTAGGCTAACACCTACTCTGCTTCTTGGAGTTCCTCTCACTCATGAGTCAAGCGCGGTTTCCCATATGCCCCACTTTCTCAACTGTGTTATAGGAGAAACTTTCCGTCAGTCCCATCTGAATGTAAAACTTGCAATTAAGTGAAATTACTTGAGGTTTCTGGCCAGGCTGTCTAGAAACAGATAAACTTTGGAAGATTTATTTAATATTAATTGTAATGCCAACTTGAAAAGCCCATCCTAAGCAAATGAGGAGGCAACAATGAAGACCAAGTTAAAATAATCTCACGGACCACAAAACATTTTCGTTATCTTAGTATGCTGCCTGCTCTTTTAGTATTTGTTTCTTTATTATTATTTGATTCATTGACAAGTTACCTAACAGATTTAAGCTTCAATTTCCTCTTCCACAAAACAAGGAGGATTGTCCCCAGCTTATATGATCAATAGGTAAAGTAAGACAATGCATGTCAGTGAGAAACAGAACATGGCACTAGGAGGTGCTCAATATGTATTCATTTTTCTTCCTTCCCTATCTGTAACACTCTGACATGTATATATTTGAAAATTTTTATTTCTGTTACCATTAGTATTAAAACTATAAACAATAACAAAAAGAATCTCAGGGTAAAAAAGCTATGAAATTCTCATTGTTACATATTCCCTGTGGTTGCTGACTTCTTTGCAAATGACTTCCAGCGGCTCTGAGATTATCCTCCTTTCTAAATGTATTGCTGAGTGTCCAGTTGGTCAGATACTTCTGATTATTGCAATTGCCTTCTCTACCTGGAGAAATAATAGAGATCAGTCTAAGAGAGTAGGCTTTGCAGCTAGACTGCTTTGGTTCAAATTTCACTTCTTTCTAGCCATCTGAACTTGGGATGGATATTTAAATTGTCTCTATCAGTAGATTGAGGATAACATGGTATTTAGACTTTATACTGTTCTGACTATTAAATGAGATGGATGAAAAGTACTTAGTGACTTGCTATGTACTAAACATTCTCAGTTTGTTGCTGTTACCATTTTTCTACATCATTCCTCAGGAAAACCCATCTGTTCAATTGTGGGATTAAGTCTAAACTAAGAAATAATACTTGTTGTAAACTAGGTGACAAGCATTTCCCAAAATGTATCCTATGGAAGAACAGTTAATAACTGTTACTTATTAAGGTTTACCCATATGCATACTCACACAAAAAAACACATACACATTTGGGAGAAGATGAATGTATAATATCACACATGTTTATATATGCTGGATGAATTTCAAATCCTTTAATATGTTAATGTGCATTTGTAGATTATAGAGGCTGCAGTATGTCTTATAATAATTTACTTACGCTACATTTTTTTCTTATAAACTATCTTTCATAAAATGTCTCCTAATCTTATTTATTTTTAATTTCTAATCTTACCCAATCTTCTTTTAACAATCAGGAATTAGTAAACTTGCATCTTTAAGATAAATTGCTTCACTTCCACCCTCTTTTATTACTAAAAAGAACAGACCCAACATACTATGATAGCCAAAAAGCTCTATGGGCTATGAGATCATTTTAACTTGGCCTTCATTGTTGCTACCTCATTTGCTTAGGATGGCCTTTTCAAGTGAACATTTTAATTAATATGAAATACATCAAAGTTTTATTTGTTTCTAGATAGCATAGCCAGAAACCTCAAATAATTTCACTTAATTACAAATTTCACAAAATAGAAAATACTAATATCAACCATTTAAATTGTATTTACTGTATGCTGGGAATGTACATATATTAACTCATATAATGTACTATAACTCATATAGTAGTGCAGTATCTAATTTTTATTCCTGCATTAATTTGCTTAGGGTAATGGACTCTATTATATTAACTCATATGATTTTCACCAACCCTTTTGGAAGATGTTATTTTATTCCTATTTTACAGGTGAAAAAA
>NW_012110030.1:4321000-4322337 GCF_000951045.1 Mandrillus leucophaeus | reverse complement strand
ATGAAATAGCTTGATCCAATGTGAGTCTCAGAAAATAATGCATATTATAAAATGAGAGAGAATGAGTAGCGATTTTATAAAGCATGAAAAGCCAACTGGTCATGCAATCAGTGTGGAGGAACAACCAATTTAAAACAGCTCTCAAATATGTTATTATATGCATTTGTATTTACTAAAACAAAATGGGTAAAAATGTAATATATCTGTGATTAATCCATGTTAAAATCTAAATTACAAATGTACCTCCTTTTTAGAATTTCTATAAAACACGGGATGTGTATGGCTGGCCAATTGACATATGGCTTGTCTTCTTCTAGCAAGGGAGTTAGCCGTGTATCCTTAAATACATGTTTCCAATTCTGTCCCTTATAGCACCTAAAACCAGGTCACTCATCACTGTCCCCAGAATGGATTTGCAATTGTTTACAAATGTAACGTGTAGCCTCTAATATACTGCAGCTGTGGCTAGGATTTATGATTTTAGATAATTCTTACTGAGTACAGTTGAGGTCACCTTTCCATTGCAAAATACATCTTCCAATATAAAATTAACTTTTATTTGCATGTGGTTGTTTCCCCCTTAAAATATACCACATAGGTGGAGTAATAGGACCTGTGCCAAGCATCTGTGGAAAAAGCTGACTATGTGACCTGAAATGGTGGTAAGAACAATATCTATCATTGAAACTGATCCTTCTATGGTAAAAGGCTTAGTGGGCTCATCTGTACGTTTTAAGTTGGCTCCTCATGTCCAGGAGCATCTCTTGTCATTGCTAAGTTTGTGCCCTGTTCAAAGGTATCTAGCAGAGGATGGAAGCTGAGAAACTAGCCACACTCTACTTTCCTGATACTACATCCTAGGATGACACTGTATTAGCAGTGAAAGGACTGTCATATTGCTATTTATGCTTCTACAAATTGGGTGACTTTTTGCATTTTATCTGCTTGAGGAGGCATTTTTAAAATTTCACACCTACATCAATTTCCACACCTTCATTCCTTACTTTCAGCGAGTCCTATAGTAAATCTAGTTTTACTTGCCTTGTAGGCTAACACCTACTCTGCTTCTTGGAGTTCCTCTCACTCATGAGTCAAGCGCGGTTTCCCATATGCCCCACTTTCTCAACTGTGTTATAGGAGAAACTTTCCGTCAGTCCCATCTGAATGTAAAACTTGCAATTAAGTGAAATTACTTGAGGTTTCTGGCCAGGCTGTCTAGAAACAGATAAACTTTGGAAGATTTATTTAATATTAATTGTAATGCCAACTTGAAAAGCCCATCCTAAGCAAATGAGGAGGCAACAATGAAGACCAAGTTAAAATAATCTCACGGACCA
>NW_012110030.1:4318183-4319761 GCF_000951045.1 Mandrillus leucophaeus | reverse complement strand
AAACCATAGTGAAATGTGATTTTTATTCATTTTTAAAGTTTTCTTACTATAATGCTCTTAAAAATAAACATATATGTATATATACACACACATAAAATATGTTTTATAGTGTGTGTGTGTGTGTGTGTGTGTGTGTGTGTATATATATATATAGTGTCTTTCTGGGCACTCATTCCCTTGGCAATCATATGACTTGCTTTGGCCAACAAAACGTGAGTGGAGGTGATGTGTGTGTTTCCAGGTAAAAAGCACATTTGATGTCATGTAAGACCCTTGGCTCCCTTTCCCTGTTGCAGGGGTCCTGAAATGTGTGCCTTCATGGTGGCATCATGAAAGAGTGGTGTATCTATCAGACCAGACCCTGCAGAGACTACACTTTCACTTGTACTGTTTTTAATACATACATATATATACACACACACATATATATACATATATATATACATATATATATATATATAGTATGCAGCTTAAAATGTCATAACCCAAGGGCAATAATCTTCTCAATGTCTATCTTACCTCCTGGTTTTAGGAAGACAATTGTGATAATCCAGAAATGTATAGATAATTATAAAAAGAGAACTCCAATTTTACTTAAAAAGGACAAGCTATGTAAAGTAATTAAAAGCATATGCAGATATTAGTGCTGTGTAAGTAAAAATGGTTTGAAAACCATTCCAAGACGCGTGCTCCTTGTTCAGCCATTTTCTCTCCCTCGGCTATACTGGGTCTACAGGCCTACTCCCTCAGCACTTTGTAATCCCTTCAACATGTTGTTTACATTATTAAATTTAACATGTTTAATTGGCTTCTAGACATTAAGTCCTATTCTTATTCTTCTTGACATCTGACATAAAGTGTGGGTTTTGAAGAAGAGATATTGAAGGAATGAATGAAGAAATGAATGTAATTATTATGATAATGAATGTGAAATATGTTTGGAAAATTATCAGAAAAATATAGCTTTCATTTTGTGAGCTGTTTTCCGTTGTAAGAATTTGACTAGAATGTAAGCATAATGTTTTTGATATTTTGTAAAGGTAATTCTGAAAACCCTTTTTATGAAATAGAAAATTTTTCTTTATACTCATTTTGAAGCACTTGAGTAAACTGAAGACATATATCAGAGTGAACTGGCAAAAGTAATAGGCAATGCTACTAACAATATCACTTCAGGGGAAATATCTAGGGGAATATCTGAAATCCAGAGTTCAAAATTGTGCATAAATTCAGTATTTTATTAGAATCCTATTAATGTTTTATTATTTTATTTATGAGTATTTTATTAATATAAATAATATAGTAATAAACCAGCAAGGGATGGTAGATGTTGTGACCTGTTTTGTTTATCTGAGATTAATAGGCAAAATAAAAATATTGACATTAGTTCTAGGGAGTTTTAAAATTAATAATAAATTTAGTAGGTTTTTTATATTGACATACTTCTAGCAATAATCTGAAGCTTTCTGTATCTGATTTTTGTTTACAGTTGTTTGTGTTTTCTACTCACGAGGAATGTTTCATCAAATTCAATACCCCAGGCAACAGAATATATTGAAGGATCTATGGCAAATTTTA
>NW_012110030.1:4277338-4315823 GCF_000951045.1 Mandrillus leucophaeus | reverse complement strand
GCTACATTTTTTTCTTATAAACTATCTTTCATAAAATGTCTCCTAATCTTATTTATTTTTAATTTCTAATCTTACCCAATCTTCTTTTAACAATCAGGAATTAGTAAACTTGCATCTTTAAGATAAATTGCTTCACTTCCACACTCTTTTATTACTAAAAAGAACAGACCCAACATACTATGATAGCCAAAAAGCTCTATGGGCTATGAGATCATTTTAACTTGGCCTTCATTGTTGCTACCTCATTTGCTTAGGATGGCCTTTTCAAGTGAACATTATAATTAATATGAAATACATCAAAGTTTTATTTGTTTCTAGATAGCATAGCCAGAAACCTCAAATAATTTCACTTAATTACAAATTTCACAAAATAGAAAATACTAATATCAACCATTTAAATTGTATTTACTGTATGCTGGGAATGTACATATATTAACTCATATAATGTACTATAACTCATATAGTAGTGCAGTATCTAATTTTTATTCCTGCATTAATTTGCTTAGGGTAATGGACTCTATTATATTAACTCATATGATTTTCACCAACCCTTTTGGAAGATGTTATTTTATTCCTATTTTACAGGTGAAAAAAACTGAATCATAGAGAGGTTAGGTAATTTGCTGAAAGTCACACACTACTCTTAATGTAGTTTTTCTTAGTTTGTAACCATGAAGTCCGATTTTAGACCCCAGGCTCTTAATAAGTACACTTATGCTGACTTTCAAAAAATAATCTTGAAATTAAAACCATAACAAAAACTACTAGTTTCAATGAGCTTCTATGGAAGTCAAGAGCAGTGCCATTTCTTAATGAAATTATGACAGGGCTACCACATATTTCTGTAACTGAGCACCGTTTAGAATGTTCCAACAGATGATACTGTCAAAAGAGAATACACCGATTGTTCTACTTTGGTCAATTTTGCTGTCTATGAAGTTTTATTTGACTTCTTGCTCCAATTTTTAACCTGAGGAAATGAGTAAGATATTGTATACTGGGGGCTGAAATGGTGAAGTGCAGTGATCTTTAATCATATGAACAGAGTTCAGATTTCAAATTCCAGTACTGCAGATAACCGCCTGCATGCCTTTGCCATTCAACTGGTTTTATGTGCGGTTTCTTCATCCATAAAGTTAGGATAATAGGTCAGCTCTTGGACATTCTAAGGACTTGAATTTACAACATTAAAACCTGACCCAAGTAGGAAAGCTGCTTGAAGTAACCAGTGTCTTTCTCCAAAAACAAAACCATATTCTGCTCTTTTACTCTGCTAGTCTGAGAAAACTATGGCTCACAAAGACCCCCTACCTTTTCTCACTGAAATGTGAGAATGTGCACTCAAGCGGGGAAAGAAGTACCATTTTTTAAACAGCTTCTGTCAGCCAGTTAGAGAAAAGGGGTGATGTATAGGGAATGTTTCTCACCACTTTGATTGTTTTACAGATTCAATTTTAAAGATAGGTATGAAAGAGAATGACAGATAACATATGTATCTCAATTTATATCTTAGTAACTTTTCCTGTTGTTCTATGTGTCTGACCAGTGCCCAATTCTACTAGTGTACCATAGAAGAAATAACATTATTGCCTGTATGATATTTCCTCCATTGTTCAAGATGGTGTTTATGCTGGTATGTAATCAGAATGGTCAATCCAAACTCTAATGCTGTAAGCCTACTGAATATTAGTTGTGTTTCAAGGCCCCCTCAGATGTGGATATAGGGCAAAGGAATACACGGAATTCATATAGAATGGGAATAGATGAGTTGATCCCAGCAATGTCAACACCTAAGCATGAGAGATTGGATATAATGGCAAGAGAACCACTGGCTTTTCGATAGGAAAAAATACATATGAACCTTGTGCTTTAATATATTCAATGTCAGAGGTCTGGGTAGATAGGGATAATGGCAATTTAAATCATTCAAACTATCATGTATACATGTATTTATCCATGAAGAACAATGCATTTTGGTTGTATAAATTAATGCCATTGATAATAACTCATGTCAAGACTAATTATGGCTAATTATCATGTAACACATAATGACTTCAAAGTTTAACTGTTTCAGATGAATGTTGATATGTTTTATGCATTAGGTTAATAAAATCTCTGCATATTATCTCAGTCTTCATTATTTTATCAAATATCATGTTTGCTATTCATGCCGTCTGGTATATAGAGAAGGTACCACTGTCTAGTCTTCTGTATTGAAATGCAGTTGGTGATTATGAGTAATGAGAGGGGATAAGACTGCATTCATATCAGTAGGGCTGATCTATTTTCTGTAATGTTGCATTGCCAGTATCAGAGATGACATGCACGTATGTTGTGGATAATGCATTCATAGATTCTGAAGTAAGATATGGAATAGTTATGGATTCCTGACAGACATTTCCAGACTCCAGGAAAAAGTACTGAAATAGTCTATACTATGCTGTATCTATGGGATATTGGGTACTTTTATCTTATTTATATTTAACTGTGGTTTTCAGATTTAGCATTGATAAAAGAAAGAGAATACATAAAGTTAAATCCATTAAAGTGAAAGAATTTCTCTACTATTTGCGGTATCAGTGTGAGACTTCATACATACAGGATTTTTTTTTTTTTTTTGGAACAGCAAAATGACAAAATATCTCACCTATGCTTCTTTCCTCTTTGAAAATTGTGCCTAGTTTTCCATTTTTTAAAAAATTCTATGCTGACACCTTAAGGTTGTAATACCCTGCTTAGAAGTTTATTATTATTGTAATGAATCCTAAAACAGTATATAGGACATTTTAAAGTGTGAGAAACCTTTATGCGAGAATGGAAAACAAATCAGTAATGCTAATATTCTTGCATTTGAAGAAGTCCACGATTACTAATGCATAAAACCTGGCACTTAGTGTAAGAGTGAAACAAGGATGAAAGCTTTTCACTGTTCGTTGTCAAAACATTTTTTGAAATTCTTAGGCCTGGAAAATTAGCTTACTGTCATCACAGCAGTATTTTGCCATGAGAGCCATTATTTTAATTCCTTACTTCAATTCCTGTTGAGAAGTCAAGCTCTGCAGCATCTTGTTTTACATAAACTAAACATGATTATAGATATGGTATGTTTCCATATGACAGATGTGGGTAATGTCAGAAATGGGAAATAAGATAACGTGTTTCTCTGAACAGTTGCCCTGCCCCATTTCAAAAAAAAAAGAAAAAAAGAAAAAAACAGACTGTTGTTTATTTATTTCTAATGATTTTAATGTTGCTCTGGTTTCTTAGATGGATTAATTAAGACTTAATGATTGTTTAGGAAAGAAGGAGCATGGAATTGATTTTCAATGCCTTTTCTTCAAGTGGCTCTATGAATTGGGAAAATCATATCAAATTTATATTAAGGACCTTCTCTTCTCATTCAATATCCAGTGACTCTGACTTGTGAGTAATTTTATATTAAAGCCATCATAATAGGTCTCTTAGGGGTCAGAATTTACTACAAATATTTATATATAAAGAAAGAAGGGAAATTATTTTAAATAAATAGGATAAATAAGAAGATGGACAAAGTGAAATATTAAAACCAAGGCAGCAGTTAGCTAATCCTACACTTCTGGAAACTTTAAAAATATATTTTATTTTTTTTTTTAAGCATTGATTTTGGATTCAACAGGTACATGCGCAGGTTTGTTATGTGGATATATTGCATGATACTGAGGTTTTGGGGTACAGATGATCCTATCACCCAGGTAGTGAACATAATACCCTACAGGGATTTTTTAGCCCGCACATCAACCTTTCTCTCCCTGCTCTAGTAGTCCCCAGTGTCTACTGTTCCCATCTTTATATTCGTATGTACTCAATGTTTAGCTCCCACTTATAAGTGAGAGCATGCAGTATTTACTTTTCTGTTCCTGCATTAATTTGCTTAGGGTAATGGCCCCCAGTTGCATCCATGTTACTGCAAAGGACACAATTTTGTTCTTTTCATGTCTGCATAGTATTCCAAGATGTATTAAATTTTGTTTATCCAATCCACCATAGATGGGCACCTAGGTTGATTCCATGTCTTTGCTATTGTAAACAGTGCTGTAATGCACTTATGAATGCATATGTCTTTTTGATAGAACAATTTATTTTCCTTTGGATGTACACCCAGTAATAAGATTACTGGGTCAAAAGGTAGTTTTAAGCTCTTTGAGAAATCTCCAAACAATTTTCCATAGTGGCTGAACTAATTTGGATTCCCACCAATAGAGTATAAGCATTCCCTTTTTTCTGCTGCCTTGCCGGCATCTGTCATTTTTGGACCTTTTGGGAATTGCCATCCCGACTGGTAGTATAAGAAAATGTTGCGTTGTGAGTTTGATTTGCATTTCTCTGGTAATTCATAATGATGAGGATTTTTCCATGTTTGTTAGCCACTTGTATGTCATCTTATGAAATGTGTCTGTTCCTGTTTTTTACTCATTTTTTAATTTGATTATTTAATTTTGCTTGTTGATTTAAGTTTCTTGTAGATTCCAGATATTAGACTTTTCTTGATGCATAGTTTGCTAATATTTTCTCTCATTTTGTAAGTTTTCTGTTTACTCTGTTGATAGTTTCTTTTCCTGTGCAAAAGGGCTTTAGTTTAATTAGATCCTATTTTTCAATTTTTGTTTTTGTTGCAATTGCTTTTGGGGACTTGACCACAAATTATTTGCCAAAGCCGATGTTGAGACAGGTATGTCTTAGGTCTTCTTCTAGGATTTTTATAGTTTGAAGTTTTACACCTAAATCTTTAGTCTATCTTAAGTTAATTTTTGTACAAGGTAAAAGGCGGTAGTCCAGTTTCATTCATCTGTATATGGTGGGCCCATTATCCCAGCACCATTAATTGAATAGGGAGTCCTTTTCCCATTGCTTATTTTGTCAACTTTGCTGCAGATCAGGTGGATGTAGGTATGTGACTTTATTTCTGGGCTCTCTAGTCTGTTCCATTGGTCTGTATGTCTGCTTTTGCACCAATACTATGCTGTTTTGGTTACTATAGCTTTATAGTATAGTTTAAAAATCAGATAATATGATATTTCTGGGTTTGTTCTTTTTGCATAGGATTGACTCAGCTATTTGGGCTCTTTTTTGAATTTAAGAATAGTTTCATTTTTCTATTTCTGTTGAAAATGGCATTGTATTTTGAAAGGAATAATGTTGAATCTAATATTTTATACAAAATTTAAAATTTGCAGTTTTCGTAGGACAGATTTTGGCAAATAATAACTACAGGTAATTTTGACTATAATATAATATGACTTAAACCATTTCCAAATTTTCTTAGCAGAAAAATCATATCAGTGATGCTTTTAGAGGAGTGTTTGGGGGCAGCTGTGTAATTAATGGATTGGTCTACAATGTTCTGTTAAGTTAGGCATTCTCACCTTTTCTGAATTCAGTAGTTACATGTATGATACCTAAAACTTATTAAAGAATAACAGAAGCAGATCTGCAATTACATATCCAAATGGACATTTTGCTCAGAAATACATGCTTATTTATTGCTTGACACACAGCAAGCTAGTGTTTCTTAGGTCAATATTTACATGAGGCATAGGTGGTTTGGTTGACACAGCTATTCCCTTAAGCTCTACAGTCAACTTTTTACCTCTTTACATGGGACTCTGGCAGAAAATACATTATATGGCTTCTTCCTTTAATCAGTACTTCCTTCATTTTTGACCTTGTGGATAGAAGTCAAGTGTAGGCCAAAATGTACAATCTCATTATAAACCGTAAGTTATCTATGCTCATAAACACCTTGTACTGTACTACAACTCTGAAGCCGAGGTCATTTGGAGTAGTCTTTCAAAGGATCCATTAATAATTTCCAGGGGGGAGAAAAAGGACAGGCTCCGGTAACCAACTTCTTTTGAACTTGTTTCTTAATGATGATGCTACTTTTGAATAAACTGGATCCCTGCCTTGCTTCTACAGGAAAATGAGAGGTACATATTCTTATTTATGAAGAATATATGGATTTACAATCATGATCTGTAACAGTCTTATTAATAAATGACCCTGCTTTCTAACCTTTGCAAGAAAATGTCCAAATCAAGATTCTAAAAATATGTTATTTGGGGGAATATTTCCTGTCGTTTAATTGATGTGCAGTTGACAATTCTAAACAACAATTATTTTGAACAAACTTGAAAACGTTTAGACTATAAGATTTTGTGATACCAATCAAAAGGAACAAATATTTAAAATTTCTATTTTAAGAAGGAGAATTTATAATCTCATTTGAAATGTATATTTTTATATTTTCCACATATAATTCTACTTGCTAATATTTTCAAAACAATTTAAAAATCAATTTTCAGTACTGGTTAGTTCAGTAATGAATTGGTCAGTAGAGGGATGTATTTTAAATATAGTAACTGAAATAATTAACTCTTCTCAATGATACATTTTCAAATAATTCTCCTTTTATTATTGGGACATCCCAGTCTTGCCAGAGAGACATAAATGATTATTTTATGAAAGAAGAGAGTGATAAGATTATCTCAAATTATGCAGTAGTTAATACTAGTACTTGAATACCTCTGATAAATTCTAAATTCCAGTTTAAATCTTACATATTTTATAATCTATGCATTTTTAAAATTGCTCATTAAATTTTTCCTGTTGAGAAGTCAAGCTCTGCCATTATTTGTTTTACATACACCAGGTATAATTAGAGAAATGATGTATGACAGCAGCGAGTAATGTCAGAAATAGAAAATGAGGCAACATTTGCCTCTGGACAGTTACTCCATCACGTGTGTGTGTGTGTGTGTGTATTTTGTTTATATATATAAATGTCCTTTGGTGTAGATTTTTGTAAGACAAAAATTACTGTTTAAGATATTACATGGTGATTGATATACTAATATTTTATATTTCACTAAGAAAAATGCTGCCAATCAAAATATGTCATCGATTGTAATATGCTATTCTGTTTCCAAGTTAACATGTAAATAAATTTGCATACTAGATCCAGCTAAATGTAACATGATAAATCCTGCTTTCTACATTTAGAAAATCATTTACTTTATTTATTCTAGTTCTTAGTTGATGGTTTTTTTATTTAAATATATACTTTAATCTTTTGGGCTGCAAGGGAGTATTTTGCCATTTACCATAAAATACATTAAAATACATTAAAATATGGATCAAATGAAAATATTTGACTAAAATCAACCAAAATAAAGTTGTTAAAATCATCATGCATGGCTTTCTTTATCCCAGAGGTTTTAAAGAATTACCATTGCAGATTTTGCCCTTCAAGAATTACCATGAATCAATATACATCCTTCACCACAGTGTTTGAGACCTGAATAATTATAATTCTATATTTTGTTGATCAAATTCTACTGAATGACTAAGATACTTGATGAATAAGCTAGTCTGGCTAGTTCCAAATTGTCTCAAGTTCTTGATAGTAGAATGAATAAACACTAAATCATAAGTCAGTCAAATTTAGATTTTTGACACTGTTGTTTAGTAAAAAATGTTTTAAATATGGAAAGTAATAAGCAGATTTTAAAAAGTGAAATAACAGTTACTGGGATGGAGATTCCTACTATGCTATATGAATATGCTCAGTTTTAGTGAGAAGTATATTTTGAACTGTCCATAATTCCCAGATAAAACAATCAAGCAATTTCTTGTACAGTCTTGTAGATACTCTCCTTCCTTCTCTGCATGTGTTGGCATATCTTGCCTTATGAAAAATAGATCTAAATAATAGACTATTTCATTAATCACCTTAAATTTTAAATACTTTCCCAGCATATTTTAAATTACATTATACGTTTGAATCAGAAGGTTAGTAGCTCTCACAGTCAGATGTCTGATGATTCTATCCTTGAACTAAAAGATTTTACAAAGTTTTCTGGATGTCCCCATGCCCCTCACCTAATTTATTTAATATATGTAGAGAAGTTAGAATTTGGCCCAGGTACAGTCTGAATTCCAGATATTGGAAATTATTTAAATTACTAACTTCTCAATGACTACTTTTTTAATAGTAGTTCAATTGGCTTGGAAATTATACCTTATTCTATTGTATGACTCTTCAGTGTTGCCTACTTTTAGCAATATGCAGGTATACTTAATTACCTAGATCATGATCATGGAATCTCAGCAAATCTTTTTAACTCAGTTGACCTCAACATTATTATGATATTCTTCTAATCCTTCCTGTTGCTAACCCCACCCACCACTATTACATTTTAAGGTATTACTACAATAATTCAATCTTATGATAGCCATTACTGTGTCAGAATATTTTTTTACAGACTTACATGCCATACTATTTTAAAACAAAAAAGAAGGCAAAATTCTATTCCATATACAAGATCTTTCACATTACTAACTTACATTATCATAAATACTATCATAGCTAAACTTTTTTTGTTTTTACTTGAGATATAACAAAATTTTGAATAAAATGAAATTCATCATTTTATTTCAATTTATTTATTTATTTATTTATTTATTTATTTATTTATAGACTGATTCTCATTCTGTCACCCAGGCTGCAATGCTTGGCACTACCATAGCTCACTGCAACCCAAACTCCTAGGCTTAAGCAATCCTTCCACATCAGCCTCCTGAGTAGCTGGGACTACAGGGGCGCCATGATGCCCAGCTAATTTTTTAAATTTTTATAGAGATATGGTCTCACTATATGGTCCAAGTTTGTCTCTGATTCCTAGCCTCAATTAGTCTTCTTCTTTTGGCCCCTAAAATTCACCACTTTAAAGCATACAATCTATTGTTAGCAGTATATTCAGAAGGCTGTGCAACTGTCACCACCAGAATATTTCCATCACCCCAAAAATTCCAGAATGTTTCCATCATCCAAAAAACAAATACCATATCCATTCACAGCTAAACTTTAGTGAGTGTATTTTGTGATTAGCTATTATGCTGGCCAGCTTATGTATATTATACCAGACTGATAACATCCAAAGATGTAGATAGGAAACATGTTTCTCTCTATTTTATAAAAAAGGAAACTAAAAGAGAGGTTGGTTAGTTTTGCTAAATGTCAATAATACTTGACTACTGCCCCCACCTTGCAGACATTTTGTATTCAATAAAACTCCAGTTCCTTTATCTTCCTGAAGATGAAATGGACCTGGAGTCACCTTCTTCCATATAGACAGAAAAAAGACTAATAAGCTATGGGATTCATATCTGGCTTTCTTCATCTTTATACTTCAAGAATGTATATCTTGAATTCTCTAAGAGGATCCTAAAGCTAAATCATTTGTCCTGTTGTCTGACCATAAGTCAGAAGATGTGACTTGGGGTCCATAGACATGAAAGTCTTATATACTGAAGAATTGTTTCTAATAGAGGCATATTCCGTTCTTTCAGCACAGCTGGAAATTCCAATTACATTTTTCCTATGAAAAGTCATGGTGTTTAGGTAAAGAAGAAATTTCCTACTGGTGCAATACACTTTGATAGGTATAAAGTTCATTTTGTAAATTGTCATGAATATATAATCTAGCCTGATGCTCTTGCAACAGAAGAAGATGGATGTCTCTAACAGCAAGTTTGCAAATAATGTTTTTTCTTACTACAAACTAGATATTAGTTTGTAATAAATATTAGTTAAATAAGTAAATTTGTGAATGGATGAATACATAAATAAGAAGTTGAAGTTGCCTGTACTGTCATAAAGTAATTCATCCTAAGTATTGCAAACATATTAGGACACATAAATGAAATATGCTTGATTTATCTTGGGAAAACTTATGCTTTGTGAAAAACTAGACCCTATATTAATAGTCTGCAAAGTGATTATACTTACATGAGAAGTATTACACTGAAATCTCAATCTTATAAATTTTCCGTAAGGACAAGTTTACACTTTTTTAGATAAAATTACCGTGATACTTTCTATTTTCCCTCACAGTAAATGTCTGTTTGTTTGTAAAGTGGTGCCAAGTGCTTCCCATAATAATTGTTGCAATACTAAACACTCATATTCTATTAGTACATTCAGTTATAAAACATTGAAGCACCCGGTTCCACCTACAAAGCAAGATGAACACTTAATTTCCTTTGGGTGCTCTGTGAAGGGATGTTTTGGAGGGTTCTCATAGCACTCCGGAAGATCAGTTATTATAATATTAGTCTCTTAGTGTTGCCAGATTTCTTCCTGGTCCCACTCTGCCTGACAACACTTTGCTCAGGTTTGATAGGAGGCTGTAGTTGTAGTGATATAATGGATAAACTACTCTCTGAAGGATCAATATTGAGAACAGAAGTTGCCCACATCTTCAATAGATAGTGTAAAAACATACTTAGCCTTATTGGAACATCTAGTAACAATATTTGTAGGTATTACTTTTATGTAAATTCAAAATTTTAGTGGCTTAAAATTCAGTCCTAATGCTATCTTTGTGCCAAAGTGAAGATGAGCATTTCCATTTGGGAGAAGAATTTTAAATATAAAATGAGTGCAATATGCATATGTGTATGTATAAAGTTTAGTTTAAGAAAAGTAACTTTTGTGAAGTCTTTATTATGTATATTACACTACTTTTCAGTTTCTAAAAAAAAAAAAAAGAAAACTCTAAAACATATTTGAGAAAAATCCAGCATTGTTTTATTCTTCGCTTTTGTTTTCTTTTCTTAAAAACATTTCTTCCAGAAATTTGTAAAAGGCTTATAGCAGATTAGTTCAATGGTCAGCAAATGATACTGCTGAAGCCTAAATTAAGTTTGAGTCCAAAATCACAGTCTTAATATTTCCTAAAAGTGGAGACTGCTATAAACTTTTAATGTGTATTAATTCATTAAATTTTATAGATCAGTTTTATAGATGGATACACATATACACAAAAGGCATTTAAATTGTAAATAGTAGAGCAGTGATTTGAACCCATCTCCTAAAATGAAAGCAAATTATCAAAGAAAAGTTGCAACAGCGAAGTTGTGTTTGCATTTTTGTTTCATTTATCTTAAACAAGATATAGTAAGGAATGGATTAGAGAGCTCTTCCTAGGGCTACAGTTGATCGCTTCAGCATTGCCTATATAGTTAGACATACGACCTGCACACTTGAACTTAACCTCAGTCCTCACAATCTGGAAGGAACACTTTGCTTGCCTAAAATGAGGATCACAGCATTAAAAGTATTTGTCCAAGTTTATAACAGCTGGAAAGGGACAGATATTTCAAGTCAAGCACAGACCTATCTAATGTGAAATATATTTACTTTCCACTTCATACCACTGAGACAGGAAGTAGTTTGAACTAGAGCTTAAGGGACTGAGCTCCGGGTTATGGGAAATTTTCCCTCAGTGGTAATCACGGTGGCTGAAAAGGAGAGGAGAGTTGGGTTGTTCTACTGTTGATAAATGGTATGGCACTGTGGGAAACAGACTCCCAGACAGCGTAGTACTGATGGGAGATCAGTCATATACTATTTTATATGGAGGATCACATGCATCTAAAATTGCAAATAAGGCTACAGCACTGTTATACAAATGATATATTTAGGATTTTTACTATTAGACTTTGCATTTTCACTATGAAATTCACCCATTTTTAGTCCTCATTATGTGCCTTCAATATGCCAAAACCTTTATCAATTCTTACACATTTATAGTCAGATCAAAGTAGTTTTCAGTTATCCTAGCAACTAATTTCTATCTATTGAATTGAATCGGTCATATAGTCATTACATTGCACCCACTGGTTGCTTAATATACTGCTAGGATTTTTATGTTGTTTTTATCCATTTAGCCTCATATCATATTAGATTTCATGGATCAGAGACTTTCACAGAGTAGGGTTAGCAGTTCATCACACTGCCCTGAAATATACTTGAAAAACATTTACCAACGTTACAGGTGACCTCTAAGAAAACTGATAAGACAGAATGTTTTTACCTGAAAAATAAATGGCAAAATGCTGGTTTCACCTACTTGTTTTTCACCTGGAGAGTTGTTGCTAAGCAAATAGCCATCTTTGCCTGTGTGCATGTGTGTGTGTGTGTTGTGTATGTGTCTATGTATGTGTGTGATGGTGGTGGGAGGAATGCACAGGCGGGCACCAGTATTCTTCATTAGTCTATCACTTTTCTTCTCTGTCTCTTGTTTCCTGAGATTGAGCTTATGATCAGCATCTCTTTCCCTTTTCTGCTTACATCTCTTATGACATATTGTGCTTCCTGGAGTCTTATTTCTCATCACAAAAAGATGAAATGACCAACAGAAACAAGGTTTCTCAGTGAAGAACTCAATCTGTCTGCCACAGGTTTAGGATCCTGAAAGCTATTCCTATTGCTTAAAAAATATTTCTAGCAGTTGTATATAAATTTATTACCTCTTATATTCAAAATTATTTTGGCCAGGTTCACCATGATGTCAATATTAATCAGAAACTTCAAGCTCATTGGTTATCTTGGCCCCACTGATGTAGTTTTTTAAAAAATTCTTGCCACATCAGTTGAAAAGGCTGTTATGTCCTCAAAATTGGTATATACTTATTTATAAACTACACAAATATGCATGTAATACTGTAGTAATTTTTTTTTACATTATTTTACTTACACAAATATAAATTTTAAAAGAGAATGAAGGAGAAATTCGAATATTTTGTAACCATTCCTAATGAATGCTCATGTACCAGCCCACCATACCACACACCCAGAGGACACCCTTTGATTTAAAAGACATTGATATTTATTTCTCTGGACTATTTCCAATCATGATATGGTTTATATCTGTGCACCTTCATGCTATCAACCTGTGTGTTTTTATCTAAGAGAGTTGAGACTCCTATTGAGATTTTCTATGTATGCTAGGGTTTCTGTGAGATTTATGTATTATGTTCTAAGCGTGCTGTGTTGAACTAAATAGGAACCAGGAAACTACAGCCTGTGAACTAAATTTGGTGTACTACTGAATTTTGTAAATAAAGATGTAAACATAACCATGACTGATGTTTCACATATTATCTAAGGCTATTTTCACACCACAAGTCAGAGTTGCGAAGTTGTGTGTCTTGTAAAACCTAAAAAAAATTATTGTTTAGACTTTTACAGAAAGTGTTTGTTGACTCCAAAACTCAGTAATCAAGTGTTCTTTCCAGCTAGTGATACTTACAAGGAAATTAATATCGATATCTAAGAACACCATCCAGTAAACACTGCCACACTTACTCATGCAAAATAATGTGTGAGTGGGTTACAATTCTGGAATAGTTATAAATATATGATAAACAAAAACTGGTTTAATCATGGATTTGATTTTTTTTACATTCTATCATTTTATTTATAGTATAGATTCCTATATTTTCTTCAGTTCCTCTCACAATTTAACAGATATACAGTTGGGTGTACCTTATTATTTGAAAGTTAGCTACAGATTTCCAACATAGTAACTAACATTATAGAAGGATTTATATTATCTTTGGAGAAACAAAATTTAAAAATATGCTTTCTGTACTTCAGAAAAGATAGCTACACATGCAAATATTATAGCTGATATAATCACTCAACCTTTTTCTAACAAAACAACACTTTAAAAATTATAGAACATTATAATATATTACTATTTTTACTCATTTCACTTAGTACTTATAACCTAAGAGATAGTTACAATGCCAATTATTAACTGTGCTTCTAAAATTAGGATATAGAGGCTTAGGAGATTTTAGGAAGTTTAAATGATTTGTCTAAAGTCACATGGTCATTAAGTGACCAAGTATGACCTTGAACCTAGTTCTCTATTCAGGCCTCCCGAATGCCAGGGGTATGGACTAGTGCAGACAGGGACTGGTCTGTTAGAAACTGAGTCACACAGCAAGAGATGAGTGGCAGTGAGTGAGCATTACTGCTTGAGCTCCACCTCCTGTCAGATCAGCTGTGGCATTAGATTATCAAGGAAGCATGAACTCTATTGTAAACTGCATATGTGCGGGATCTAGGTCACGTGCTCCTTATGAGAATCTAAAGCCTGATGATCCTCATCCACCTCTGACTCCTTCCGTAGAAAAAATTGTCTTCCACAAAGCTCATCTCTGGTGCCAAAAAGGTTAGTAATCACTGCCCTAGATGACTGTAGATTACTGTTGGCCTAGTGTTGATCCATTTGTGAGGGTTTCTTCTATGTCATCTTCCACTGTTAAATAACCTGAATTTGCATTTATATATTAAGTTCTCATTAAAACTTTATGCTTTTATTAAAATGAGTTTTGTAGACATGAATTTTCTGATAAAAGTTAGCTCCCTAACAGTTTATGCAGGCTTTGAGAAGCAAATGATTCAGAAGTATTATCTATTTCTCTTTACAACAAGCATTGTGTATCATGTGATGCCCTTTTCATACAGCCACATGTTGAAAATCTAATCTGTGTATATGAAAATCTACATAGGCATTGAGAATGCTTAAGACTTATAAGACTAGACACCTGCCTATAAAAGAAACCCGAATCCAAATGGAGGCCAAATTTAATATGATGTAAAAAGACAAGCTATTATTATAAGATATCATGTATGAGTGAGTTAGATAGGCTGTATCATAAGAAATCATAAGAGAACAATTTCCGGGGACTAAGAGAGTCAGAGAAGTCTTTAAGGATAGGGTATATTTTATAGGGTACAGAATCTCGTCATAAATAAAGAAGCAGAGAGAAGAAGGAAAAAGGCATTATAGATGTGGGATTTATTTATATAGGTTCAAAACATCAAATAAGAAAGAATTAAAGAGGGAGAAAGTCTTTAATATTGATTTTTGAGTTTTTGTTGCGGCTGTTGTTTTCTTAAAGTAAGGACTGTCGTTTAGTTTCCTTTTGAATAATCATCAATGTGAACAAATAATGGAGTTTTACCATTGACAAATCAAAAAATATATTTTGTGTGTGTGTGTGTGTGTGTGTGTGTGTGTGTGTGAGGAGGAGGAGGTGTAGAAGAAAGGGGTGTGCTTTCCTTCCTAGTACAGATTCCCTTTTTTAATGAAATACTCTCTCACACATGGTTAAATAAACATCAAGCAACATAATTAGTTTGTCAGCTGTTCTTAAGTCCATGTATTTAAGTGCACTCCTAGGGTTCGGGCATCATTTTTGTGTTACTTTTTGGCCTTATAACCTCTCAAATGCTCAAACTTGAAATGCATATAAAGTTTATATAACTTCACCTCTCTGCCTCTTTCCCTCTCTCTTTTTCTGTCTTGTAATTTGTAATTCACAGTACTTGCTAATTTCCGGTTGATAGAATTGTTTGCTGTCAAATCCTGTAGCCATAGAAATCGGTACATCCACACTCTACAACATAATCAGTGCACATATCTTCTCAACGTCAAAGCAGCAACTCTTATGTAGGATGATTGCTCTTACGATATGCTGTACATCCTGACCACATTTGGGACATCCCTAAGTCACAGGTCAAATGTGTCAATTCATTTGATAAGTGTGAAAAAGATGATGAGAGATAATTCTAAACCTGTACCAACTAATCAATCAAACACTATGTTTGCAACCTTTAACATTTATTATTCTAACTTAATTCAGTAATTCATTCCAGGAAAGTAGATTTGTGAAATTGCTTAGAAGATATATGCTATTATTGAATATTGGATTATAATGAAGAGGTTCATTTTGTATGGAGTAAACACATTTGCGTCTTCCATACCAAGTTGCCTACACACAGATTAATTGCTGATATTTTAAGGAGGTATAACCCTTATATTCAGCCCAATTAAAGTAGAATAAACTTAGCTTCTCCTAAATCTCTCTGTGGCCTAAGTGTAAAATTTTTAGTTAATTACAAAACACTGATTGTGACTGTATTACACTGTAAATAATCAGATGAGAAGTATATGACTGCATTATACTAAAATCAGATGATTAATAAGCACTCAGCTATCTTCATGACTAAGAACAAATTTAAAACCTGAATAAAATTGGTGAATTTAGAAACTCCATCTATTTGTGACACCAAAAACATCACAACCAATGCTATTTCCTTATATCAAAAATATAATAACACCCCTGTCTTACTTTACCCATTGCTTGGGGTGCTATCACAAAGCACCATAGACTGGGTGCTTCATAAACAACAGAAATTTCTTTCTTATAGTTATGAAGACTAAAAGTCTCAGATCAGGGCCCTAGCATGGTCTGGTTGCAGTGAGGGCCCTCTCTTGGCTGACAGATGGCCGTCTACTCACTTGGCAGAAAGACAGCAAGAGAGCTGTGAAGATCTCTTTTATTAGGGCACAAATTCCAGTTATGTGGGCTCCACCTTCATGACCTAATTGCCTCCCAAAGGCTCCACCTCCTAGTGTCATCACACTAGGGGTTAGGATATCTACATATAAAATTTGAGGGGACACAAACATTCAGTCCAATTGTAATCCCCATTGCCTTTTTCTTTGTAATTGATTACAATCTTTAAAACACAGTCTTCAATATCGAGGTAACTAATTATTGATGTATATGAGAATCTTGAACAAGCACACTGCTGTATTACAGTACTATTATTTTAAAAGTTATTAACTTCATAATATTTAAAATAATGTCTGTAAATTTAAGAATTAACATTTATTTCAAAGAATTATCTAGAAGCATGCTTATTTATCCTTATGCCTTAGCTATAAGATGGACATAGCAGGTTTAAAACAAGGAGAAAGAGAAATATTCTTAGTAGATATTCCATACAAGTTATTTGGGTGTTATAATTTAAGAAAATTGTAATTTACTCAAATGATGTATGTACAGTCTCTTAAAATAAGAGATAATTGTTCCTGAAAGTAGTTGAGAAACAAATATATGGTCATAATTTATTTTAATTATTATCAGATGTATTTGCTTCAATATTTATATAATGTTTTTAGAATATTCATACCAATAACAGTATGTCTCAGAATGTCTAACTTGCCAGAACTTTAATATTCAAAATGGTAGCTTTTTAATGGTCAAGAAGATAAAATAGTGTTTTATCATTTCTCTTTGCCTCCCTAGCTAAGGCGTAGGAACCCCTATAAAGAAAATAAAAGGGGTTATTTTCATTTTTTGAAATATATATAATGTGTATGATAATGGATTTTATCTGGCATTTTATATTGACATAAGACAAAGCCTTTTATGTTAATTATACTGTTATTTGCATGTAGAACATGTTTCTTAACGGTTTCAAATAAATATGAGTCTTCTGAGAGGCCAGGGCTAGGAGTTCAAGCAGTTTAAGCTTGTCACCCTCCACATTCCCAATTTTCTTGTTTCTTCTAATGCATTTCTAATTTCTCTACTTTTCTCCTTGTGTCATGATTGAATTAAAGTGTGGCAATGACAAGTGGTTTGAATACCAATGCCTCCCTATCACATGTACTCTGCATACAGTGTTAACATTTCAGATTTAGTCTAATAAAGGAGATACAGCATTTTGTCCTCTGGTGAAATTGTCATTATTTCTATTTCTATTTTGGGTTTCCCTGCTCCTGTCTGATTTTCCTTTAGTGTGAACTGTTTTGCTACTCTGTGCTATCAGCTATAATGGTGATGATTTGTAACTAGTTTCCTTCAGAGGATATGCTGTCAGGCTGTTACAGAGAGCTTCCTTAACTTACCATTTAAATGTATGCTGTTCTCTTTACACTTAGATTTTACTTAGACCATTAGTGGAATTTTCTCCTTCTTCTCTATTTGTGTTTGTTGTCTCCTAAGTTATGTTCTCTACTGTTGCAAAATTCCTTGCTTGTTCTGTCCACACATTTGACAGTGACATCTGTTGAGAAGGGGTTGTGCATACCAAGCTGAAAACAAAACAAAACAAAAGATTGAATTACCTTGGATACTCGGAAGTTTTATTCATGTATTCACTAACAATTATTCATTGCAAACATCTAACTATGTGCACTTCATATCCTTTAGGGTCGGTGACAATAGACCTATTTTGCAGTAGATTTCAGAATGATTTTGCATTTCCTGAGTGTACATTACAAAGGTGAGGAAAACGAACCTTAATGTATCCAAAGCCAATTCACCCAGTGACTAGCACAAAGATTTACAGCTGTAAAAGATCTTGGGGTTTAACAGATGAAACAACTGAAGTTAGGGAAATCAGGATTGGTTTCAAGGTACTATATTTAATTCAATATTCTAGAATTAGCAGCAAGGCCAGAATTAAAATCCAAATCTCTATCCTTGATGTCCGCACTCAAACATGTGGCAGTGCAGTGGCATGGTGAAAAAGAGCTATGTGAAAAACAAAAGGGTCTTGATTCTGGAGTGCTTCCTGCCTGGATGCTTCAGGGGAGGAGAAAAATACGACAGCAAAAACACGACAACCCAGGGATGTCCTCAGGATTTCATTTCTGCCAATACATATTTTAGTTTAAAAAGAGTATTACCACTTCTTTTAATGAAATCCCTGCATACATGGCCAACAGTGAATTTGCCATCTGGAAGAGTAAAGCCATCACAGTAGCTGCAATGGCATGCCCGTCTGGATCAGATCAGCCTAGATTAGACAGTCAGGCACAACCTTAACCTGGAAACATGGAGTGCAGAAGCTTGCCAGTACCATTTTCACGTTCGCAGAATGAGTATTTGAAATCAGCTTAGACGGAGGGATAGCAATAAAAGAATTTGGTCTCTTAAGAGGACATTTTAAGTTTTAAAATACAGGTACACCCAGGTGTAAAGGACAAAGATCTGAAAGTTATCTGCATATAATTGTTTGAATTTCAACACCCCCCCGCCAAAAAAAAAGAAAAAGGAAAAAAAATGTTCTACTCATGTTAATGATTGAAAGTAGATTTAAGCTGGATCATGTTCAACCAGAAAAGTTTCAGAAGAAGACAACCAGATGGTGAGAAGTCTGAAAACCATGTCTTATATTTAATGTTGTTAGGAGGAAATGTGTAGGGGGAAAACACTGAAACAATCTCTAAAATATTTGAAGAATTATCACCTGAAAGAGGAAGCAGACATTTCACAGAAGAAAGAATAAGAAACATTGAATATAAATTCATAGGAGGCAAATTTTGAAACAGTAACCAGAAGAGAACTGTGGAGATTTGTTATACAGGCTATTTTATGAAGTTGGTAAATGATGATTAACTCACTGTCTCAAAAGTGAAGAAGAGACTAGTTGACCAAACACCCCCTGATTGGGATATTTAATGATGCCAACAATGAGTAGAGGGCTAGATAGGATTACATAGGTGTGTTTTTTTGTTTTTTGTTTGTTTGTTTGTTTTGTTTTGTTTTGTTTTGTTTTTGACGGAGTCTCGGTCTGTCGCCCAGGCTGGAGTTCAGTGGCATGATCTTGGCTCACTGCCACCTCTGCCTCCCGGGTTCAAGCGATTCTCCTGCCTCAGCCTCCAGAGTAACTGGGATTACAGGCAGACACCACCACACTCAGCTAATCTTTTTTTTTTATTTTTGGAAGAGAGGGGGTTTCACCATGTTGGTCAGGCTGGTCTCGAATTTCTGACCTCGTGATCTGCCTGTCTCAGCTTCTCAAAGTGCTGGGATTACATGTGAGTCACCGTGTCCAGCCCTGGGTGGGTTATTTCTAACACTGAGATCTATGATTTTGCATAATTATTGGTATAAAATATTTGGTTATGTTTAGAAATGTATTATTTATCCTTAAATATTTTTTCTTTCTTTCTTATTTTGGAGATACTAAGTTATTTTCTAATATTTCTCAGGGTCCTTGGAATTATTCTATCTTCAGCCATTTGTCTGTAGATAATTCATTCCCATCAAAACTAAGAATTTAGAATATATCAATTACTATTTGTAAAGTGTAGAGGAGATACAAAGATGAATGTGGTATCCACAAGTTATAGTAATATTAAGATTATGGTAGGTGAATTGCCAAAACCAGAATTAACACAGAAGGCTATTTACAAATGCAGATTCCACTGTGCAACCTTTAAAAAGAAATGAGATCATGTCCTTTGCAGCAACATGGATGGAGCTGAAGACCATTATCCTAAGTGAACTAGCTTGAGAACTGAAAAACAAATACCAAAAGTTCTTACTTATAAGTGGGAGCTAAATATTGAGTACATATGGACACAAAGAAGGGAACGACAGATATGTGGGCCTACTTGAGAGAGGAGGAAGGGAGGATGGTGAAGATTGAAAAATTACCTATTGGATACTATGCTTATTACCTGGAGAGCAAAACAATCTGTACAGCAAACCCCAGTGACATGTAACTTATCTGTATAATAAACCTGCACATGTACCCCTGAACCTAAAAGTTAAAAAAAGTGATGAATACTCCAAACATACTGTTTAAATGCAGATTCTGAGCCGTAACCTAGCTCTAATTTTAGAATCTCTAGAGGTAAATTTGAAAAGTCTACATTTCTAAAAGCTTCACAAGTGAATCTTAGCTAAATGAATTTTGAGAACCACAAGTTAGGAAGCTAGAGTACATTTGCATGAATTACTGGAAATATGTGAAATCTCTGATACATTTTACGGAAAATTAACATGTTTAGATATGGATGTTAGGGATAATGGGAGAAAGGGGTGAGCAGGCAAAGGGTGATAAAAATTACAAAAAAAGGCTACAGATATTGCTATGTTGATAATTCATTCATGTAATTGTTATGTGACATTCTGTCAAGCACTATGTATAAGGGGTGGGAAATAAATAAAATGAATGTGAAGTTTTGTTCGAACCACAGTTTGCTTGGTATCTATAGTAAGTCTCTGGTTGTAATGTGTTTTACCTTCAGCTGTTGACATCAGAATTTGTTTTGCAAGGAAAAGGAAAATAATGTTGAAGTCAGGTTGGACATAGCGTGTACCAAGCTATATGGCTAAGCAATGAAAGAATCATTGGTGCCGCAACATCCACTCTATAAATGCAGCAATGGTCTTGGTTTCAAATTGACCTTCATGTTCACAGGGCACCATTAGCTGTAATATGCACTAGGTTTATTTAGCTGTAAGGAAGGATGTAAGATTGGAAAGAGAACATGTCAGCATGATTTTATCAAATACGTTTTCCTCTGGAGTTCTTACTGCCATCTTGGCACTGCTCCCCAGGCAGCACAAGGGGCATGCTCAGTTTTAAGGGTTGAGACCCCATGAGTACATGATGGTCATTTCAGCCTAGGCAAGGCTCATATATAACAGTCCGTGAGAGGAGCTGACAGACCTCCTTAGGGGTCATATCCAAGAAGTACCAGACAGTGAAGTTAAGGCTTCTCATTTACTGCGTGTTTTTGCAGAGTTTTATCATATAGATCTTCAGGGTCTATATATCCATTCAGGGTCCTCCCAGTACAGATGTAGTTCTCCAATCAGAGTTAATAAGCAAAGAAGCCTAGTAACACAGTTTCCTGTTCCTACATTTCCAAAGGAACAGAGCTGAGGAAGGTACATCTTAGAAAATCTTCCCACAGAGATAAGGTTTATATGTGCTCTTAAACCTTTCTCCCCAGCTGGCTTTGAGCAGTATAGGATAATGAGTACGGTGATTGAAGAAGATAATGTGTAGCATGTATGTGGAAGTACTGGAAATAAAACTGGAGATGAGGGAGATAGAGGCGGCAGGCAGTGCAAGACATAGACACTCAAACCTGCATTCAAGAAGCAAGAGGGCCACATACACTGGTTTAAATGACAAATAATGGGATTATGAAGATATTGGCAGTGAAAATGGGAAGATGGAATAGATCAGGTAACCGTTATGGAGGTACTGAGGCCAGAATGTAATAACCTTTGTCAGGAACTCAAAATGGGTTATTAGTTAAACTGATTCAGGGTGTACTGTGAGTAGAATATTTTTGCTACTCCACAGAAAGAAAACTATGAATGTGAAGACTTTGAAGCATTTATGTAGAAGAAAACATATTTATAACATATTGTTATAGAAGATGAAGCAGATATCTTGGATAGATTATTCTAGAAATTTAAGATAGACTCTAAAGCTTTAATTTTTACAAAGACTCTGGAATCGTATATCTAATACGATAACTCACTTTTATCCAGAACACAACCAACTTTCCCCCTCCCCACAGAAAATGAGAGAAACAAAGTTGAAAAAATGATGTATTCATTGAGCAAATATATATTGAGTGCCTTCTATGCACAAAGTACTGTCTAAACACTTGTGATTTATCAGTGAACAAACCTGATTAAAATTCCCCATAATCAAAATGATAAATAAATGATGGATTAATATAAAATATTAGTTATTTCATAAAATAAAGTATATAAATCAAATAAGTTATAAAAAGTTATATCAATAACAAATGAGAAATACTGTGGAAAATGAATGAGAATGCAATAAAGCAAGTAAATGACTTTCATAGTTGGCTTAGATATGTTTTGAATCTGTTTTTTACTTAAAATACAATTATTCTGGAGACTATAAAAATAAAATCTGGAAAAAGTAGATATCAAGTAATGTACTCAGTTTTTACTTTGCAGTTAATAATAATTATGCACCTTCAAGGGGGGGATCTCTTTTTTAACAAGTAGGTTTTCAGTAATAAAAATAAATGTAGGTTATTGCAAGTACTTAACAAAAGATACAAGCTTTGTCTCATTGTATTTTATTCCTTAACAGAAATGAATATAATCCACTGAAAATCTTAATGTGATACCCATATCAATATTTGCATCAATAACTTATTACTCCATGAAATCAACAGAGAATGAATTTATGAATTTGGGATTTATTCAAATTTTATTTTTCTCTCTCTTCCCCTACCGATCTCCTCACTTATTGAAAGGATAGGAAAGGACACCTAAATCGTTTGACTAAGTAATACTTCTCAAAAACTCCTGGATAAATAAAATACCTCGTAAAGAGATTTAGAGAAACAATGCTTCCATCATTACTGGAGGCCTGAAGTGGTGGCTATATTACAACATTTCAGATGGCTTCAGATTGATGCTATATATACTGCGTGTGCTTCAGCAGAGCTTATCATTTTCCTCCCACTACTCTGGTTTGGAAACATAAGCTGAATGCACAACATGTGCAGGAAGCTCACAGGAGCCCACTCTTTCCTCTAAATCAGAGCTGGTACAGAAGAATTTCTGAATAACCTCAAAAACTAGTGACATTAACTGCTATCCATGGGCTTTAGTGGGATCAGAGAAAACACCATGAAATCAAGTGAAAATAGAGTGTGTCTGCATTCTTTTTTTCTAAAAAGAGCATCCAAAACATTAATCAGATCCTCTACTATTCTCACACCTTTTAAAAAGGATAAAAGTACTATTCCTCTGTCAGCTTTAGAAGTTCCAGAGATCCAAACTGAGCCAATAACACCCTGAGTACATTGATGCGTGATGAGGGACTGGAATAGAGCCATATTCTTTTATCTCTGTGTTTCTAGACATGGCAGTGGCTTTGGATTTGGGCTGACAAACTACAAGCTATTTTGCATTGCTATGGATATTATAGTTATCTAAACGTTCTCAGGCTGCTATAGGAGCCTGCAGAGATGAGAAATAAAGCCAAACGGCCCATGGTCTTAAATGGCACATAAGCAGGCCAATGAGAGGACCCAAATAATGGATGATGCCATGATTCTATCCAGTAAATATCGGCAGAATTGAGTAGGCCATTTGAATAACTGAAATTGTGGTGGATATCTGAAATGCCTCCACACAAATTCTGTGACAGCTTACACAAGGTAAAGTTTCACCCTGGAACATATTTATTTGTTGATTATAAGCACCACAGTATTTTATGTGCACTTTACCTCTTATCAATAATACTAGAAATTTCTCTTTAATTCAATTTTCTAGCTATGCTGGTTTCAAAAGTTACGTCAGTCCATAAAATTTATAAAGTATTAATGTATATTTTAAGAAAATTAGTTACTTTTTGAAAAATCTTTCAAAAATCCTCTGAACCCAATATAGTGGTTCACTCACAAAAGAGAGTAGAGGATAAATGTGACATAATCTAGTTGAATAATCTGGCTCTTGCCAATAAGAGGCTTTTAGTTCCTCAACTATTGGCACATGTCAACGATGTAGAAATGGGTCATTGTCCAATGCATGCTGATGAGACCTCTTTCCTTATAGTAGGAAGACCACTGGACTCAAAGGCAGAAGAACTAGACAGGCGAACTAGCCACCAACCATCTTCCAGCTGCCGTCTTTCAGCTTTGGGATTTTTAGCAAATCAAATATTTCTTTCTCTTTTTATTAACTAAAGTGCATGCTTACTGGGATTTATTTAATTTTTACCTAATGTCATTTCTCTATTCTACTATCCCATCCAGAATACCATTTTTATTTATCATGTCTCTGTAGGCTCCTCTTGGCTGTGACAGTGACAGACAATTTTATCAACTATAGTATAGTATTTATGTGAAGTTTCCTTTGCTTTTAGTTTTAGAGACAACATTCATTTCCAAAGTTACTTAGGGCAGCACCTACTGCTCACCCCACTCCCTTTAATGAGATTGTTTCCTGAATTTGTAATACAGAGTCTTACGTTACAGCCTGCATTCCATCCTAGTATCCCACAACTATATATATATATATATATAAAATTTTTAAAATTAGCCCTAAGTTAAGGTTCACTCTTTGTGCTGTAAAGTTCTATAAATATGGACAAGTGCATATTGCCACACATATACCATTACAGTATCGTAAGGTAAAGTTTCACTGTCCTAAACCTTATGGGCTTCATCTATTCAATGTTATCCTCTCCACTAAACCCCATATAACCACTGATTTCTTTACTATATCTATAGTTTTACCTGTCACCATTTTGGACTGGTTTGGTTCACTTAACAAAATGTATTAATCTATATTTTGTATGGCTTAATAGCTCATTCATTTTATAGTTGAAGTATTCTACTCTATGGATATACCACAGTTTGCTTGTCTATTCACCTACTGAAGGACATCTTGGTTGCTTCTAGTTTAAGAAAGTTATTAATAAAACTGCTATAAGCATTTTTGTGCACGTTTTATGTGGCTATATATTTTCAAATCAGTTTAGTAAATAACTAGGAACGTGAAAACTGGATCATTTGATAAGACTTCATGTAGCTTTGTAGAAAACTACAGAACTATCTTCCAAAGTGCATGTACAATCTTGAATTTCCACCAGCAATGAATGAGAGTTTGTGTTGTTGTATTGAGAGATGAAGCCAGCTGGACTTCCTGGGTTGAGTGGGGACTTAGAGAACTTTTCTTACAAGAGGATTGTAAAATGCACCAATCAGTGCTCTGTAAAAATCCACCAATCAGTGCTCTGTAGCTAGCAAGAGGATTGTAAAATACACCAATCAGTGTTCTGTAAAACGCACCAATCAGCAGGGTCCTAAAAGTAGCCAATTGCAGGGAGGATTGAAAAAAGGGCACTTTGATAGGACAAAACGGAATGTGGGAAGGGACAAATAAGGGAATAAAAGCTGGCCACCCCAGCCAGCAGTGGCAACCCACTCAGGTCCCCTTCCATGCTGTGGAAGCTTTGTTCTTTCACCCTTCACAATAAATCTTGCTGCTGCTCACTCTTTGGGTCCGTGCCATCTTAAGAGCTGTAACGCTCACTGTGAAGGTCCATGGCTCCATTCTTGAAGTTAGCAAGACCACGAACCCACTGGAAGGAACCAACTCTGGACACACTATATCCTCACTAACAATTGATATTATCAGTTTTTTGCTTGTTTTTTTTTTTTAATTTTAGATACTCTGCTACATATGTAGTGATGATTCATTGTTGTTTTAATTTGTATTCCCCTGAGGGGAAATATTGAGCATATTTTCATATACTTACTTGCCACCTATATCTTTTGCTTATGTTTTGAATGGCTTTCTTTTCTTATTGATGAGTTTTAAGAATTCTTTGTATATTTTATATACAAGCATATTATTAGGTATGTAATTTGCAAATATATTCTCCCAGTCTGTGTTTAATCTTTTTATTCTCTTTTACAGAGTATACTTAATTTTAATTAAGTACAACTTACCAAATTTTTCATCATTTATACTATGTGTGCTAAGTATCAAATACACAGGATCTCTTCCTTCACAGAATATATAACTTAGTAGAAAATAATTATTTTTTAAAAACAGGAAAAAATTGAAGCAAGATACAAAAACATATCAACACATATCAACTTGTTCATTTTATAATTGTCATAATTGTCAAGGTATATGATTTCTCATTATTGAGTATCTCTTTTTTTTTCCCTGAAACTAAGAATATGAGGCATTATTCATATGCACCATGCTTATGGTGTTGTACCTAAACATTCATCACCAAATCAAAAGTCACGTAAATTTTTCTTGTGTTTTATTCTAGAATTTCTAGACTTTTATACTTATATTTAAGCCTACAATCCTTGTTTGAGTTAATTTTTGAGTTTTGAGTTATAAAAGTTATTAGTTCTATGTCTACTTTCTTTCATTTTTTTTGCATATGGACATACACGTTTCAGCAACATTTCTGGTAACAATTTTCTCCATTGAAGTGTCTTTGCTCTTTTTTCAAAATGGGTTGACTGTATTTGTATAGGTCTATTTCTGAGCTCTCTATTCTGTTTCATTGATATGTGTGTGTTCTTTCATCAATATCCCACTGACTTGGTTATTGTAGCTCTAAGGAAAGTCTTGAAATTAAGTAGGGTGAGTCATATAACTTTGTTCCTCATGTTCACTATTGTGCTGGATATCCTATGCCTTCTGCCTTTCCACATGAATTTTACAATCAAGAATCAGGTTGTTCATATATACAAAATATCTTGCTTGGATTTCAATGAGAATTGTGTTAAATCTATATTCATGTAGGGAAAATTTGACATCTTGGCAATATTGATTGAGTCTTCCAATCTGTAATCATGAAATCTCTCTCCATGTATTTAGATTTTCTTTGATTTTTTTCATCAGAGTTGTAGTTTTTCACATACAGACTCTGTACATCATTTGTTAAATTTATACCACGTATTTGATTTTTTGTACTATCATAATCGTTTCTTACATTTGAAATTCAAATTCTTCATTTCTCATGGAAGAAAGAAGTTTGTGTTTCCCTAATTACCATTTGCCCTGAAACTTGCTGTACTCACTTATTCATTCCAGGGAGTTTTGTGGACTCATGACTCTATTTTTTTAAATCTACAAAATAAGGTAATCATAATCTCTTCCTGACAGTATAGCTTAAAAATTAACTATAATATATATGATAGTGGCCAGTGGAGAGTCTTACACATAGTAAAACTTACTAAATAGTCATTGAAAATTTCATTTTAACAAGAAACATTGATGTAAAGACTGACTTCATAATTTTTTGAAAAATCCTAAGCAAAATATTTTCTTTTTTTGATTAAGTACTTCTGTCATTAATTAAAATGTAATCAAAGAAGTATATAGTAATGTGATTTTATGTTCTCCATAACTGATTCTTTTAATTTTATTCAAATATCATGTTTGTTAATTTATGTATGTTTTTAATTATTCTTAGTGTTACTTTCTGTTGCAGCATTTCTTATGTAAAGAGCTGAAAATCTTTCATAGAAATGCATAAATTATTGTGCTAAATATTACTGTCAATGCTACAAAGATGCTGAACCCAACTTAAAGAAATAACAATCTATAATTAATTTGATTGAGCAAGAGATACATACAAAGGTTAGAAAAAAACTTTATAATCCGCTCTCTTTGACTTTGTCATTTCTTTGAATTCTGTTTAAGTAATTAAGATAAACAGTAATGAGGGAATGGAAAAGCTTGAAAAGCTGCAGGGGTCAAAAGTGGTGCAATGGACAAAAAAGTGGACAAAAGAGACAGTTTATTACCTAAGCCAGAAAAGCTAACATAAAAACTGATTTCCTCTCTGTGCCCAACTGGCCCATATATTAGTCCTATATTAGTAATTTCCATTTCTATTGAGCAAGGGAATTACCTTTTTTGTTATTATTAATCTTTGATATTCCCATGCTTCACACCAAAAATTTGGAATCAGTAGGTCTTGGCTTCACCCCAAGAATATGTGTTTTAACAATAATCAGTGTGTTCATGGCACATATTTTGAAATAGTATCCTAGAGAATCATTTATACTTTGTGGACTAAGTATCAAATACACAGGATCTTTTCCTTTACAGTGTATATAATTTAGTAGACATTAATTGGTTTAAAAAGCAGGAAAAATTGAAGCAAGATACAGAAACATATCAACACATATCAGCTTGTTCATTTCATAATTGCCCACATTGTCAAAGTGTATGACTTTTGATTCATGATTATCTCTGTTTTTTTCCCTGAAACTAAGAATATGAGTCATTACTCATATGCACTACTTCTTTTTAATTGTTTAATTTTAAAATTGAAATCTTTTTGTATTGGGGTCAAAGTCAAGTCTCAGTGGCTAATTACACTGAGTGTTAAGCTAACTGATCAGACACCCGACTTGAGCACCATAATTGTGAATAACTGTATCTGGTTTTGTGAGGGAAAGAAAAAGCATTGTTTTCTCTAGAGAAATCCTGGGAGCAACTCCACTGGAGCTATTCACAATTGAAAAATGGTCAGGCAGTTTGGACAGGTATGTAGAGGAGAAAATCCAACTCCAATATGGAGCCTGGCATAGTATAGCACTACAAACCAGCAAGGGGCTAATGTTCACAGACTGATTCCTGCAGGTGCTCACACTCCTAGAATTGTAATCGAGTATCACAAAGGGAGCAACTTCTTGTTTGCACTCTGCTTGGTAATCAGACTCATTGACCTTGCTGTCTTCTTGTAGTCTGGGATTCTTGTAGTCTGGGTTACCATCTCCAGCCTGTGTCTATTCTGAAGATTGGGGGAAATGTCTTATCTACCTTCCCTGTCAGATAGATGGAAGTTGCACAATGCCACAGGGATAGGCAGAATGATGAAAGCCATTTCGTGAATAAACCATGGGTTGATACAATAAAACCAAGCTGCTAAATCCAAAAGGCTGAACAGGATCTGGCAGCCAAAAGAGGACAAAGAACTAATTTTGCTGATGAGTAAAGATTATAATGATAAACAAACTGTTTAATATGGTGGGAATAAGCTGAACCTGAAAGAAGTCTGAAGGCAGTCTACAAATGCATAGGATGGCTTTTATTTCAAATACTGCTTCTTCTTTATGTATATGTTGGGTGCATTTAAAAGGGCCAAAAATACAAAGACAACATGTGTACTAAACAGAGTGCAAAAAAGGGAGAGTATATTTCTATGCTCATTCTTCTTGGCATTCCACTCTCTTTTCACTGTTAGTGGCCTTCTACCTGCTCCAACTTGGAAATAGAAATGCCGGTTCAGTTCTAGCAGAGGTAATAGGCACAGAGTAAAGGTACATCAAAAACCGTTGTGGTTACATCAGTTTCTAAGTATTAACCTAGAGAAACTGAAAAAAGAGAGACAAGTATGGTTTGGTGGTTGAAAACACAGTCCCACTAATGTATACCTCGCATCTGCAAAGTCTGTGTTATTTCTCACATATTCCCATATTATGTAGATGAATTTAAGTAGTTTGTATGTGAAAGGGCATGGAATGTGTAGCAGACCAATTCAAAGGACCAGGAGACTATCACCAGTATTATTTACACTCTATAACTTCTTCACATTTTTATATATAAAATACTTCAGAATGGATTATCTTATATTCACCTTGAAGGCAATTAACATAGGGGTTATTATATTCATTTTCATGGTGAAAAAAAGCCAAGTTCCTGAAAGATAAAGGCTTTTCACCACTTTTTCCACATTCAGCTATCCAGCAAGTGGCAGATTTGGAATGTAAGCTCAGATCAATTCTTCTTACTCTTTGTCTGATATGCTTTCTCCCGCATCCAGTTGTCTTTCTCGTAAAGCAAAAACAACTCTATAAACTCAACGTTCCTGGATGCGTTGATAATTTCAATAGACCTGTTGAATCTATTCTTTTTTATCAGAACTGGAAGACCTAGAGCAAAGGAACTCAGGATTGTATCAGAAATATAGAAGGAAAAGTTTGAATTGTGATTCAGTGTGGTGCTAGAGTCAGCTAGCACAAAATCCCAAGAGCCATCTCTTCCCAGCTCCAGGTTCAGTAGCATCACATGGCTAGCTTGAAATTAACCATAATGGGAGTATTTCACCAGAAAGACTGGCAAATGCTACAATCTGGGGTTTTTCATCCAGAGAGATAGTTATTAAACATTTATTAGGTCATCACTGCATCTAACTTGTTTGTGCTGTTGGGGTGGGAGATAGGGATATGAGTAATGAATAATGAAAAAGCATGGTCTTTAGAGTAAAAAAGACTTTAGTTTGAATTCCAGCTTTACCATTATAATCAGGTGACCTTGGCCAAATTACCTACTCTCTGAATCTCTAATCCTTCGTAAGTATAGTATTACTTAGTTGTTAATAGGAGATAATAATGCCTCCTCGCAGAGTCTCAGGATTAATAATCATGTATGTAAGTGCTGAAATATAAAAAGCAGTCAATTTTAGGTGCTAGTGTTAGTATTATTAGATATCTCCCTGCTTTTTTTCCTTTTGTGTCTAAGTTTCCACATGAGTAAAGTTAAAATTACGTTAGTGCTCTGTGAAAGATGTATGACATTGGAAAAAAAATCTTTGAAAACTGATGACAGTTTGAAAACTGATGACATTTTTAGAATCTGTAAGACCCTTTAGAAACAGGTACCATTTTGTTACAATATAATTGTAGCTATTTACAGTTAGTACACAATACAATAAAATATCAAATCCAGCTAAGGGAGAGCTACATTTGCCGAATTGAAGTAACAGGAGGTGAATGGTATTGCTCTTCTCCAAAGGACCTGTGGATTTATAAATTGGTAGGAACATAGGATTTTGATTATTTTGTTTTATATGATTCACAGTGCCAAGCACTGCAATCTCAATTTTATCCTGGACCATCCATCTAGTGCTTACTTGGAGAGAATAGTGCCACCAACATCACCCTCATAAGCACGGCCAAATGCCCAGGTTTCTTTTTCCTGGTTGGAGAGGAATGCACTCTAGAGAACATCTTCTGAAGTCTAAGCTATTTTTTTTTTTTTCCCAGAAGGACAACCAACTCTTACATTAAAGCAACAGTTTAGACAAGGAGTGAGATTTCTATAAGATATGTTTTACTCTAGCATTCAGAGATTAAGAAACATGAGACAGTACAAATATTGTGAGAATATATGAGTAAACACAGTAGTATTGAAACCAGCAACAATCCAGAATCAAAAACAAGCACACAACAATAAAATAATAAAAAATGCTTTTGTTTAGTGAAAGTGTCAAAGAGTGTGTACTGCTCTGAGTAACTTAGACTTAGGGAAATCTGGCACCTTTTTGGTCCTTCAGGCATATTGCACTGAAGAAGTTTAAAGGAAGCTGTAGTGCATGCCAGTGCCATGGAGAATAAGCTACGCAGTGGGAAGCCGCCCCATGGAGGCATGATTTTATGCTAAAAATAACAGCTTTTGAGCTACTCCGTTTCAGCTTATTCCATGAAAAGGGTTACTAAGTATCAAGCGTGTTGAAATGAGTCACATGTGTGATTATGTATACATCTTTTGAAACCTGGTAATGAAATTATAAATAAAATTATAATTAATAGCTTTGATTAATGAAGTGGTTAAAGGGCCTCTCCTCAAGAGAAGGAACCATGGTTGTAAATCAGGAATCCATTGAAATGGGTGTTAAATTTCCTACTGCTTTTTTTTATGCAAATGGATAAACAGATCTTCAGGACAGTGGTTTAAGTTGTGAACTGTGAAGCTTTATTGGTAATGATAAACTTGTTTATTGTTTATTCATAACAGTAAATAACAAACATAACAAGGTATGCTTTTTTTTTGGCCTCTTTAAAGAGCTGTACCAAAATCATTGCCTTTAAAAAGAAAAAAAAAATGTCCTGCAGAATTGGCAAAAAGACCAACAATCCACTAAATAGGCCATTCACTTTACTAGGAACAAATATTTCACTTTAAGTTCCATGTGAAATGACATTTTGCTAGAAGATATTAGTATCAAATAATCTGAACATTTGTGAACGATAAAGTTTAGCTACTTTTGTGCTATCTTCAAAATGATATCTTAAGGAAATTTTGCAATTGCTTAATTTGCTTTGTGATATCAGTAACATCAAAGAAATACTAATAAAGAAGAAATTGGTTGGAAATAGACACCAGTTTTCTCAGCCCCCTCCCCCCAGTATAATTGGTCATGATTGATTTCCTTTGTTTTCTTAATCACTGGAAAATGCTTTTCTTCCCAGTTTCTTTGGGAAAGCATTTAAGGAGCAATAACAGGGCTACTACATTGCTTTGTTTCTTGACTAGATTTTGCAGTCCTTATAACTGAACCTTCCAGCTCTTCCACAAATTGATTGATATTTAGGGTTTGCCTTTATAACTAAAGCAATCTGTAGCTAAGAAAATTTTTTAAAAGAACGTTTTCTTTCAGGCCCTAGGGAACACAAATGTATCAGACCAAAAATTTGATTTTATTTGTACTGAAAATGGTAGAGCACTAGAACAAAAATCAAATGGTCTAGTGGTGCAAGCAAATAAAATAGGCCTTCTCCCAGGGGAAAAAAAAAAAAAAAAAAGCCTAATGGAGTTCGTGCTTCAAAGCATGAAAAGTAAAGCCATCTGACCATAACAAAGCTGCATGGTATTTTGTTTTTGTCAAAAATTTGGACTTATATAGGGCTGGTGGACAATAACAGAAAGCAACCATGAATCCATTGACTACTGTGCGACTCTGCACCAGCTACCCTGGATTAGAGTTGTCTTCTCAGGCAATAAATACGTGCACTGGAAATGATAAGTTTCTGGATCTCTGCAAAGCATCCTTTTCTTTCTTTCTTTTTTTTTTTAATTCAAGTAACAACAAATTATTAGGTAGAAGATTTTATTTGATAATGTCCAGAGACAGCGTAGCAATCTAGGCAAGGCAAATTACTCGGTATGTTTAGAAACATCTTTTTATAAATAGTTGGATTTCCCTGGTTCTTAATTAAATGTTAAAATTCAAATCACTATTGACTGAATAAACAGGAAATTTTAGGAAAGTAATTGTAGAGCTGTTAAATTTAGTGCAGCATTCTCCTTTAATATGTAAGACACTGGCCTAGACCATAAAATAGCAACTCTCGTTTTCTTTTAAATAATTCAGACATTTATTTATTTATTTTATAATTTCAACTTTTATTTTAGATTCAGCGAGTACATGTGCAAGTTTTTTATATAAGTATATAGCCTTATGCTGTGGTTTAGGGTATAAATGATCCTGTCACTCAGGTTGGGGGTGACATGTGGCTTTGCTTATATGGTTTTTGTGGATCAATTGCTTAATGTCTCTCAAATGCAACTCCCCTTTTGTAAGAGGAACGATGTTTGGGAAGTAATAAGACCAAACCTACTCTGAGCTTCTTGGAGAGAGTCAAGCTTGTAGAATTTGTGATGATGGTGCTTAAAAATGATAGACCATTAACCACAATGCCCTGATGGAAAGGAGTTTGATTTCATTGGAAAAGTAGGTAACAGAGATAAATATATTTTCCTCCCTTCAGATACATGAAATAATAGGAAGCCTATATAGATTTGATTTATAGTCTTCTCATGATTTTCATCTTTTTGAGGTAATCTGGGTATTGGAATATCTATTATTCAAATTTAGCAAACATTTGTTGTACAACTAATTAAGATTCAAGTACTCTGTTGGGCATGAAGGTTTTAAGTTAATACAGCATTGTCATGCCCCTCAACACAATTCACTGTAGTATTAATGCAGAATTAAATAAAAGCTAACTTGAGGTATACAGAATTTTTAAGAGAAACAATGAGGAATAATTCTGGTAAAGAAAAGACAGAAAAAGTGAAAAAAAAATCCTATCTTTTAAGTTACACATTGAAGACTAAAAAAGGCCTAAATAAATGAAGAACAAAGGAAGGATATTCATTACAAGCTGAGAAAAGTACTCTGAAAAAGAAAACCCAGAAAACATATGAAGGGTTGGGGAACACATTTGGTGTGTTTTTACTATTGTGTTCTATTAATAGGTGTGAGGGAAGGTTTTTAGTCATAATATTGACTAATAGTAATGCTCTTTGAACTTTATAATTTGAGGACTATCCACTGGGAGCTAGAGATCCTGAGGTGGTGTTTTTGCCTTTTGTTTTTGTTTTTCCCCAGTACTGCTACCTGCAATAGGTATTTCACAGTCCAGTTACCTCTGAACTAGCTGGTATTGCTACATTGGAAGAAATGTGGAGTATTTTTCACCTACTCTCATACCTCAGATTACATATCTGAATGTTATAGTGCTTTCAGATCATAATTAACTAAATTTTATATATTTGTAATCAAGTACATATGACGTTATGTGTTTTGTATTAGAATTGATGATTCTTTTATTACATATGCAGTATTCTGCCGCACAGTACCTATCTGTTCAGTTCAAAGATGTGAAAGCTAACACTGAAGGAAGTTAAAATATTTCCAAGGTTCACCAACTAGGTATTTATAGATCTAGATCATAAACTCCAAGATTTCTCTTTTTGCTCTTCATAAGCCTTTTTTTCTTACTATACTATATGTTATTGCTCTTTTTTTTTAATCAATAGATGCTTTAACAGTATAATTAAACCCAATTTGATATTGACAACCGATATATAGTGGAACATTTATTTCTTAAGAAAGGACGAGAAATGCTTTATTTTCTCTGGTATTGCCAGATTCCGTTTCATAACTTGAGTAGCTATGTCAGTATGAATTGATTAAAAATGTGACAGAAGTGGAACAGTTGAATTTTGCTGAATTTACACAATTCTTCTTTGCAGAACTTGACCTTGTTACATAGAATAACATATTAGTGTACTTGCTGTATTTGGTACATTAGATTCCTACTGCTAATTTAGCAGAATTTCACTTCCATGCACATGATCCGTAAATGACAGCAATTTATTGGCTATACTAAAAACTCAAAATATTGGTCTTCTGTTTCCACAATCTTTTCTTAACATATTAATTCTTAGGACAATAAAATGTCCACATGGTACCTACAAAATAAGACAAATTATTTCATCTCTCTCTTCTCATGTTGCCTCAACTAAATTGATGAACAGAGGTAAATTGGGAACAAGACTGAGTCACAGGCTTAAAATGAGTGTGTTGAGCTGGCATGACTCAGAAATTCCAAGATGAAAGATGTTTAACCATAACTAGCCTTTGGGAAGCATGAGTTACATAGATTTTCAGGAAAAAAAAAAAAAAAAAGTGTGGAAGACATTGAAATGGGCAAGATAGAAAAAAGAATTACTCTACTAAATAGGGTACCTCTCCCTAAGTGCCACTGACAACTTAACAACTCTGTTGTAGAAGACCAATACTGACTCAGTTTAACTCTTCGCCCAGGCTGGAGTACGATGGCACGATCTTGGCTAACTGCAACCTCTGCCTTGCGGATTTAAGTGATTCTCCTGCCTCAGTCTCCCGAGTAGCTGTGAATACAGTCTCCCGCCATCACACCCAGCTAATTTTTGTATTTTTAGTAGAAACAGGGTTTCACCATGTTGGCCAGGATGGTCTCGAACTCCTGACCTTAGGTAATCCACCCACCTTGGCCTCCCAAAGTTCTGGGATTACAGGCATGAGCCACTGCACCTGGCTGAAGACCAATAATTTTATAAATGCTCCATAGAAAGGCTAATGGGTTGTGCTTGGTGGAATGCAATTATCACCCTGTGGATAGAAAAGTCTTACATCTTATGTAAATTTATTTCAGCATCTTTTATTGCCTAGATATGTGTAGTTATTTGAGTTCTCCTTTGAACTGGTTGCAACATCCTACAATTCTCCTCATTAGTGAGTTAAGTAAATTGACACACGTTTGCTGAAAATTGTATGAGAGTCACAATTTTAGTTTTTTATTAAATCTTTTAATAGTATAAATCAATGGTTCTCAAATTCTAGTGTGCATTATAATCCCCTCGAGGGCTTGTTAAGGCTCAGATCACCAGGCTCCATTTCCAGAGTTTCTGATGCAGTATTGGTGGGTGGGGCCTAAGAATTTGCTGCATTTCTAGCAAGTTCCAGGTGATAATAAAGCTGCAGGTCCAGAGACCATGCTGTTAGAACCACTGGTATAAATTGTAGTCACTTAGGCTGATAATTACAATCCCCAAAAACCTTCATTTTTACATAAGTGAAAAGATGTTCATTCTAACATCTATTCTGAAGCCCTAAACTATTTTCAGATTCCTCTGTGAAAAAGAGTGTTCCTAGCTCTTTCATTTTTCCCCTTCCGGCTGGATAAATCAGCCTCTTAAATTTCCTAATTTGGGCATTAGAAATAGTGGCAGCTTTTATCAAGTGACATGATGGGGAATAGGAAGGTATCATAGAAGACAATATAAGATTCACTCTAGACTAATTATGTAGTTAATTACTCAAGTGTGTGAACTTAGTCTTCAAAGCAGTCTCATTTGAGCTGAGGAAAAAGCTACCACAGACAATTACAGGATGCGTGTGATGTGAGAAGGGGAAAGAGAGAGCTATTGTTGGAAGAACAGTGTAAATGCTAAGCAATGTAATCTGAAATAAACATAAGTGGAACTGTGTTTTCCCTAAGTTCAATGCATAATAGGTCCTTTCCATTCTAATTTCTATGATTCATTTGCTCATTGGGACAAGTTACATATTTTTCTTCTTTCTCCTTTCCTGTTGCAGGATATGCATTGTCTTTCCCTATTATGGCTATTGAACTTGTTATGCATTTTCATTGTCAAATAGGAGGGTAGCAGTGGAGAGTAACTTCAATGAGCAAGTATCTCTTTTCTATTTAAATTAAAAGGAACATATCACACCCATGGGTGAACACCATGTACCTGACCCCAAAATGTGACCTTCATTTTTCTTTTGTATTTTTATGTTCTGAGAGAGAGACATGTTCTGAGAAATAGACAGAGAGAACAGAAAGAGAGAGAGACAGAGAGAGAGAAAAGGAAGAAGACAGAAAGGAAGAAAAGAAGAGAGAGAGAGAGAGAAAGAAAAGAAAGAAAAAAGAAAGAAAGAAAAGAAAGAAAGAAAAAAGAAAGAAAGAGAAAGAAAGAGAAAGAAAGAAAGAAAGAAAGAAAGAAAAAGAAAGAAAGAAAGAAAGAAAGAAAGAAAGAAAGAAAGAAAGAAAGAAAGAAAGAAAGAAAGAAAGAAAGAAAGAAAGAAAGAAAGAAAGAAAAGCAAGACCTGTCATTTGTATGCTGATAGTGGGAAAAATAGAGACTGAACTTTCAAATATAATACTTTTTAAAAGCCTTTTGTGAACCTATAAAACATAAGGTAAATTAAATCTAATTTGCATGCAATTTGTCATGTATTTAGAGGTTGGTGGCAATTAAAAATGCAATTTGCTTTTAACACTGTATTTCTCTTTTATGTACGTTAAAAAAATTCTTTGACACATTTCTGTCATGTTCATGAGATTACAATAGTGCACTCTAGTGGACAAATTAAATTATACAGCATATATTCTGTCTCTTATACACATCTAGATGTGTATAAGAGACAGGCCCCTCAACACAATTCACTGTAGTATTAATGCAGAATTAAATAAAAGCTAACTTGAGGTATACAGAATTTTTAAGAGAAACAATGAGGAATAATTCTGGTAAAGAAAAGACAGAAAAAGTGAAAAAAAAAAAATCCTATCTTTTAAGTTACACATTGAAGACTAAAAAAGGCCTAAATAAATGAAGAACAAAGGAAGGATATTCATTACAAGCTGAGAAAAGTACTCTGAAAAAGAAAACCCAGAAAACATATGAAGGGTTGGGGAACACATTTGGTGTGTTTTTACTATTGTGTTCTATTAATAGGTGTGAGGGAAGGTTTTTAGTCATAATATTGACTAATAGTAATGCTCTTTGAACTTTATAATTTGAGGACTATCCACTGGGAGCTAGAGATCCTGAGGTGGTGTTTTTGCCTTTTGTTTTTGTTTTTCCCCAGTACTGCTACCTGCAATAGGTATTTCACAGTCCAGTTACCTCTGAACTAGCTGGTATTGCTACATTGGAAGAAATGTGGAGTATTTTTCACCTACTCTCATACCTCAGATTACATATCTGAATGTTATAGTGCTTTCAGATCATAATTAACTAAATTTTATATATTTGTAATCAAGTACATATGACGTTATGTGTTTTGTATTAGAATTGATGATTCTTTTATTACATATGCAGTATTCTGCCGCACAGTACCTATCTGTTCAGTTCAAAGATGTGAAAGCTAACACTGAAGGAAGTTAAAATATTTCCAAGGTTCACCAACTAGGTATTTATAGATCTAGATCATAAACTCCAAGATTTCTCTTTTTGCTCTTCATAAGCCTTTTTTTCTTACTATACTATATGTTATTGCTCTTTTTTTTTAATCAATAGATGCTTTAACAGTATAATTAAACCCAATTTGATATTGACAACCGATATATAGTGGAACATTTATTTCTTAAGAAAGGACGAGAAATGCTTT
>NW_012110030.1:4247668-4271463 GCF_000951045.1 Mandrillus leucophaeus | reverse complement strand
AAAGAAAGAAAGAAAGAAAGAAAGAAAGAAAGAAAGAAAGAAAGAAAGAAAGAAAGAAAGAAAGAAAGAAAGAAAAGCAAGACCTGTCATTTGTATGCTGATAGTGGGAAAAATAGAGACTGAACTTTCAAATATAATACTTTTTAAAAGCCTTTTGTGAACCTATAAAACATAAGGTAAATTAAATCTAATTTGCATGCAATTTGTCATGTATTTAGAGGTTGGTGGCAATTAAAAATGCAATTTGCTTTTAACACTGTATTTCTCTTTTATGTACGTTAAAAAAATTCTTTGACACATTTCTGTCATGTTCATGAGATTACAATAGTGCACTCTAGTGGACAAATTAAATTATACAGCATATATTTGTAGCGTTTTCATAATTTTACACACGAGTTGACCTGTATTTAATTCAAATAAGGAGGCAGTAATCACACTTTGAGTGGTGGAAAACAATGTGTTATTTTAATAGGAAAGAGTTTGTGGATGGGACAATATATCTGAGTGAATTTGCATTTAGAAAGTAGGTTCTTTTCTCCCCCATTCTTTTCTTTCCCTGTCTTTCCTTCTATTTTTAACCAGTAAACCTTCAATTTAACATTATAAAGGAAATATAAAATCGGGACTTGAAAGCTGAGGACATAAATGAAATGTGTTATTATCATCAAGTTTAAAGCCATTTTAGGGGGTTTTGCTTTGGTAGACAAAGCTATTTTAGCAAGTGCATTATGCAGTCGTAACTCCTCATATTCTTTGAATATGGGTTGTCAGGGAAATAGAATATCAGAAGCATCTAACCTAGAAATTCATAAAGATTTTTTCACTAGCTGATATTCAACACTAATAATTAGAAGGAGTAAAAATATCTGTGCAATATAACCTTACTTACATTTTTATCTCTGAATGCAGCAATATTTTGAGAGTAAGATTTTTGCCATTGTCATTTTCAATTATGTAGTAATGAAGTGTACTTTATTTTGAATTTTCCAAAGTAACCTTATTTTCCATACTCTTAAAATGTCCACAGGTAAAGCTTAGTGTTCTTTTTTAATTTCTAATGTATTATATTATTGTCCTTAACCAGTAAGATATTTTTATGTTTATGATGCTTACAAATTAAAAATGATTTGAGATGTAGTAATTTGTTAATCTTCAGATCTAATTTTGTATCCATAGCTAAAATATGAGAAAAAGAAATACAGAAAATAATGAAAGACAAGAGTTTTACAATCTTGTTCAAATACTAAGCACCTAAATTCTCTAATTCAAAGTAAGGTCTTAGTCCATAAAAAAAAAAAAACAAAAACAAAAACAGAAAAAAAACCTCTTTCTCTTGAGCCTTATATACCAAAGTATGCTGACAAGAAGTAAACTATACCCTAAGCGACTTACCCCTTTGCATGTTACTATAAGAAATGGTTAGTACAAGCAACTGCCTTGTAGAATAGAATGATCCAATGGATGCTGCAATTGTGACTGTGGTCTCTCAGGAATACATGTTGCCATATGTTTCTCTTAAATTTACCCGAGGTTGCTGTGCAAATCCTTGAGGAGAAGCAAATGAGTATTGTACAACATGGAAGTTGTAAATATTGGCTGAACTGCTGAACATGTGAAGAACATGTCTAAACTAATCCCCTGTTCTAGTTCAGGCTCACTCTTGAGACTCAGCTGGCACTAAAATAATCTTAAATTTTGAACTTAATGCTTCAGGCCAACACATAATGCTGTTAGCAAGGGAGGCGAGACTGAAGTAGCTGCCTCTACACATTCTCACTGATCCACTTTTATGGAATTTTGTCAAATTCAACTTAGCATGTACATACATGTTCAATGTAAATGAACTTATTTATATATTTTATTTTGTTGGTTTTAAAAAAGCTCTAATATTGAGACAAAAAAAGAAATTCTGACATTTCAGAGAACCAGATATTATGCTATGTGCTGTCTCAGTTAAGGTTATTTTATTTCAAACAATAGAAACAAAGCAACAGGAATGTTAAATATTTAGAACTAAAATGTGGTGCATAACTCCAAAATCAGAAAAAATAAAAATGGTACCTAACCAGTGCCTGGGAAATATAGGTGCTGTGACTGAGCAGGAGATGTCAGTATTGCAAACTTATGGACCTTCTTTTGAATGTTCCATTAAATAACTCAGTATGAGAAGCTTTTGTCTCTGGAAAAGTTTCAAATTCCCATAAGAGAGAATCTAATTGGCCCATATTGCATCAAACACTACCACCTTAGTCTAATCCTCATGACTCAGTTGATAGCAGGATCCATGATATTCAGGTTCATGGTATCAATCTAAAAGGAAGAAATTCAGGCAAAATTAACATAAGTAGAGAGTTTATTTGGGATAGCTTGAAGATTGTAACTAGGAACATAGATTTCAATTGTCTAGAGTATACATTTTGATGAGTAGCAGTTACAAGTAGTTTTTTAAATAACTTGAATTGTTTACCAAGATTTACATTAAAATAACATAAGCTATCGATTGGCTATACATTGTTAAGCTATAACATATGGGTTATAGTGTCTGGTGTGGCATTACTGGGTTAACTTATAGTTAATTGTGTTAATATCAAGCAGTTTTAAGACGTGAATATATAACTCAAAAGGGGGAGAATAAGACATGATCATTGTCTCACTTTAATGTCTCTCTAGGCCTAATCATTTAAAGCCTCACAATCTTTAAATAAAGAATAAATTTTTTTTTTCTCAATGAGAATCATTAGAACGAAGGTAATGGGAAAGAGATACCTTTACAGGAGAGAAAGGAAGTTGAGTAGCCAAAATAATCAAACATTTATTATATTTCCACTCTTGTCTTCTCAGCACTACACACATACCCATATACTGGCATTTTAAGAATATTCTCCTTTAACAAAATGCAGTCATCTTCCATGTTACCCAAAATGAACTCTCCCTTTCCAAAACAGGCTAAAGTCATTCTTATTTAATGTCCATATCACTGTCATGGGCCAGTGGTGTGCTTCTTCAAGTCCTGAATCATTCTATTATTCCACGACTTTTTTTTTTTGAGACAGAGTCTCGCTCTGTTGTCCAGACTGGAGGGCAGTTGTGCGATATCGGCTCACTGCAACCTCTGCCTCCTGGTTCAAGTGATTCCCCTGCCTCAGCTTCCCAAGTAGCTGGGACTATAGGCACGTGCCACCACACCCAGCTAATTTTTTGCATTTTAGTAGAGATGGGATTTCACCATGTTGGTCAGGATGGTCTCCATCTCCTGACCTCGTGATCCACCCGCCTCAACTTCCCAAGTGCTAGGATTACAGGCGTGAGCCACACTACTTACCTTTTAATCATATTGATATGACGCAACTTATGAAGAATACTCCAAATGTTTAGGGAGGATTGTTTTCTTCTTTAATGTCCTTAGGTCTATGAAAGAAAGAGTGTGAATGTTTGGAAGTTTACTTCAACTGATGCTGCTACAAAACAGCTAATGCTGCTGTTAAACTCTAGGCTTCTTTCCATACCCTGCTGGCTTTTCACCTCCTCAACATCTTTGTAACTATTTCTTTCATTAAATTTCCTCTGTTAAATTATCTTTCATGGCCTTTGTGATCCTGACTGTACTCAGACTGATATAGTAGTGCACTAGTAATTTACTATGTTTGTTATCATTGTACTAACATAAACCAGTAATTTACTATGTTTGATATAATGTTTGATATCAATGCCAATGTGCAGATTCTTTATAAATACTGTACAGCCTTCCAGAACTTTATGATTTGCAGCCACAGCGTCTCAGAAATGAGAAATTAAATCCAGGAAAATGTAAGAGAACCATCCAATGTCTGATATTTGGGGAATAAGATGGGACTAGGAACCAGCTTTGCTGACTTTCAATTTGGTATCTTTTAATTTCTACTTTGCCTTGTATTTATAAACATTATATTTCTGCTTATGTTTACAATTCTCTACTTGATACAAATTCACCTATTTTTATACCCGAAATAACAATCCCAAAGTGGATATGTAGGCAGAATTTTCAAGGTTGAACAATTTATAAATTTTAAGATGGATTGTCTGCAAGTCCCTGCTTCTGTGCAATAAATAATACTCAAGTGACCTGTAAGAGTTAATACAGCTTGCAAAAGAGCTTAATTTATTCCCAGGATATAACCCATACACAGGGAGAATGTGGCTCATTAAATTCTTTTCAATGCCTCCCAGTAGAGAAGTTTGTTTTCGGATCAATATTATGCCCCTCTGGATGTAACTGAATCACAATTACTCTTGGGAACATGCTAGCTTTTCCTTTTGGGTGTGGGCCTCTTTGCAAGGATATTGTTCCTATGGTTATTCATAATTCTGTTTTAAAAGCAAACCGACTTACTATTAAAAACACCAAGGCAATTTGAAAACAAAGAACAGAGTAAAATGTTTTTTAATTAAATACAAAATAAAAAGAATGATTTCTTTATTCAATAGTTTTTTTTTTTCTTTCCAGCAGCTAATAAAAGAGGTTATCCTTCTGTGGGTATCTTGTTTTATTGATAGTTTTTGCACCTGAAGAAAGATGCATCTTCAGATAGTCAGATTTTGTAATAGAAACATTATCTTGTTTTTGTTTGTTTGTGTGTGTTTGTTTTTTAGGGACGTAGTCTCTCCCTGTCACCCAGGTTGGAACGCAGTGGCGTGATCTTGGCTCACTGCAATCTCTGCCTCCCGGGTTCAAGCAATTCTCCTGTTTCAGCCTCCTGAGTAGCTGGGATTACAGGCACATGCCACCATGTCTGGCTAATTTTTGTATTTTTAGTAGAGACGGGGTTTCACCATGTTGGTCAGGCTGGTCTCGAACTCCTGACCTCATGATCCGCCTGCCTTGGCCTCCCCAAGTGCTAGAATTACAGGTGTGAGCCACCGTGCCCGGCCCTTTAATGACATATTCTTAGGAAGTACTCTCAGAAATCATAGACTACAGTGCAGAAACAAGTGTGCTTCATTAGATGATATTTTATCTTATTTCTCTTTCCTTCATATTAATCAGATGTTGTGGTACTTACACACACACTCGTTTATACATTATACATTATATATATACATAATGTATACATTTGTATATATAATGTATGTTTATGTTGTACATTATATGTATATATAATGCTCCTCTGGAGTTAACTGCATCACAGTTTCTCTTGGGAACATGCTAGCTTTTCCTTCTGGGTGCAGGCCTCTTTGCAAAGATGGGTGTTGTTCCTATGGTTATTCATAATTCAGTATATATACACATACTGCAAAATAAAACTGTGTTTAATGATGTTGGACAGTTGGATGAAATCTCAGCTATTGTGATAATTGCCCCCATATATCATAATGAAGTGATTAAGAGTGAGGACCCTAAAGTCAGATTCCTGTGTTTAAATCCTGGATCTACCATTTGCTAGATTTGTGGCCTCAGGAAAGCTATTTTGAGTTTCCAAGTCTCAGTTTCCTCATCTATATACTGAGCTAAAAAATAGTATCTACTCCATTAGAACATAGATGAGAGGACTAAATTAAGTGAAGGAGTATATGGAAAATGTCTCATATTCATAAGTATTTAATGGATAGTAACTGTATTTATCATGCAGACCTTTGTAAACTCCATTATTTTTAAATACACAAGTAGAAGTTCATTAGTATACTGGGTGTCAAAGAAAAGTTGCACTAGACCAGTAAAGCAGGCAGGTGTCTTGGTCAGATGTATTTCTATAACAAAATACCATGTACTAGACGACATAAACAATAGACATTTATTTCTCAGAGTCTGGAGGGTGGAAAGTCAAAGATCAAAGATCAGGAAGATTCAATTCCTGGTGAAGGCCCTCTTCAACTTGCAGAGGGCCACCTTCTTGGGTCCTCACATGGCAGAGAGAGAGAAAAAGAGAGGGAAAGAGAGAGAACATCCTGATCCTTTTTTTTTTTTTTTTTTTAAATAAGGACACCAATCACATGATGATGACCCAGCACCCCTGACATCATCTAAACCTAATTATCTCCTAAAGGTCCCACCCCCAAATACTATCACACAGGGTATGAGGACTTCAACATATGAATTTTGAGGGGACAAAAACATTCAGTTTTTAAGGGCCAGGATGACTTTCTTCAAGACTATTGCAATAGGAAAAAGACTGTATTCAACTTTACTAAAACAAAAGGTAGGAGGATTTTTAAACACTTGTGGATATTAGAGAAAACCTGGTCAGTGTGATGAGGCCACCTGTGTTTGCTAATTCCTGTATATTGAAGTTAGACTCCTACTCTCCCAGTGAAACAGAAAAACAGGGGCCCTACCTTGATAACATTTCAAAGGAATGGCTCCCAGGTCCTTGAAAAAGACATTTCTGGGCTGTGAGAGATTCACATCTCAAAAGGTCCAAGAAAGGATTTACAATTACAAGTTTTCTAAAGTGTGTGGTCTAGGAAAGTGGACATCAGGGAATTAGTTTGAAGGAAGCCTTTCTATAGCATAGTCAACTAAGGGAAACTTTAAGGGCATCTTGGTTCTAGGCAAATACTAATGTCCTAACAATCCCATCTTTAAAAACAAATCTTGCAAATTTTATAGATCACGTAGTCCTCATGAATGAGAGACACATAAAATTTCTCTGCTGGTATCTCTTGATTGCCTCTTCAAATTACAGATGTTATAAATACAAATAGTGTCTATAGTTTATTAAGCATATTATCATTTGTGTCATTACCACATATCTGTCAAATATTTTGTTTTCATCATTGGCCATTGGGGATTTTTTGTTATGATTCAGACTAGTTTTAAATAGAATAGACAGGTGACAAGCTTTTATATTTGGAAAGTTTAATAAACAAAGAAAATATTTGAGTCAAAGTTATAAAGTCACCGGGTGTGGTGGCTCATGCCGGTAATCCCAGTGCTTTGGGATGCTGAGGTGGGTGGATCACTTGAGGTCAGGAGTTGAAAACCAGCCTGGCCAACATGGTGAAACCTTGTCTCTCCTAAAAACACAAAAATTAGCTGAGTGTGTTGGCGTATGCCTGTAATCCCCGCTACTCAGTAGGATGAGGCACGAGAATCTCTTGAACCTGTTAGGCGGAGGTTGCAGTGCGCCGAGATCATACCACTGCACTCCAGCCTGGGCTGCAGAGAGAGACTGTTGCCAAAAAAAAAGTTGTGAAGTTGTCCTATGTCCTATACAGAATGAAGACAGAATTAATAGCATAAGTTTCTAGTATCTTCATAAATTAGAATGGTAAAATGTATCAAGCATTCTGTGATGATTACAAAATACAAGATATTGCCTGAAAACCTCAATGAGCTATAAAGAGTTGCCAGGGTTCAACTGCTGTTCATTTATGAGGTCACTGTTTCTTGATACCATTAATTATCTATAGTGGATATACAAATATATGTTTCCAGTATTTCCCACTGAGAAGATCCATAGCTTTTTCTTCTCCCTGTAGTTACAATACATCACATTTCACATTCCTCATGGATTATTTAAACTCCTGACCAAATGCGTCAGTCCAATTCCCTCACTTGTAAAACCTACTGATATCCATGAGAGGCAAAAACTCAGACTACCTCATCTAGGAATACTAAGAACAAAAGAGAATATGATTGCAGAAATAAGGCATTGGCCTTCTTTGTGTTTTCTAATATGTGCAGCTAAAATATTAAACTCCAAACAGTTTTCAAGGCTTATTGTACACTTTAAAGTCAGGACATCTTTGTTTATTAACAACAAATCATCCTTTTAAGCATACATGGATCATAAGTCAATCTTTCTTGAATTTCATGTAGTTCATCTCCATATTTTGCTTACATCAGCATCTCAAGGGCAAAACATTTGCCTTATCTATTTTGCTCATGAGAAAATGTGTTAATATGCTATATATGTTCGTTCATTATACACATTATACACATCTTACATTAGTATGCCATTTAGATAGTTATTTACAAGTAAATGTATGTGAAGTATTATTGAAATATAATATAAAAAATATGCTCTTCACAGTGAGTTCCTGATATTTAATGTAGTAACTGGTACATAGTAAATGTTAAGTATGTCTTTGCTAGAGGAATGAAGGTGAGATGGAAAATAGAGAGGGAAAGGGAAAAAGAAAGAATGAGTAGATGAATAGTTGGATGGATGGATACATTTTGAGGAAAGAAAGAATTTTAGTAGAAAGAAGAAAGTTTGTCATGTTTCAGGGGGAAAATCACAGACTTTGAATGAGAAACGTGTTTGAGCGTGGATCTTTTTTAGCTGTGTGACCTTAGCCTTAGTTTTACACCTGTAAAAAATATATAAATAGAGATGGTAATAACCATCTCATGTGTTTTCAGAATTAAATCAGAGAATGTGTGAAAAATACCCAGTTTTACAATACCTGAAATATAATAGGTGCTCCATAAATGTCAGTTTCTCCTTTTTGCATAGCTTGGCCTGATTTTACCTTAAAGGCAGGTTTCTCAGTATTTTCAAGTTACAGTTGAACAGATGATTTGAAGGTGGGGAATGACACAATTCCAACTCTTAGCACATCTCCCTCCTGTGCTGCTTCTTTTGGGAGTTTGCCACTAAGCAGGCGCCTTTTTTAACCTCAGTGTTTGAATGAGCTCATCTTTAGAGAAAGTTTCCTTCTTGTACTCTACTTTATTCTGTTAGTAGGCAATATTGATCTGTAAAGGCAGGTGAAGCAGCCCGTGAGGCATATGACGGTGCTATATGAAGATCGGATTACAATGTAAATAACAACAGTTCGTGACCAGCCTGGGCAACATGGTGAAAATCTGTCACTACAAAAAATAGAAAAATAGCTGAGTATGGTGGTATCTGTCTCTGGTCCAGGGCTACTTGGAAGCCTGAGACAGGAGATTTGCTTGAGCCCAGGAGGTCGAGACTGCAATGAGCCGTGATCCCACCACTGCACTCCAGCCTGGGTGACAGAGCAAAACATTGTCTAAAAAATGAAAACAAAAAGAGAGGAACCTAAATAATTAATTAAGTGAAAAATGTGGTTATTGTGGTATATTTTTAACTAATATGTGAATTTGAAAATTAAATTTGCATAGCATTTCTTATCTGAATAAAAAGAGAATTAAAACATAACCATATTTGAAAGAGAAGAGTAATTGTGTCAATTAAAGAAGATAATATTCTTTTTTGACTACAGAAAAGGGGTAGAGGATGCCTGGCACAGAAGAAGCAATACACCGTTCCTTGACATAAGAAAAGAAAGATTGTAATATCACAGATATCATGGAGGAAAGAAACTACAGATGACTGACAGCAGAAGATGAATTAAAATGTGCTAACTGCAAGAGGGCTCACAGTAGGAGAAGAATGAGTACTGGTTACTCTTTCTAATACTTTAAAAATAGTACTGAGCACTAATTACCAAATGATAGTTAAGTCATGTTTTCCTGAAACAGAACTCTTTTCTTCAAAATTATGGATATTCTTTTCTTTTTCTTCGCTAACATACAAAATGAACTCTTTGCTTAAAAATAAAAATGACTTCATTCCATGCTTGCAGAAAGTAATATATTAGGTACCCAGAATTCAGTGGCTTCTGCATTTTTTTCTTTTTTATGTGGGTGTCAAATCTGTTGTGAGAATGTAACAACTTTTATTATGCTTAAAGTACATTTAGCATAGCATGGGATAATATATATTTTACATTATTTAGGAAGTTTTAATATTTATGAAAAATAAGCATTACATATGCTTACCCTTCTCACAGTGTTGAAACAGGAAAGTGAATCAACATTTGACTTTATGTAATTTTCTAATAGATGGTTAGATAGAGCATTTTTTGGAGTCCAATATGTATGGAGACTCACAACTCACCCAAAATTGGATGGGAAATTTAGTGTTAAGAATGAAAGGTATGGTAAAATAAAATAAGGTAAGGATATACATTTGGGAGAGTTCCATGGATATTTGTCTTATTTTTGGTTTATTAGATAATCATTTACTGAAAATACAATTTTACATATTTTGAACATTTGCTTAAGGTTTGTTAGTTTTATTGTACCAAATCAAGTTAGTTTTTAAATTGACATAGAGTCTTTTTTTTTTTTTTTTTTTTTTTTTTTTTGAGACAGAGTCTCTCTCTAATGCCCAGGCTGGAGTGCAGTGGCACAATCTCCGCCTCCCGGGTTCAAGCAATTCTCCTGCTTCCGCCTCCCAAGTAACTAGGACTACAGACACACGCCACCATGCCCAGCTAGTTTTTTTTGTATTTTTAGTAGAGATGGGATTTCACCATATTGGCCAGACTGGTCTCCAGCTCCTGACCTCATGATCAGCCCACCTCAGCCTCCCAAAGTGCTGGGATTACAGGCGTGAGCCACCGCACCTGGCCGAATCATAATTTCTTTAAGGTCATTGCAGCAGTCTGCAAGTATGGCCAAGCACATCCCCACCTTACTGCCCCTGAAACATAATTGCTTTGTCTGCCTCTTTTCTTATTCACCCTCATTCTTGGGGATCTGCTTAGGCACCATGCCACAATCTTCTCAAATTCCCATTTGTCCTTTAATTCTACAGTTATTTATTTTGAACCTATTATTCCAGGTGCTGGTAATAAGGAATGGCACTAACAGATGAGCTCTCAGGCTTCACAGAACTTCCTCCTGATGAAAAAGTAAATAAGCACATAAAAAAGTTTGTGATAACTGCTATAATTAGATTGTGATAAGTGACAAAATAATTGACTAGATTCTGAGACAGGTCAGGCTACCCTAATAAGATGAAACTTGACTAATCGACTCACACCAAAGTCCCTTGTCAGGTGTAAATGTTTTGCTATTTTAGGTAAGTACAAGGACTTGGCCTGCAAGCATTTCTACTCATCAAACATTAAGTTGTCACTAGAATATTTACAGGTAGCACTGCTATAAACGTTTTATTTAAAAATATTTGAAATGAAATCAGCCCTACTTGGTATGCACTGGTCTTTCTTAACTGAAAATTCTTATAAACTGTAGAACATCACTGTTGGAAAACTATGAATATCCCTCACATAGTATATATAGCAAATTAACTTTCTCTGCAAAAGATTCCCTTATAACTCTATTAACAATGACCTCAAATCTTTTGCAGCATTACGTCACTGGATATAAAAAAGGGAACCTGACTTGAAGTGGAAAAAGGAACAGATGGCAAAGTGTGTTCTACACACATATAGAAGAGTTTTTTTTTTTTTTTTATTTTTTTTTTTTTTTTTTTTTTTTTTTTTAAACCAGAGAAGCTGCTTCTCCTTTTAATCCAGTTCAGTATGTTCTAAAGAAGCTACTATTTCTGAAAGTATTGAACATGCAGGACCAGTTTCTAAGTATGGACCAACAAGAAGCAGGAAAATAATGATGTATGTTAAATGTCTGTCCTGGAAAAATGAGGAGGCTGCACTAGATGATTGCAGGGATCCCTTCCAGCCCGAACACTCCATGCCTCCTTTTTCCGCAAAAGCCACAGTGAAGTGGTATCAGTGTCTGCTCTAGCTTCCAATGGACATCACTGCTTTTTTTTTTTTTTTTCTCTAATGCTCTGCTTTTCTCATTTCTTTTATGACACTTACATTTTAAACATCTCCATCTTTTTTCTCAAACCTCATCTTTATCCAGTTCAAGGACTGCAGCTCTCTTTTGCTCTTGAACTAACCGAGTGTCAAGGCTCCTTCCTAATCCCTCAAATAGCTTATAATTCCAGACATCCTAAACCTGCATGATCATCCCACCACCACCTTTCTGCTCTTCCTTGGTGAACTTGATTCTGTTAAAAATCAGATACCTTTGGGGAATTTACCATTTAAGTTACTATGAATTGTTAACATTTTAGTGAAAGAAATACTTGATAATAGGATTTGTTTTGGGGAAGGATGGGAGTTGATGGTCAACATTAGTTTTCAGGGTTGATAAGGAGCTAAGAGGATTAAATACATGAATGAAAAGTTATAGGAAACTTCTTTCCTTGCCTTACATGCTAATAATCGTCATAAATCCTACCTCCGCAAAGATGTTTTCCCCCAGCAGTTTCTAGAGTGGTTTTAGAGTATTCATGAAATTAGTAGTATAAAATATGAGAATCAATCACTGGAAGAGTAGGGATTAAAGATATGTAATGAAACTGGAAACCAAAATGAATCAGTGAATATAAAGACAAGTAGACTGCTGTAATGAATCCAGATAGCAATGGTCAGAAGCACAGGTCAAAGATTATATAAGAAGCCAGTACCCAGGGTTTACACCGAAGTTGAAGGTCACCATGAAGTCATGGGTATAAACAATATAAGGGGTCAGTAAGCAGACCTGAAGTACTGGGGGCTAGTGAGTCTTGAGTACTTATTGACCAGAACTGAAACAGAGATTGGAAGTAAGAATTTAAGAAGAAAATGTTAGCAAAGCAGAACAAGGAGTACAAAGGACATGAGGGCTGAGGTTAAGGCAAGCAATAAAGCAATGCAGAAGATCAAGGAACTCGTCCCTGGTAGATGTTAGAAAACCAGGCAATAAAAATGTGGCAAATATCTGCCTCATGAAGGAAACCTTGTATATGTTTTCTGCCTTGCAGCAAGAAATAGATGGCTGGATTCAAGAGCAGAGCTAGCACACAACTCAGAGACAGCAAATGCTTACTTAGGAAACTGAAAAGTTCACTTTGTTGTAATGGGAACTATCAGAGTGAGCATCATTTGATAATCCTGTTGGAAAGACAGGAAAACAAATAGAATAAGGTGGGTAGTGAGAGGAGCTAGTGTTTCTGTGCTAGGCTTTTTACCTGTATTAGCCCATTTAACCACGCTTGCAGCAATTTTGGGAAGTTAGTAGTTGTCTTTGGTAGATGAAATAATTACGTCTGAGTAAAATTAAATGAATTGCCTATGGTCACCCACCTGATTTTTCAAGGAAGTAAACAAATTAACACTGTGAGAATAAAACTTAATTTTCCAGTGTTATCCTATTTACAGTGATGTGCCATTTGAAAAAAAAATGAAATTTCAATGTTTTCATAGTTATAGAGTCAACACAAATTTTGGCAGGGGTATAAATGTTGGAGCCACAGAAGTGGGGAAAAAAAAAAGTATGTGGGCAGTGTTGAAACAGAAGTCCAGGGATGTTAAATTGCAAACACAAGGAAGATATTTTCCTCAGCTACATTTTGTAGAACCTGATTTGCTCTCCAGAATTTTATTTACTCAAACTAATAAAGTGAAATAAATAATTGTAATGTATATCTAACAATCATTGTGTGCTCAGCAAATGCCACATATGCTAAAATATCTACAGGCATTATCTCACACACACACACACACACACACACACACACAGAGTTAGTTGCTATTATTATCTTCATTTTACCGATGAGGAAACTAAAATAGAGATAGGTTAAGACACAATCCTAGATCAACATATTTATTAAAGGTTTGGAACAGAGATTTGCACACCAGTGGTACTCCTTCATATTGTAGTCTTCAGATGTTGTAATTTTATGTTCACAAAATAATATTTTTAACTCACATATGCTATAGGTGGAAGCATTCAAACTATAGGTGAGCTGACTCTTAAAAATCATTCTTTGTCATATAAGATAGAAAAAGATGTTTATGTAGTAAAACACTCATGGGACCAAAATGTCCTTGGCATTTAAAATTGAATATACAATTTCCATGCATACTTGATCTACTTATTGATAAAATATTTCACTTTGGATGGCTATAATTGTTGTTCACTGAGTGTGCAAAACGTATTTTTATATGACAGGTGTAGTGATGTTTTGAGACTAGCACAGTTTTTGCGGTATTTCCATTTTTTAAACAAAGAAGGCATTTCGCTAAACTAACTTATCTTCACTGTAGAAATATCACCCAGAATAACAGCATATACTTGTGAATCTTTGTTAATTGAGTGAGGAATATTAATTGCTCTCCTAGTGCAATCATCCATCTTATCATTTCAAGTAAGTGGTCCATGTTTAATTGAATGTATTTTTCTCTAAAACAAACGTTGCATAGTTGCAAGTAAATAACATCTATATTTAGATATACCTTGTTTTCAGATAAACTTTGAAGCATCTGAGGCAACTTCTCATATACTTTCATATTTTTCATTCTGTTTTTCAGAGTGTCATGTGCCTAGAAAAATCAATGTAGGGAATTAAAAAAAAAAATTTTTAAAGGTAAAAAAAAAGGTTACAGGATTACTTTTGGTTTTAAATGTCCATATTTTTCTAAATCCCTGAAACAACTTTGAACATTGTGGCTATAATTTAAGTTTCTCAAATTCCTCAATGAACAATAAGAAATTTTTCTAAGATGAAAAGTTAGAAATTCAAAGATGCAATTGTGTTTCACCCAGGGAAATCTTAAAAATTTGGGGGATAACTGAGAAAGTAATTACATAAAGCAGAATAGAATATTAAAGTTATCTCTAATGCTTTGGACTTTTCTGTATTTATCTATTGTCACTAATGAAGTCATCTGGAAAAGCCACTTAATGATGATTTGTTAGTAATGTGTGCAAATTAGTTGATCATTCCAAAATCCAGCTGCTAGAATATTTTTGTATATCAAATTAAAGGAAGGTATTATTTTGTAGCTTATCATGCCTCATATTTTCTAGTTTAACAATAAGTATTAAAAAATGTCACCTTTCTTGGATTTAGAAACAAAAAGGACCATTGTTAGATTTATATTTTGTTTTAAATGACAATTTTCCCCAATATTCTAGAAAATGGAAAAGATCATGAGATATCATACAATTGTGATTCTTAACACAGAATAAATGCAACTAGCTCCTTTTAAAAAAAATCATTTGATGAAAATAAATGTTTCTGATACAACAGCACAGACTAGTGGCAAAGCATTTGTAGCAAATGTTTGCTTTGTTACGAGATATGTTGTCTGAGGTAGTCATCTTTACATATTATGAAATTTTATCAAATAAGCTATATATTTAAAATAAGAATTATTATAATACAATATAGTTTTATGGATCTTAAGAGCATATTAGCTAAATCTATTTCATTCTTTCTATTTTATGTTTACTCCAAATAACTTAGATATTATTCTTAAATGATAGCTGAAAATATAGACATAAAGGCAGATAGTGAATGTAAAACTATCTTATTGTTTAGACAGATACTTCTGAGGTCACATTTGTTGTTTTAAAGTTGCAATATAAACAATCCTTTATAAGCAAGGCTATTTTTCATTTAGGTTAACTACAGATATATACACTACTGTAGCCACTTTATACAGATGCTAATTTGCTTGTCCCAAGACTTTCAATTTATATGAATTCACTTCTATGACACTCTTCTAATATTTAAACATTATTTTCCCATTTTAAGTGTTTTGCTTATTGTTAAAATGTTTTTCCAAAAAATATTTTTTTTATTTGAGAAACTTCTGAACAAATTTGCCTGTTAATAAAGGGATGCTACTTTGGCCAAAGAAAAGTTAAAATAGATATTTTCTGAACTGTCTCCTAATAATTCAAATTGCAAAACAGGATGAGCAAATGAGTTCATGGATGATTACCAGACCTCATTTTGACCTCTGAATCTTGAATAAACGTTCTTTCCCAAAATACATACTGAGAAATTTCTGCATTGATTATGCATACCATCTGGAACAGCAGAGAGAGTAGCCTCTATATTCTGCAATACGCAGGAGATTCTGGAACTGTAATTATTAGTTAACTCCTATTGAAATGACTCATAAACTGATAGTAAAAGGGAGAGATAATATTGAATGGTCCCAAAATGTCAGTGTAATGGATACTAAGCCCACGATAACTAAAATTGTGTCTATTCTGATGGAGTTGCAAAATATATCCTATAGCTTCTGAAGGTTTGTGTTACTCTATGATTATAATAATAATAATTTTAATTTGGGTTCCAGTCTCAGCTCTATTGCTTACTCTCTCTGATAACTTCAGAAAATTTCCCAGCCTCCCTGAGCTTTAACTTCTTAGTCTGTGTATTGTGTATGACATTAATTATCTAATATGGTTCTAGCGCTAGTTAAGTGAGATAATGTTTGAGAACACTGAGATATGCAAAATGAGAGCAAATTATTTGATAATTCTTAAATCTAGATTTTCTGTATTTGTGGCTACTTTGTTTGTACATTTGTTCAGATAGCAATGATTTTAATACCTCTGTTCAATCTCTTTTTATGAAGAAATATAAGTATCAACTAAGTCTGATCCCATTTTTTACATCTGAAAACATATTCTTCTGAGATATAGAGCCAGCACAATGAATTAGAACAATGACTTCATTGCTGAACAGTTTTTAAATGTAAAAAAAAAATTAGTAGCATAATTTATATCCTCTAAAATTTGATGATAATCTGTTATGGCCTCTGTAGTAGTCAATCACAAAGTATTTTTTTAGATAGAAACTCATAGACATTATTCTCTTACTCCTGCTAAAAATACTCACAAACACAATTATAGGGAGAATATCCATTCCACACATTCACATTTCCAGTGAATTACAGATATCTTCAACAGCAGATGGCCAGGGTGTTGAACAAGAAAGAAGTTCCGCTGGTATCTTTCATGACATTCCCAAGACGGACCTTCTTTCTCTAATGTTAGACCCTCTTCAAAGGGAACTTGAGGGGTCTAAATATTTGTTAAAAACTCTGAGCTTTTGTCTCTGTGTTACAAATAATAAAAAATAGCCGGCAGTCAAAACAGAAGAGTTAATATAAATCACAATTGTCATAGCTTATGATCAAAATACTTGTTTTGGAACTGCAAGTTATTGTGTACACTCACCAATTTGGATATTTATCTTACTAAAGATAAAATAGACTTTGGAATTTTGCAGCTGTATGCAGATAGATCCTACATGAAATAATCGAGGGATGATTCTGCAGCACCAGTGGCTCCATCCTTACCTAGACTATCTCCTTGGAAACATCATAGTTCTTCTTGTTTCTTTCTGTCATTTTGATCTTTAGGTGTGAACCACCATTTCACCTTTTTTTGCATCATAAACCACTCTGAATTGCAGACCTAAACTATAAAACATCTTAGAAAAATATGCATATGCACTTTACACAAAATTTTCAGACTTTTTTAGAAGGCTCATAGGAACTCCAAATTAACCTCTGAATCCTATAGAGTTTCACTGAGAGAAGTCAAAGATCTCCAAGCTGTAGGATTTTACTCCTTTACCAGTTGGTGATAGCCAGCCTTTGTTTTCTATAATACTCACCATGGATAAATTATCACATTGAAAGAGAGGAGTTTATGGTTGGAATATCAAAATTACTTTCTTTCTCAAGCATCATTCTGATGTCTAAGTAAAGCAATGGATATGCTACCTTTCAAATCCATGTGATTTTATTCACTTTGATTGTTTAATATGATACTAGTTTTACATATAAATTGCAGGTTTTGTAAAAACTGATGCCTACGTGTATCAGAGAGGCAATATCACATTTGTATTTTTAATTTACAACCAGAAAACATTTTATTTTCTATAGCTTTGCGTCTTTAGAGCTTTATTATGTCCTAGAGATTACCTGCTCTTCCTGCCCTCTGTGTAAATGAGAACTGTACTCTAATTCAGAAATTTCCAATGAATGACCACACTTGATTTGTGTTAGAACTCATATTAGAATTCAAGTATTCTCAGTTAAAACTCAGTGTTCTTTCTTTACTGATCTCTTAGATTAAACTCTTCAACTGTTTATATGTTACAGGGATTCAAAGACTTTTTCACAAATACATTCATATTGGGTAAAGAAATAATCTCCTGGAAATGTTCTTTCCATTTGCAATAACTTATTGTCAAGATTTTTAAAATTCTGGATAATTACTTGTCATTTAGATTTATTTGAATGAAGTCTGGTAGGGAGAAGGACAGTGTATGCTACTGTTGGTGCCAAGCTACACCTACCCATGTAGCCTTCAGTCTTCTATTTGCATCTCCCTCATCTGGTGGTTCTCTAATTTTCTCAGTTCTTTGTATTTTACCTTCCACGATCAGCATCATCTCTGTCAGTTTCTTCACCAACGCTAATGTATTAGCAGTCCTGCTAGTAGCTCTGCTTGTTACCTTTCCTGAGGGTAACTGCATCTTAATAAGGATCCCAGCATATGGCAGTAGTCTAAAAGTGCTGAGGGTGGAATTCTACCCCAGAGCAGGGATAGCAGCATTCTCAGTTCTCAGGAAATGGTCTGTACAGAGAGTTTTCTTTTCTGCAGCTCTATAGAGCTACCTTTGTGTAAGTTGGCAATCTATGGTGCTTTAATAGATTGCATTTAATAGATTAATCCACTTTGAGGATTCATCTCTGAGTCTTCTATCTCCGCATGCCTCTTTATGCTGATTCCTCTGAACTGCATAATAGTATGGCAGAAATGGAACAAATTTTAAATTACACATAGAGAAATGACCCCTGTGGCAGCTGAACAGGTGAAAGGGGGGTTAAATTTGCTCTTATCTTTTATATGCCTACAGGGCCTTATTTGCTGGTGTTTAAATCTCTGGAAAAAAGCAGTCGAAAGTTTTAGCATTTTGCTACCTCTGCTACTGTGTTCCCACAGGGGCAGTGCCCTATTTCTTAACATTCTTCATTGTCGTTCTGCTTCTAAACAGCAATACTTCTGAGGATGATTGTGGAGTACTGCAGATGCTGCTTTACTTCAGCTAGGAATACATTCCAGAAATTCTGTCACTGAAGATGTGCTTCTAAGGAGGATGTTATTTTGCCATGAGCAGATGAGATCATATGTTATATTTAGGATTCATAGGGAAGGCAACTCTTAATGGGTTACAGCATAGATCTAAAGTTTATATGTTATTTAAGTTACATTAACTTTAAGAAATGAATTTTCTTCTTTGTCCAAGGTAATGCAGTTTTGTAAAAGTGCTTAATCATTTTCTGTATATGATTGTGCAAAGAAAATTATAATTTCAGTAAAATTAAACCAGTTTGTGACATTTTCATATCATTGATATCTAGACTGCTGAGATTTTTTTATGTTTCTTTCTCATATTACATTTTGTAATGAATCTAGTAAAACCTCTAATATAACACAGCAATTGAAGGATTTTGTACCTTCTCCACTCCTTGATTTTATATGCTAGAAAATAAAAAATTTGAAATAGTTGCTCTAAAACATAATATGCTTATTTCAGTAGTCCTATCTTATTTTAGGTGCTTTAAAAGTGGGTTATTGACCTACTCAGAAAGCTATTTTCTGTAAATAAGATCTAAAAGTCTGTTTTTTTGAGCCTTATTTTCCTAGAAATCAATTCCACTGAATTTCACATTTCTATTTATTTTCTTTCTAGCACATTCAAAATAAAAATTGAAACCTCTTCAAGGATATAGTCAGTCTTTCCATAATTTCAAGCTACCTCAAGATACAACTACACATTTCTCAAATGACAAATTTTTGTGTGGGCATGAAAAAACAAAATATCATTTACAATAGTTATATTTAAAAGCTGTTTTCTTTCACTAGTGGCATAATGTGCTTTTGTGAGTTGTTTAAATATATTTTTCTTTTAGAGAAAGCATGTGCTTTTATGAAAAATTATGTTTTTACATTCTTGTTTTTCAAAAACAGTGAAATACATTTACTTTAAGCAAATGAAAAACATTTAAAAATGTATCACTCTTCAAGACAGCAAATAGAAATTGTGAAACAAAAACAATCTCACCCACATTACAGTAAATTTGGTTAGCAAGAGGGTGGAGTTGCACAATAATAGCTCTTAAGCAGATTATCTAATTTTCAAATAGCACATATTGCACTTTGTGTGAAACTGAGATGGAAGAGCACATTTCAATTTGACTAAGTACCTCTAAAAGTGAGGTTTATCAGTGCTCAATTTAATTTTGCATTTAATACATTTTTACTAGATTCATTTTTCTCTCTCACATTTTTAAAAGAATCTTTTATTGCTAGGGAAGAAAATGCTTAAGCCATTTTATACTATGACTACTGATTTAGGAAGAGTGAACTATGTGAATTTCATAAACAAGTCTGCAGAAACCAAATATAGCCTCTGGTTGCTAAGTAGCTTGCTGCTGATTCTCCCTACATAGCTGGGTAGTGTGTTAAGTTGAGAGGATCACTGATGTTTATTTGGAAGAACAAGGGTGAATAAGCAGTGATTGCATCCTACACTCAGGGTACTGGCAATTAGGTTATAGCAATTTGGCTGCCTGTATAATTGGAATTCTCAGTATGTAGTCTGGGCAGAAGCACATCTGCTCCTCAGACCCCTTATTAGGTGTATCTAAAATGTTTCAACCAATTGTTGAATGTGCTGGATGGCTATCCATTTATTCAAAGCTACATCCAGCATGTATAAAAACTGTCAGTGTTCCTAATTCAATAACATCAAACTACAACAAAATGGGAAGACTTTCGAGTTCTCTGGTCAACAGCACATTCATTTTTATGAATCCGTTTAACCAAAAAAAGCTTGCTTCTGTCACTTCTCTCTCTAATTTGAGCTTAGTTTTCTAGATAGAGTTTTACCTACCAAACACTGATTTCGCTGCTGTCATTCACTATTTTCATTCCAGTCCTGTCCTCACTTTGCAGCAAAGCTATGCATTACTGAAAACAATGTGCACGCCTTTGAAATTCTGACTGCTATGCACTTGAACTAAAGGCAATTTAGGAGAATGGCATTTAAGCTTCTGATTTTTTTCTTTAGAAGTTAGAAAAATTAAAATTGTGAAGCTCAAATTTTAAATCACAGATGTCTCATATTCTTTGTTTGAAAAACAGACATAATATTGTTTTATTGATTGTTTTCATCTTTAAATTTTGTCGTCTCTATGATTCACATGATGATACAAAAGCAGTCGTATCTAATTTGATAAATTTATCTCAGTCAGAAGGTTAAAGCAGAATAAAAAAAAAGTCTTAGAATTCATGTAGTAAAATCATACCCCTTTGTTTTTTTCCCCCATAAAAGAAAACTGAGGGCCATACTTAGTGACTTTTCTTAGAACACAGATAGATAGGACATTTTAACCCAGGAATTTAGATAATAAGCTAAGTGTTCTTCATATAACGAAAATATTTTTCAGGTGGAAATTAAAATGAGTTTGAATTCATAATAGTAATCTAGCTTATTTGTGTAGCTTTCCCCATTTTATATTGCAACTTCTATTGTATATATGTAAACATACACAGATAATAGAGATTTATATACCTTACATTTTGGTAGAGATTTATATACCTTACATTTTGGTAGAGAAAACTCATATAGATACTTTTTTCTCAATACTTTATTTTGGCATGGTATTCAAATAATTGGCTATAGGGACATGGACAATTGGGATTTTTTAGTCTTTACCTGACAAATAAAGTATGGTCTTTCTTTGTATTCATTTTCTGTTGATTCAAATAAAAGTTTTAAATTGTCACAATAGAAATAGGATAATCACTTTTATTTCATAATTTCTGTAGATGATTTCAAGGTTTTTGGGAATTCAATTATAATGTTGATGACTTGAATTTAATTCTATAGGAAATTGAGTTATAGAGATGGGAAGAGTGTTGTGAACAACAAACCTACCACATGCCTATACATCTTTTTTATGTAGCCAATTGAAAACTAAGATGGCATTTAGGGTAACTTTTTTCATAGTCATACATTTTTGTACCTAGACTCATTGTAAGCAACACAAGAATAAAGTGTTTAGAATCAAGATTAGAGATTAAAGTTTATGGTCAGTGTTAGAGGCTAGTGTAAAGGGCAATAATTGTTCACACAATCTGGGAGATAAGTGAAGATCTAAACCAAGGTCAGGGCCATAAGGATTGAGGGGAGAGAATAGATACAATAATAATACAATGTTTTATACCCGTAATCTAGAGAACTAAGTGATTACAGTTCTCTGAGAATAGATGAATAAAAGAAAAATATAAAGTGAGTTCAAATTATCTGATTTGTGCAACTGGGCAAATATTTTCAAGGTGTAATAGTAAAGTGTGTAGGCAGTCTGTTCAGGTCCCAACTCCAATAATTATTAGCTGTGTGATTTCAGGCAAGTAATTTTACCTCTTTGAAGATCAGTTCTGTGATTTTCAAAATGGTGATAATATTAGTATCTCCAATATGAGATTGTGGAGTAACCACATAAGATATCAGAAGTGTAAGATACATCATAAGTGCTTAATCAATGTTACCTATTGTTATTGTTCACTGAGATAGAGAACACAAAATCAGATTAATAGAATAAAGGTAATTGGGTATTTTCACAAGTTGAATCAAAGGTGTCTTTAGGATATTCATGTAAAAATGTCCAATTTAGGGGCTATCTATTTGGAATTTACAGTAATAGGCTATTATTCAAGCCATGGCTTTGTATTAAGCCATCATGAGAGATGTTATAGAATGATAAGGGCAAAATGTTAAAGATGAAGTCCTGAGAAGAAATATCATGAGATATACATGATCTATAATTAAGAGGGAATAAATCGAGTTATAGGAAGAAAACAAGAGAAAAGTAGCATCATGGAAGTTAGGAGATAAGTTGTAAAATGGTACCCATGTTCAGTAGAACCAAATATTAGATGTGACAGATAAAATAAATGCAAGTCTGCATTTGGAATTATCAATATGAAGGTCATTGGCAATTTCAGACATGTCAATATCAGTAGATAGATTCTCATGTACAAGGTGTGACGAAAAGGTTTGGAAATAGAGATAGTGAAATTAAACTACTTTTTGAGAAAACATGACTGAAAAGAAAATGAAGAACATAATAAGTATACAGGATACAAAGCCTTTAAGAGATTTGTTTGTTTTGTTTTTCTTTCTCATTTAAGATGAGATATTTGAGCTCTCTTTAAAGCTACCTTCAATAGAATTATTTTCTAGATATTGAAGTTTCAGGTTAACAAAACATCTTTTTGCATGTAAGATAAATGACATATTTTCCAAGAAAACAAAGATTGATGTTCTCTCAAATATTAGTAGTCAATTCCCATGGAAAACTTGTCTTGGTTAAACCACCCTTAAATGTAAAGTGAATGTGTCAGTTTCTGAATTAGCTTGTTTTTTCACTGCTATAAAGAAATACTCAAGACTGAGTAATTTATAAATAAAAGAAGTTTAATTAGTTTACATTTCCACAATACACAAAAGCATGACTAGGGAGGCCTCAGGGAGCTTTTACTCATGGCAGAAGGTGAAGCTGGAGCAGGCATCTGCATATGTCCAGAACAGGAGGAAGGGTACAGAAAGGTGCTGCACACTTTTAAACAACCAGATCTCATGGTTACACACTCATGCTACAACACCACCAAGGGGGATGGTGTTAAAATATTAGAAACTGACCCCATGATACAATCACCTCCCACCAGGCCCCACCTCCAACATTGAGGATTGTGATTTGATATGAGATTGGGTGGGGACAAAGATCCAAGCCATATCAGTTTTCTATTTTAAATATTATTTTGTGGTACATGGTGCTATAATCCCAGCACTTTGGGAAGCTGAGCCACAAGGACTGTTTGAGTCCAGGAGTTCAAGACCATTCTGGGCAACATAGTGAATCCCCGTCTCTACAAAACAAAACATTAAAAAATTAGCTAGGCATGGTGGCACATACCTGTAGTTCCAGCTACTTCAAGGAGACTGGGTTGGTAGGATCACTTAAACCTGGGAGATTGAAGCTGCAGTGAACCATGATCATACCACTGCACTCACCTTGAGAAACAGAGTAAGGTCCTATCTAAATAAATAAATACATAAATAATAAGAATCTGGCTCAAGCCTGTAATCCCAGCACTTTGG
>NW_012110030.1:4242709-4244258 GCF_000951045.1 Mandrillus leucophaeus | reverse complement strand
AGATATAAAATGAAAATTATGTGCTGGAATGGAAAGTAATATTTTTAATTTTAAAATTGTGCTAGTATTACTTACAGCTAATTTTTAGAATATTATATATATTTACACCTTGGCTCACAAGCAATAGTTGAGTGAGGATCCACGAAGAGATCTGAAGCTATGATTTTTAAAAAGCTAATACACTGTACTTATTATATATAAATTTTATGCCATAAAGTCAAATATGTAGCCATTATGTTTCGATGCATTGTTTCTCTCTTACCAGTATATAGCATTAGTATTTCTTGGTATCATGTTTCTGAGCAACACTCCTCCCAATTTGCCATCGCTCTCTCTCTCTCTCTCTCTCTCTCTCTCTCTCTCTGTCTCTCTCTGTCTCTCTCTCCCTCCCTCCCTCATTTACAGGTACACATACAGAAACACACTCATACACACACACACACTTACATGCTCCTTAAAATATTTATCACATCCAGGTCACCATTAGTTAATTTCAACTTTCCCAGTTCATGTAAACTACAGACTCAGCAGCACTTCTCATGCCCTCACTTTCTGATTAGTGGAGGTTTGGGTGGAATACTTCATTAGTTACAAATGCTCAATCTGCACCCAAGTTCATATACATCGCTATAAAATCATGTAAATTTACTACTATCTTTATAGATAAATAACAGTAAAAAATATAAACTGCATACAGTTAAAATGTAAAAAGATATAACAACAAAGTCATGTATAGAAATTAATTAGAATAAGATTTTGGGAATCTCAATCCTAAAAATCCCCTGCTTTTCCTGATTTTTATCTACTTCCAGAAGTTCTATTTGATACTCAAGGACTCTTCAAAAACACTAACTCTAAGCATTAGATTGAACAGATATATTGCATGTTGCAAGGTAGCAAGTGTGTTTTTACATTTATACATACAAATAAGCTTGTACATATGGCTGATGTGGAAAAAATTCACTATAGCAAGAGTTTGAGGAGGCTTAGAAGAGTCCCTAGTGATCTTATCTGAATATTCCTATTCTGGAAAGTCTAGGGAGTGAAAGAATTTCAGGAAGGTAGTTATATAGAGAATCAAAGTACCAAATAATAGGGAAGGACAACTTGTGTCCCATAGAATATCTCCAAAGATACTTTGGCAAGTTGCCATCTGTTGACACACATCATTTATGATCACTGTATTGTAGAATCCCTTAGTCATGGATAAGCTTACTAATTTTTTTCTTAGTAATGTCTTTAGTTTTGGGCTACCAGATGTTATACTATGAGGAGAAAAGAGGAAAATTAAATGGCTATAGTAAGAAACCATTTAACCCAAGTTGTTTCTGCATGTGTGAACCACCAATTCTATAAAATAGTTGTTTTTCAGAGTGTATCAGATAACATCCTTAGACTGTTGAGTATTAATCGAGAGCTTCCCATTCCTACTCCTTCAAATAGTAACTCACATTTAATCAACCCTCAGTTCAAATCCAAAACCAGGCAGGTAGGATGTTAAGTGACAAATTCAAGACATTCCAGCTAGCCAGCTTTCATCAAATCTTTA
>NW_012110030.1:4238301-4239989 GCF_000951045.1 Mandrillus leucophaeus | reverse complement strand
TAAAAATCAACAAATGAGATCTAATTAAACTAAAGAGCTTCTGCACAGCAAAAGAAATTATCAACAGACAGACGACTTACAGAATGGGAGGATATTTTTGCAAACTATTCCTATAACAAAGGTCTAATATCCAGTATCTGTAAGGAACATAAACAAATTTATAAGGAGAAAAAAAAAAAAAAAAACCATTAAAAAGTGGGCAAAGGCCATGAACAGGCACTTCTCAAAAGAAGACCTACATGTGGCCAACAACCGTATTGGGAAAAAGCTCATCACTGATCATTAGAGAAATGCAAATTAAAGCCACAATGAGATATTATCTCACACCAGTCAAAATGCCTATCATAAAAAGTCAAAAATAGTACAAGCTGGCAAGGTTGTAGAGAAAAAGGAATGCTTATACACTGTTGGTAGGAGTGTAAATTAGTTCAACCACAGTGGAAGACAGTGTGGAGACTACTCAAAGACCTTAAGACAAAAATAATATCGATCCAACAATCCTATTACTAGCAATCCTATTACTATATACTCAAAGAAATATGAATTGTTCTATTATAAAGACATATGCACGTGTATGTTCATTGCAGCACTATTCACAACAGCAAAGACATGTAATCAACCTAAATGACCATCAATAATAGACTGCATAAAGAAAATGTGCTACATATATATATGGAATACTATGCAACCATAAAAAAAAGAACAAAATCATGTCCTGTGCAGGGACTTGGATGGAGCCAGAGACCATTATCCTTAGAAAACTAAAGGAACAGAAAGCCAAATACTACATTTTCTCACTTATAAGTGGGAGCTTAATGATGAGAACACATGACACACAGATGGTAATAACATACACTGGGGCCTATTGGAGGGGGGAGGTTGAGAGGAGGGAGAGGATCAGGAAAAGTAACTAATGGATATTAGGCTTAATACCCTGGTGATGAAATAATCGGCACAACAAACACCTGTGACACATATGTTTCCCTATGTAACAAACCTGCACACACGTACCCCTGAACTTAAAAGTTCTTAAAAAAAAAAAAAAAAAAGTAGAACCAGGAGCTGAGACAGAATGCGAGAAGAAGAAAGAGTAAAAGGCAAGAATTTATGTGGAAGAAATGATTTAGTGAAAGGAATAGTGGTTAAATAATTAGAGATTATTGTAAGAAAGATAGAATTGCAGTATGATAAATTTAGTTTTAGCTTTATTTGTGAATTGAAGACAATCGTTTGCCATTTTAAAAAAGTGTGTTTGTAGTTAGTCAACAAATTAATATCCTACAGCATGAACTTTTATATCAGAGCAATTTTTTTTTTTTCCATATGAATTTTAGTATAGTTTTTTCTTATTATGTGAAGAATGACATTAGTAGTGAAATAGGAACAGCATTTAATCTGTAGATTGCTTTGGGCAGTATAGCCATTTTAACTATATTGATTCTTCCAAAAGATTCTGTATATTCTTTAAATATTATCGGCTACAATACTTTACATCAAGGAAATAATATAGACTCTCATTTTAGGATATGATTTCTTAGCATTAATTTGTTAACTTCATTTGTCTCTAAGGTAGTTTTTACTGTTCTCCTTTTTTATCTGAACAACTGACTTAAATGTGACATAATACAACTGCCAGAAAATGTGAATTAAAGCTATCTCTCACTTTTCCTTCCAGGGAAATCTTGAGG
>NW_012110030.1:4229485-4230446 GCF_000951045.1 Mandrillus leucophaeus | reverse complement strand
TGCTATTTGATTTGATATCTAAGTGATCAGTTCGTTTTACAGTGTACTACGATCTGAATATGATGCTTAAATGCTGATAAACTTGATGCTTAATAAGCAAATGGACTTCAGAATGTTTATCCAGGCTTAACAGTAAAATACATCAGGGAATTAAGTACGTGGATAACATGTTGATGATCATTTACCTGTCAACAATCTACCATTTTTATGTCTTAGATGTCAAGAAGAAAGGGATCCAAATAGGCCTGAGAAAGCAGAGATTCCACTAGTGTATGTAGACTGTCAGCCCTAACCTGTCCTGACTTTTATTAAAATAATTAATAAATGTGTATCTTTCATTGAAATACTTAATGCTACATTTATTTGGGAGATATGCAGTATGAGTATCAGTGGGTGTACTGCCAGATATCAATGTTGAATATCCAAGAGTAAAGCTTATTTTAGACCTACAGACCAGTGGGAATCTGAAATATTCATTGGTCAGGTATGTTCCACCCCATGATTTAGACACTTACCTATGTCCTCTGAAGTTTTAAACACAAACAAATGAAGATATAGGTTTTCTGCTTCCTGAACAAGGGCCAAAGTTAGTTGTCAGAAGCATGCTGTCTTGCTGGTATTTACTCACTTATCTTTTCATGCCTAATTTTTAAATGAAGTATACTGTTATTATTAAGCAGGAAACCACTAATAAGGAATTTCATGAATAAGGAACTTAAGCTAGCATAGTTGGTCACCATAACATTTGGGATGGGGGAAATGGACTGTAAGATAGGTCTGGAGTTGTTAATTAGCAGGGTGGTGAGACTGAAGGAAGGCTGAAATGATGAGGGTGTGGAGAGGTAGACCAAGGGTCAACCTAGATAGGGAAGTAAGAAGAGCCAGAAATTAAAGACTTAAATGTAAAACCTAAAACTATATATAAAAATATAAAAAAAAAAACCCAGAAGATAACCTAGGC
>NW_012110030.1:4200841-4225959 GCF_000951045.1 Mandrillus leucophaeus | reverse complement strand
CTCACATTTAATCAACCCTCAGTTCAAATCCAAAACCAGGCAGGTAGGATGTTAAGTGACAAATTCAAGACATTCCAGCTAGCCAGCTTTCATCAAATCTTTAATATGAAAACATTCCTAATTCCTGATTCCACTTATTTGAGACTTCTCATTGAAAACCGAATAATGCTGAAACAATTCAAAATCCTTTTAAATGTTCTGTTATCCAGAAATCAATTCACCATCTCTTGTCTTCAAAAAATATGCATACCTGTCTGAAAAACAGATATATATTGTGTCTACATCATTCCTTTGATCTATGAATGTAGTAAACTCTATAAAAAAAGAAAAATAGGCTCTGCTGGCACAACTCGGTGAATCCTTAATGACGTATTTGTATTAGGGACAGAACTAATAGGATATATATATGTATATGGAGTTTATTAAGTATTCCACAATAGGCTGTCTGCAAGTTTGAGGAGGAGGAGAGCCAGTCCGAGTCTCAAAACTGAAGAACTTAGAGTCCAATGTTCCAGGGCAGGAAGCATCCGTCACTGGAGAAAGATGTAGGCTGTGAGGCTAGGACCGTCTTGACTTTTCAGATTTTTCAGCCTGCTTTATATTCACTGGCAGCTAATTAGATGGTGCCCACCAGATTAAGGGTGGGTCTGCCTTCCCCAGCCCACTGACTCAAATGTTAATCTCCTTTGGCAACACCCACACAGACACAACCAGGATCAATACTTGCATCCTTCAATTCAATCGCACTGACACTCAGTATTAACCAGCAAAATATTGATTATGGCATTTTTCACAGGTCACTCAGCTGTTAGATAATTCACTTAAATTCAACTATATTTTGGGGATCAATTTCTGCCTAACCAAGTCATAGTCCATATTATTTAGCTTGTCTTAAAAAAATTACTACCTGGCACTATGTTCTCTATACTTGGACCCTGCAATTTGTCCATATTTTTCCTCTACAGAAAGACAAGGACAGATAGATTAATCAGTTTTGGTCTCTCATTTTGTATTGGTTTTTTTCTGAGTAGTCTTTCACTTCACAAAGATATCTGTGTTATCTACTATCTACCAAACACTTAAATAGGGAAAAGTTAGTTTGCTACTTTCCCAGAACACAATGAAGATTTAAGCACCTTTGTACTCAAAGTTCAAGGTTGCTTATGAATAAAATGACAAACCATAGAGTCCGAAGGTGAAGATGAAGCGGAATGTGAGTATGACAAATTATTTGGTTTGTATCTTCGCTAAATAATCCATGGGCAGTGTTCAGGACACAAGGCCCCATTGATCAAAACTAAGATTTTCTCAACTGTAATTTTTCTATTGGATAGATTCTCCATGTGGACTCCAGTCCTTTTCTTACGCATCACCAGGCCCCTCATATATTTGACCCTTCTTATTCCCCTGAGCCTTCCCTTCTCCCAGGTATCCCTCCTAGGGGTTAACATTAGTCTAGTCACTCGTGTTTCTTCTCTTTTCAGTCTATAGCTTTCATGATAGAACTCATCTACCCTTGTAGCTTCAAGGGTCATTTCTATTTCGTGACACTCAAATCAATATGTACCCCTAAGGCCTCATTTCTGATAAACAAATCAACATATCTATTTGATAGCACACTAGCTTCTTACCTTACAATATGTGAAAATTGAATTCATAATATTTTCCCAATATTTTCCCACAAACCCCTTTCTTTTGTTTTCCCATTTCTGTTAAAGGGTCATCTACCCAGTTTCCCCAAAAGAAACCTAGAAATATATTTGACTCCTTTCTCACCTTCCCACCTATCTTAACATTTTACTCACAAAATCTTGTCAAAGCCATTGTGTTAGTCCATTTTCATGCTTCTGATAAAGACATACCTGAGACTGGAGCAATTTACAAAAGAAAGAGGTTTAAGAGACTTACAGTTCCACATGTCTGGGGAGGTCTCACAATCATGGTGGAAAGTGAGAAGCACATCTCACAGGGCGGCAGACAGGCTAAGAAAGCTTTTGCAGGGAAATTCCATTTTTTTAAAAAACCATCAGATTTTGTGAGACTTATTTACTATCAGGAGAACAGCACAGAAAAGACCCGCCCCCATGATTAATTACCTCCCACCTTTCCCCTCCCACAACACATGGAAATTCAAGATGAAATTTGGATGGGGACACAGCCAAACCATATTTTTCTATCCCTGGCCCCTCCTAAATCTTATGTTCTCATATTTCAAAACCAATCATGTCTCCCTAACAGTACCCCAAAGTCTTAATTCATTTCAATATTAACTCAGAAGTCCACAGTCCAAAGTTTCATCTGAGACAAGGCAAGTCCCTTCCACCTATGAGCCTGTAAAATCAAAAGCAAATTAGTTACTTCCTAGATACAATAGGGATACAGGCATTGGGGCAATACAGCCATTCCAAATGGGAGACATTGACCAAAACAAAGGGCCTACGGACCCCGTGCAAATTCAAAATTCACCAGGGCAGTCAAATCTTAAAGCTCCAAAATGATCTCCTTTGACTCCATGCCTCACATCCTGGTCATGCTGATGGAAAAGATGGGTTCCCATGGTCTTGGGCTGCTCTGCCCCTGTGGCTTTGCAGGGTACAGCCTCCCTTCCAGCTGCTTTCACAGGATGGCATTCAGTGTCTGTGGCTTTTCCAAGCACACGATATAAGCTGTCAGTGGATCTACCATTCTGGGGTCTGGAGGATGGTGGCTCTCTTCTCACAGCTCCACTAGGCAGCACCCCAGTGGGAACTCTCTATGGGGGATCCAACCCCACATTTCCCTTCCACACTGCCCTAGCAGAGGTTCTCCATGAGCAACCCACCCCTGCAGCAAACCTCTTCCTGGACTTCCAGGCGTTTCCATACATTTAAAATCTGGGCAGAGATTCCCTAACTCCAATTCTTGACTTTTGCGTAGTCACAGGCTCAACACCACATGGAAGCTGCCAAGACTTGGGGCTTGCACCCTCTGAAGCCATGGCCCGAGCTCTATATTGGCCCCTTTCAGCCAGAGCTGGAGCAGCTGGGACACAGGGCATCAAGTCCCTAGGCTGCACACAGCCCAAGGAACCTGGGCCCCACCCACAAAAACCACTTTTTCCTCCAAGGCCTCTGGGTCTGTGATGGCAGAGGTTGCTGTGAAGACCTCTGACATGCCCTGGAGACATTTTTCTCATTGTCTTGGTGATTAGAATTTGAATCCTTGTTACTTATGCAAATTTCTGCAACCAGCTTTAATTTCTCCACAGAAAATGGGATTTTCTTTTATATTCTGTTTTCCTTATAAAATTGAATGCCCTTAACAGCACCCAAGTCACCTCTTGAATACTTTACTGCTTAGAAATTTCTTCCACCAGATATCCTAAATCATCTCCCTCAAGTTCAAAGTTTCACAAATTTCTAAGGCATGACCAGAATGCCACCAGTCTCTTTGGTAAGAAATAGCAAGAATCACTTTTGCTACAGTTCCCAACAAGCTCCTCATCTCCATCTGAGACCCCCTCAGCCTGGATTTCATTGTCCATATCATTATCAGCATTTTGGTAAAAGCCATTCAACAAGTCTCTAGGGAATTTCAAACTTTCCTACATTTTCTTGTCTTCTTCTGAGCCCTCCAAACTGTTGCAACCTCTGCCTGTTACACAGTTCTAAAGTCAATTCCACAAATTTTTAGGTATCTTTTCAGCAGCACGCCACTCTACTGATACCAGTTTACTCTATCAGTCTGTTTTCACACTGCTGATAAAGACATACCCAAGACTGAGCAATTTAAAATAAAAAGGAGGTTTAACGGACTTACAGTTCCACATGGCTGGCGAGGCCTCACAATCATGGCAGAAGGTGAAAGGCATGTCTCACATGGCAGCAGACAAGAGAAGAGAGCTTGTGCAGTGAGACTTCATTTTTTAAAAACCATCAGATCTTGTGAGACTTATTCACTATCATAAGAATAGCACGAGAAAGACCCACCCTCATGATTACCTCCCACCAGATCCCTCCCACAACACATGGAAATTCAAGATGAGATTTGGGTGGGGACAAAGTCAAACCATATTACCCATCAATGGACAGGTGGGAAATATTATAGGAATAAGAAAAGTGTAATCCAATATATTTGTAAGTCATGTTTAAAATTCATCAGTGGAAACAAAATCCATTAGGAAAAACAAAATAATCACCCTCATCTAAAGGAGAAAAAGGCAATTCATATCAAAGTAAGAGGTAATGCTCTCATATTTCACCATTTAGTTCAATGCCTTTTACTGGAAACTTCAATCTCTATTATTTTATTTCATTAATACTTTAGCAGTTTCTATTACATATATGTGCATATGTATTTACATAAATATTTTTAGAAAAAATATATTTTTGCCATAACCGTGGTAAGTTCAATGTTCAAAATTTTTCAATAGACAGTGTCAGCGAGAATCACCTTATGTGCCATATATTATTATAACAAATGCTTCCACATATATTATCTGAACATGTATGTTCTTCTCTTATCCTTTTATATTTTATAATACATGTGACATGCTTACACCTGACCAAATATTAATTGTGTTTTGGTACTTTTGTATAGAAACTTAGCACAGCCAAAATACTGTTGGAAGGAGGTACCTATGTGTCTCTCCATGATGGTGAGCCATGTTTGCGAACTACAGAATCTTTATTTCCCTGACAGTTTGGAAAAGGTCAAATTCTATCTGCCTCTCTTTCCCCCCAGCTTTAATGCCTGTGCTTTTATCTCAAACAACTATTTTTAACAACATGATGAAAAGTCCCCATTCATTCACTAAACATATATTTTGATTACTGGAAGAAGAAATTTTGGTTACCTACAGATATATGACATAATATAATCATTCACATTGTATTTCACTTTCTATTTATTTATAGTAGACATTTCCCCCCAAGTGTAAGATTTTCAGGAATCTGACTCTAATTCCTATCAATGGCCAGAGTGAACTGAATTAATAGAAAGATTACCCCTTTTTATTTATTTTACCAAGGCCAAGTCTCTGGAGAAATTCTTTATTATTGCAGACAATACATTCTCTGGTTTGCTGGCTGGCTTTAATGGGATGTTAAAATCGATTGGAGCTATTTCTCTGTCACCTGAGAAGCACTGTAGGTTTTGTGGTGTGTTGCAATTTCATATCCTTCTCATGTCTTTTTTTTTTTTTTAAGACACTCGCTAAACCAAGTGTCATACTTGCTTGTGAGACCACAACTTCCTTTTTCTGAGGAAATAATTCTTGTAAATGTATAATGTACATGGAATCCAGTCCCCACCGTGATAGTTGTGTCAAAGTCATGATACACAATATTGTCTATTGTAAAAACTACACTGAAATCGTGGGGAGGTTCAGATTTTGCTGTATGCAATTACTGACAGTGCTCCTCCACTGAGAAAACAGTGCCCCCTTGTGATGGCAGGTTTATTACTGTAACTGTACTGTGACTGCTCCCGATGAGCACAGATTGTGGGCTAAGATAAACAAAATGATTTTTTGTCTATCTTTGTCTTTTTTAATTCACTCTGTTAAAACAGTTTTTTTCCATGACTCTTGAGAAACTTAGGCAGGTCATTTGACTTTTCTAGTAATTTTTAGATGCTAAAAAATATGTTCACAATCATTTCAGATCTTTTAAACAATGTCAGTTTATGTCCAGTCCCATGATTATTTAATGCTGAGACCTCTCTTCTTGGCCAAGTTTGTGCCATTTGTAGGCTAGTAGTCTAAGAAAGATGGAGTCATCAGCTTCCTTCCGTCTCCTTGTTCAATCTTTGTACTATTTCTCTTCCTCCAGCTAGCCAAAGGCAGTTTCAGAATGTTTGGCTTTGGGACATGGTGAGAGAAATGTGTGAGGAACAGCCAAATTTTTAGTTAACGGGCATTGGCTTGGACTGGTTATTATTTAAAGCTGGTACTTTCTTATCAGTACATTTGTGGTTTCTCCAGAGACACCATCAATTGCAAGAGACACATTAGAGCAGCATTGGTTATGCAAGTGGTGAACTCTACTGAGATCCATTGCTTAACCCTTCCTTGGCCCTGAAGTATCCTGAGTCAATCTCTAGTTTCTCTTTCTTGAGATCTGTTCATGCCTGCCTGGGCTTCCTTTTGTTAGGATCTTTTCTTACCCTTTCTATTTCTCAAGTGGTGAGGTTGAAATATTCTGTGAACTGTAGCATAGGTGTTTAATTTAATCATCCACATGGTTTCCTTGGAGTCTTTCTATCTTGACTTGGGATGAATAGGTTACACCTCAAATGTTTTTAAAGTCAGTGGGGGCAGCACAGCTCTCTCCAAGAAAATCGTCTTCAAATATCATCCAATTTCTTACTTCCTAAAAGTGAGTGAGGGATTTAAAGGTTATCTAAATTTTTTTTAAAGTTTCTCAGATGTATCTAAAATTTACATTGTATTTGAAATGTGCTCAGCCAAACACCCATTCTAAATCTCTTTTATATGCACCAAGAGAGTCTGAAAGAAATGTGCATTCTCCTATGATGAAAGTTGGCAAGATCTGGTAAAACCAGCTCAAATCTAACTGTCAAATGGTTTGTATTATGGTTATGTACATCTACACATATTTTTATAATTATCATTCTCAGGCAAAATTGCTTAATGATTATTAAATTTCTTGAAGGATTTGAACAAAACTGGAAATGTGTAAGCAGTTCAGAAATGAAACACTTGAGACTAGTGAATTAGGACATCTGACTACGTTGCTGAATATAACACAGCATGTCATCTTTTTCCTTAAAGTATCACATTATGAGAGTTAATTATACAATTACTATAAAAGTGTTGAGTCTGTCACAAAAGACTTATATAATAAGAGCTTCCATTTTCTCAAGACACCAGGCATTCACACTGAGCAATAAAACAAAATAAACAACAAATAAAAATTCTTTTCAGGGGAAAACTGCCTTACTGCCTTCCTGGTTCAGAAGCAGCTAGAATTTATAAGTCTCTATTTATATAATAGTGTATAAACTTACTCTAGAATAAATTAAATGCAGTACTTAAATAAAATACTAATACTGTGACTGACAATGATAAAAATGCTTATCATCATTAAATTATGCAGCACTAAAACGTTTGTTATCTCACATGAAATACATCTTATGACACTGACAAAGCAAATACTACTGTCACATGACATTTGGAAATATATCTAAAAATGATTGAAAATATATTGTGTTAATGTAACAAATAGAAAGTACTCATGATTGGAAATAATAAGCTATTTAGTTAAATCCAAAATAATTAGAGCATATCAATTAAAGCTGTCATTGTGAAAAATATGTATTTGAAGTAATTCATAATCATTATATTGCAAACCACTGAAGTCATTTTGAAGCATAAGACCAAAGCAGTATTTTTCAGAACAAACACTGGCATATCTATCATGATTGTGAAGAATGTTTTACCTTTATTAAATGAAGGGGTTTTTTTTCCAAAGCTTTTTTTTTTTTTTTTTTTTTTGACTCAACACTGTAGCATTTTTACTTAGGCCCTAAATTGCAATTCCATATATAATCGAATGTCAGAGGCTAATAAGAAAGTAAATTTAGCACATAAAAATTAAGAATAAGAATACAAATTTCTCATAATTCTCTAATAAACTCTCACACTTTATTAGAAAAAAAAATGTTCCATTTGAGGTCTGACAAATAAAATGCATGAGAGATCATGATCATGTGAAGAAAATAAAAGAAAAAAACAGAAGCGAATATAAAGATTTGTGAAATATTTGATGGTACAAACACAGAAGTTAACTTTAGGTAAAGAAAAGATGTAGAATTTTACTTTCTGAGTGCATGGAAGAAATTATGTGCAGAATTGATTTTTGTTTTCACAAAAGGATGGACAGGAGTCCATGCTTTTCAGTTTATAATACCCCATTATTTGGGCACACACATCTGTGGCATGGCTGGAGAGGACCAGGTTCCTTTCTCAATGGAAGCCCTGAATTCTCCATTTTTAGAAAAGTTTGAAGATAAATTGTTGTCTGTTAATTTATAATGATTGGCTATACACTTAAAATGATTAATTCTAATTTAGTGAGTCATAACAGTGATACATTTATGTATATATACATATATACATAGAAACATATATTTAATGATTTACAGAAATCTAAATAAGTTTTGCTTATAATCAATGTGTCAAAAATCTTTCATTTGAGAATTTGTAGTATATGTATATATAAATAGGTAAAATATTATTTTAGTTTTAACACTTGGACAAAGAATATATGCTTCTAGTACAATATTTTCTGAGGCAAAATACAATTCCATTTAAAGACAGCTTTATATAAAGCCCATATAGGACGTTTTTGGAAGCCTAAAAATACTGAGGCATAAAACATGCTAAAGGAACAACCTAATTACAACCATATAATTCAATGGGCTATCTGCTCTATAATGTTGAATTATTGAGAACAGGAAAACAATTAATGGAAGAAATCATTTTTAAAATGTGAATTCAGTGTTTTGGCTCTCCTTTATAGCATTTTATTCATTCTAGTGGCTCAAATAAAACTTAGTCAATGTAAATCTTAACTGCTACCCAATCTACATAAACCACGATAAATTAATTTAATGTTTTTTTCCCTATATTTTAGAATGGAATACCCACTGTGTAAAAATTGTGTAGGTTGTTTTTTATTCTGTGCACTACAAGTGCCTTGTGGCCTTATTTTCTTTCCAGTTATTTGCTGAAATGTAATGCCATTACTTTCAATGGCAAAAACGGTGATTACTTTTGCATCAACCTAATACTAATAATCTTGTTAGGCAGCATTTGAATATGAAAAGGGAAAGTGATTCTCTATTGCTTTCATTCAACAAATATTTATTCATTGCTTACTGTGTGTGCCAATAAATTAGAATGGTATGTATGAGAGCAGTGTATCAGAAATAATAAGAGATACGAGACCCAAACTGCCTTATGCTAGAGAGGTTTATCATCAAGCATGACAAACAAGGAAGTTCAAATTTCCAGGTTTGGTTATTCCTATGACACACGTCATGGAAGATTCAGGAAAAGTCCTTCTTGTATGTAACTCTGCTTTCCTCGGATTTCTGTTCTTGGGTTTATTTACCCACAGTCACGAGGTGACTGCAAGATGACTGCTACAAAGGCATTGATTTTCTCACGCCTGAACACCTTTTTCAGAAATGTCCAGGCAGGCTCTCTTAAGTGCCACTGACCACATTTGGAAAGCAGCATTACAAGATAAAGCATCTCTCATTTTCATATTCTATAATGGAAGGCAGATCTATTAGAAGGGAATGCAAGTGTGTGTATGTGGGAGTGGGTTGACTGTTGATGAGCAACCAGAAATGTTTAATGTAGGTGATCTATACAATTTTTTTTTTTACATAGTTTAGAACAACCATACTGGTGGGTATAAGTCTAGCAAATCTTGACAGAGAAGGTAATGCTTGCCATACAGAGGATGAGTAATAGTTTTCAGATAAAGAAAGGGATTCATAAGTGGCCAGGGATGATAAGAATTATAGGATTTTCCAGTCACATTAATATTAAGTGACTAGCATGTATTTTTAAGAATATTCTAGTGGCATAATAAATGTGAAAACGGATCATGAAGTCAAGATATCGAGAACATCCTGGCCAACATGGTGAAACCCCCTCTCTACTAAAAATACAAAAATTAGCTGGGCGTGGTGGTGGCACACCTGTAGTCACAGCTACTCGGGAGGCTGAGGCAGGAGAATCGCTTGAACCCAAGAGGCGGAGGCTGCAGTGAGCTGAGATCGCGCCACTGCACTCCAATCTGGCGACAGAGCAAGACTCCATCTCAAAAAAAGAAAAAAGAGAAGAAAAGAAAAAGAAAACAATATTGTATTGATATGCATCTAAACTAGGGTATAGTATTGTGTCATGCCAAATTGTTGGTTCATTTTAAGCACAGAAAAAACAATGTCCAAATAAATAGTAACTTTTAAAAATACTGTTTGATCATAAAATGGTTCCTGTTTCAAAGTAGAAGATAGTATTCTTATTAATAATAAATATTTAACTTCTTCAAATGACAAAAGTAAGATTATTAATAACTTCAATGTTTCTCCAACATCTGAAACTGAGTTATACATAACAAGAGTAAAATTATTGTGCCAAACATTGTAATAAACCATTTATATACATTAACCTTTATATGAATTAACTCACAATGCCACTAAGAAAGCACTATCATTTTTCTTATTCTACAGATTAGAAATTTGAAGTGCAAAATAGACTGTATCAGAAGTTGACATTTTCTCTTCTTTTAGTTCTTTTTAGTTTCTAATTTATATATTTTAGTTTCTAATTTAAATCTTACCCCTCAGAAAACCTTACTGAGAAATATTTGAATAAAGCTAGCCTTACAGGTTAACTACATACAAATAGTATTTCCTTAAGGGATCTGATTCAATACTTCAAAAGTTAGTAAAAAATAAATATTTTTGTAGAAAAATACCCTTAAATTATTGTGCATATTAACAAATGTGTCTACTAGAAATGTAATTCTTAAATCAATCATTTTAGCAGAGTAATTGTATATTTGAGAATAAATATTTTTAAAAGCTTAAAAAATAAACATTTTATCTGCTATTTATATCACATGATAAACATGAAATTTATAAGGGGATGTAGATCTAGACACTTAAGAAAACTGTGAAACTGGCAGATACACTGAGAAAGTCTGCCTGTATCTGATGACTTTTTGCTTCTGATTTATTGGAATATACAAAAGAGATAGAAGGGGAAAAATCCCAATCCAAACTCTAAATTCCAAGATATTTTTTTCCTTTCCTTTTCTTTTGTCTTCCTCCACTTCCTCCTACTCCTCCTCTCTCTCTCCTGCTCTTCCCATTCCTCCCTCACATTCTTCCTCTTTCTCATCCAATCCTGGTTCTTTATTTTTGTGTATTTGTGGATGAGAGGGGAATTCATAACCTAATAATCTAGTAATGAAATTACTATTCAAAAGTAAAGAGTCAGAAAAAGACAATAAATAAAACTAACTTATGCTATTAAAACTAAAAATAATAACTCCACTTGGGTAGAAGCTAAGTGCTAGAATGTACCATAGGGGAGGCCTCTGGGGAGCCCTGCTGTTCTAGGACTTCATTCGAGTGTTGTTTTAAGTGAGGATATTCAAATGTTTTTGATCTTCATTTGAGTGTTGGTTACAATTGTACATGAGAGCATTCAATTGGAGAAATTTCATCAAGACATTCTTGAAAAATTAATTCTCCCAAATATCAAAATATTAAATAAATATAATAAGAAAATGTGTCATTGGTTTAGTAGTACACAAATAAGTGTAGAACAGAGTACAGATTCCAGAAAGAGATGTGTTTGGCAGAGAGCAGATGGATTATTTAATATATGTACTAAGACAATTGATTTTTTCATATGGAAAAATTAAAATTGGCCTCCTACTTCACACCATCCAGTCTAAATGAACTAAAGATTTAAACCTGTAAAAAGGCTTCCAGACTTGAGGAACATGAAAAATAAAGTATCTGTATAATTAAGATGTGGAGGATTCTAAGACAAGCTTTGTTTAAATAAGGTATAATCCGTGAAGGAAAAGATTAATAAATTTTATACCAATAAAAATAAGAGCTGTTTATAAAATATCTTTATAGTCCATAAAGAAAATGAGTAAAGCCAAAAAATTAAATATATTCAACACATATAACTTAACAAACAATAAAACCTACAAAAAGGACTCCTGAACATTGATAAACAAAAAGATAAAATAAATGGAGAAAGAAATGAACAGAAATGTTACAAATTAACAGCTTATACCTTTATGAAAATATGCTATCAATAAGATAAATGCAAAATAAACACAATAATTAATATTCAATGGCTACCAGACTGTCAAAACTAAAAACGTTGGGCATATTACTACTTGTTAGTAAACATGTGTATGATTGGGAACTTTATTCACATTACTGGTGAGAATGTAGATTGGAACAGTTTGGAAAACAATTTGGTATTTTCTTATGAGTCTAAAGATGTTTCAACCATGACACAAACTTCTCATTACTATCCTAAAGAAATGCTTACAAATGTACAATAGGAGGGCACAATGGCTCCCTCTTGTAATCCCAGCACTTTGGGAGGCCAAAGCAGGAGGATCTCTTAAGCTCAAGATTTTGAGACCAGCTTGGGAAACATAGCGAGACCCTGTCTCTACAAAAACATCAAAAGATTAGCTAGACATGATGGTGCATGCCTGTAGTCCCTACTACTTTGGAGGCCAAGGTAGGAAGATGGCTTGAGCCCAGGAGATTGAGGACGCAGTGAGCCAACAGCATGCCACTGCACTCCAGCCTGGGTGACAGAACAAGATTCTGTGAAAAAACAAAACAAAACAAAACAAAAACACCATAGGAGTCATCTTCGGTAGTATTTCTAGTAGCATTATTTTCACTAGAAATAAACAGACAAACCTGGAAACAATCTTCAAATTTCTCGACTTTAAAATTCCAATTTTCCTTTAATAATTAATAAGTACCCTATAGAGACATGTTTTGAGACTAAATACACTGTTCTTTCTCTAACTTTCACCTATGGTTTTAGCTTTGTTTGATGATTTACAGACCCCATCATTTTATCTGTGTTTCTTGGCATACTGAAATAAGAAAGAATTTCCTCTATCTATCTATCTATCTATCTATCTATCTATCTATCTATCTATCTATCTTTCTATCATCTATCTCATCTCCCTGGACACATGGATGGCTACTTTATTCAAATAGTTATAACTCACTACTGTAAATAGGTTACTATAAACAAGTGTATTTTAAAAGAAAACAATGTCATTAGCAAATTTTTTAAAACAAGCATTTTTCTAATATTTGCTGAAATGAAGAAAACAAGAAATGCACATACGCAAACCTCCCAAAATTGTATACATATTTAGGGAGATCACATTAGGCCTTTACCAACTACATATGATTTAATTCAGATTGATAGCCAGTGTATTTCCAGGTTCTGAGGGACAAAGACAGTAGGGGTCGTTTGAAAGTGGTTGTAGCCTGTTGCCTGCCTCAGGAGAAGTCAATTCAAGTGTATTGTCTTGTAGACAGAGTGTATTGTCAGTCAACTGGTAATTAGAGGGAGAGGTTTATGAGACACCCGTACAAAGTCTTAAGATCATGAGAGCAGTACTTCTCAATGTGATCCTGAAATGAAATGTTTCAAAATGACCTTGTAGTATCTTACATTATAAAACCTGCTTAGTTTCTGGATCCTACCAGAGGAGAAATAAATTTCTTAAGATACTATGATAATAGTGGCAGCTGCTGGCTGCTATTGTGGTTCTCCTACCTCTTTCTCTTCTTTCTGCTACTCCTCTTCCTTCTCATTCTTTTTCTTTGAATAATATATCAGAAGTACCTGGCTTTGTGTTAAAGGCTTTGCAACTACGCAATTTAAATCTCACAGTGATCCCCATTTTAAAGTTGAGTCTGGGATTGACTTCTACTTCTTCAGTATCCTATAAAAAGCTAACTGCCTTTATATTTCTACTGTGTCCTATACAGCCTCAGAGTTCAATTGTCAGTTGATTGCAATTTCATCTTTAATTGTTCCCAAAGGGTTTCTTTCAAAAGAGGCATAATTAATTTGAGTGTAAAGTATTTTCACATAGACACATTGACTTTGTGCTACTGTGGATAATCTTGTCCTACCGCTGTGATTTTCTTAACTACTTAAATATTTATCTAGTGTAATAACAATAATTATAAAATGTAAGTCAGCAGCTGTTAGTGCACATATTTTTGTTGCTGAAAAATTCAATTAGCAGCATTGCTAGTTAAACCAATGAAAAAGCAGGTAACTCTGAAAAAGTCAATTCTGAGTTATTGTTGCCCATAATCATTTCCCAAGCCATTAAGCCTATAAAATCCAATTGAAACTGAAAACCATAAAAGTAAATTATAGAAAAGCTGCCCAGGTAGGTGGTGAGAGTTCCACACATGTGAGTAAGACACTTGTCTACAGAAATTACTTCAATTGGATTATCCATAATAGAACTACTCTAATGGATGGCATGTGGCTATTACCATTTACAGACCCCATATCTTGAAGACATTTTAATTACTCAATCCCAGACAATTCAGTGAGGCGAAGTGCTAACTGAAGCAGTTTTTAAATGCCCCATAAAGTGGGGCAGCAAGTCTCTTCAATTTAAGGATAGAAGAAAAAAACACAGTTAAATATAGAAATAACCATGTACTCAGTCACATCAAAGGTCTTTTGTTGCAATAGAGATTTATGCCAAAATAGGTCTATCTCATGTAATTTTAATGGATAATTAAAAATATGTATTTGTTTCAAATCAAAGTGTTTCTATCCTTTCCTTGTTCTATTCTTATTTCATGTTTCATTTCTCATCTGTAAAGGCAGCTTCTTCTTGTCATTTATGACTTGTTGAGGCTGTGTCTTTTCAATAAAGTAAAATATACTAAAAGTGTTAATGACATGTAAGTAAAATATAATTTTGTAATGAAATGCTTTATTTCTAGATTGAATACAATTGGCTTTCATGTTCCCAAGTCGTTAGAAAACAACCATTTGAATACAGCAATAATTCTCAAAGTCAAAATGCACCTAGAATGCTTCATGGTCACTGGATTTTTATATATGCAGTAACAGTCTACATAATAAAATGTGAAAAGTAAATGTAACATTCCTTCTTGGAAGACAATGGAGAAGTGGAAAGAATATGGGCTTTGCAACCTAATTACCTGAATGGGAATTGCAGCTCAAATTACTTAGCCTCACTGAGCCTTAGTTTCCTCATCTGTGAAGTGAGAAAAACGTTATTTTACTGCTTTAAGGGACATTTCATCATCATTACTGATTGATTTCAGTAAATTGGTTTGTATTATATTCACGACTGAATTGTTATGTAACTTTAAGCAAACGACTCTCTAATCTTTTAAGATACCATTTTTCTAGTTGGCAACTGAAAATGGATGATAGGAAGCTGACATGTGAAGATTTATTTCTTCAGAAACTCTGATAACCTTGGAGATAAACTTTAAACTAGGGAATAAAATAAATAACACATGTTTAGAATTACAGATTTGTCTTCTGTTTCATTCAATGCTATTAAGCAGAAAGGTACAAAACCTAAATTTTGAGAGCTATATGCAAAGGAAGAAACAAACATAAAAACCTATGAGATGACTCTGCATATTAACCAAAAATGTCAAATTCTCGAACATTATCATGTGAACCAAAATATGAAACAGCTAGCAGAAATTTAAAATATAAAAGTTGAATACATCTTTCATTGAAATAGTGCCTTGAAAAACAATTCTGAAGTTATCAACATACCTACATCTATTTTTATTAAAACTTCAATGAAGTATTTCATCCCTGTGTACTACAGTCTTTGTAAAATTTATTATACTTGTAGTAATTGCCATCAATTACTTGTCTGTGTTGAAAAAATTTTTTTCAGCTACATCTTATCTGAAATAGATGACCTTCAGCTTTGTACACTAACTTTACCTCTGAAATTAATTGGTAAAAAATTCTGAGGTGAATCTCTCTTTCCTGTCCTTTTGGTATGGCTTGTTATAAGAGGAAATAAGGAGTACTTATATAGTCTTAAGGATTTAAAAAATACACAAATACCATAAATCAGGATTTATTATTTATGTATAAATTGAATATTCATTTAATTAAATTTAAATTTTAATACAAATTTAATTTTATTCTTTGATTTCTCTGATAATTGTCTTTCGCCAGCATTAGCACAGTAAAATTCTCTTACTAGAGGTCAGGGACCTGATGTCTCCTCCAGCGTCCATCTGTGGCCTTGCAAAAGTCACTGAAAAACTTCTAAAGGCTTTTATTCTTTTACAAAATTATGACAATACAGACTTATTTTAGGTATACTCGGTATACTCACAACATAACATGGTAGAAATAATACTGGCTTTGAATTTATGTTAAGTTCAAATCATTTATTTGCCACTTCTCATTTCCCGTGTTTATTCTATTCTCTAGTGGATATGCTTTTCTAACAGATCATGGAAATTACTAATAAAATATTGAAGTATTTTATTTGTCTAGTCATGATCTTGAAAATTACATAGATCATTTCCAGGTAATAATTTAATCTCATACTCATTGATTTGACTGTGTTTGCTGGGTTGTATGTCTTCTGTTATTTTGTGCTTTGGAGTTTACCCTCCAAGCAGCTATCCCAATTACATGTGATTCAATACCTTTGCAAGCAGTTTGGTCCTTGGAAATCTTTCTATCAGGAACACACTTGGGGTTTTCCTTTTTTTATGTTTAACACATGACCCAAATATTGAGCATTGTGGTGTTCTTATGATAGGTTTAAAACCTTACACTGAGGAATTATCATGTTCCAATAACAGTGCTAGGCTTCGGTGATGAAATAGTGAGTAAAAGCTGACATTTTTCTATAGCAGTCTTGTCTACTAGACTTCTCTCTTATAATATAGTAATCTAATCTATGTGATTATTTTCTTTTTAAAAATAAATGCCTTCTATGGTTACAAGGTGCAGTTAAAGGATTGTGGAGAATGACTTTTTTGAGAAGATAGGAATTGCTACAACTTTTACTTATTTATTTATTTATTATTATTGTTATTATTTTTTTTGAGACACAGAGTATCCCTCTGTAACCCAGGCTGGAGTGCAGTAGCCTGATCTCAGCTCACTGCAAGCTCCGCTTCCCGGGTTCACGCCATTCTCCTGCCTCAGCCTCCTGAGTAGCTGGGACTACAGGCGCCCACCCCCACGCCCAGATAATTTTTTTGTATTCTTAGTAGAGACGGGGTTTCACCGTGTTACAAGGATGGTCTCGATCTCCTGACATTGTGGTCCGCCCGCCTCGGCCTCCCAAAGTGCTGGGATTACAGGCGTGAGCCACTGCGCCTGGTCCTAAAACTTTAAATAATCATCTCACACATAAGTGAAAAGTTGCAACTGTGATAGGACTGAAAGGAACAATAGAAAACATGATTTTTTTTCATCTGCTTTTCCATTTTCTTTTACTAATTTTTTTTCTTCTTGTCTGAATCTTCCACCAACCCTACCCCCTTTTTATTATCTCTCGCTTCATCTTGTGATTAAAACCTCATTTCAATTTGGTCATACAGATGATTATCCCTTTAATATTCTATGAGGTACTTTTTTACAGTTCTTCAAAATTCCTGCAAAGTTCCATTTGTAGACCTCTTAACAATGTTTAACAACTTTCAATAATTAAATAAATATGAAAAATCGTTTGATGAAGGGAATTCTTACATATGTTTGTACTTTTCACAGATAGTTACACCTACAGGTTACCTGTCAATATCAATATTTGTAATTGAAAAGGAAGGATTTAATGTGATAAAATGTTAATTAGCAAAACAAAAGTGAGTTTTGGGAACATAAAAGGCCAAAACAATACCACTGGCCAGACACAATGGAAGGGACTCCATGAAGGTTTATCCCCACCGTCTCTGCATCCTTACAGCCAAAAAGAGGCGGGAGAGGGGTACTGATTACTGATTAAATACAATCCATTTTAGGAGGTGACTGATAGGACATAAGAAATGCTTCTCTAAATTCAAATCAATGTTTTAATAGAAAACTAAGAGACTGAACAACTCTGAAATTCTTCTCAAACTTGTAATCATAAATTACTATTTCAAATTCCCAAATGCCCAGAGTTCAACACATTACAATGTATATATTTTGAGGAATAAACATATACCCATTTTTAAGTAAACCAAAAACACAAATATTATCTAAGCCAATCTTGCACGGGGTATTTATCAGCAGTGAAGGCATCATGTTTTGATGCTAATCTATTTATTACTGTGCCTTGATTTTTCTTAAATAAAGTAGAGGAATCAATGAAAACTAATTTAAGATATTTATGCATTAGACAGCTAAAAGTGGAAAATGAGTTAGAGTAAGTTCTTCTTTTAATTGTTTGGTTAAATTTTTAAGTTCCAGATTTCTAGGAAATGCCAGTTCTTGATATCTCTTTAGATATGTAGTGACTTAACTACCAAGGAGAAGAAAATTGGAAATAAGTTAACTAAATTCAATCCAGCCAACCCATATTTTACAATTAAATGCTTTTCTAATGGTCAGATCTTCAGTTTTCATATGTGAAATAACAGTTAACAACTTGGAACGCTGTCAAGGTTCTGCTGAACCTTCCAATCCAAGAAAAATAGTCTAATCTGTGTGATTATGTTCTTTTTAAAATAATTGCCTTCTATAGGTATAAGGTGTGGTGAAGGCATTGTGGAGAATGACTTTCTTCTTAAAGCAATTATTTATGTATTCATTTATTATTTTTATGAAACAAACAACTTTGTAGGATTTACAGTATATCAATGTCCTAACCAGATGAAATACTTTGGTATTGGCTTCTTGTCCATAATTATTTTATGATCTAATTTTCCTGATAAAACTAGAATACTTAAAACGTTACCTAGATTTTTTTTTTCTTTTGACTAGAACAATTATTGTCTTGGTTTGAATGCAAGGACATATGTAATAATTAGGAATGTGAAAAATGTCATCAGTGTTAAGTTAGTTTTCATGCAGAAGTTTCATAGCATTCTTTTGGTCTCCCCATAACCATAAGGATCTAAATAAAATTGTTTTTAAACCTCAATTTTTTATTCCACTGATTTCTCAAAATGTCTCTATTTATGTGCATTTGTGTGAAAGAGCAGAAGCTGGGACCTAATGGTTACCTCTGGCTTGAAAATCCAGCCACCATTAACTGAGTTGGGTATACAACTTGCCTGAGTGCTACGCATGGCCACTTGAAGGTACACCACACTGACCCAGGTGTGGAACTCATCCTATGGAACTAATCAATACCTGAACAAGTCCTCCCTCATTTTCTTCATTTTTCACCAATCCCCTCCCTCATTTTCCACCAAAAATTAAATTAAATTTAATTTAACAATTAACACAAGCAGACGTTACTGAAAATCTGAGAGGCAAACAGGGAATTATATAAACGAATGTGTTAGAACAATTATAGACATCTTGTTTATGTATTTTAAGAAAATTACTATGTAAATGTATTACATTTTAAAATAATTTAAAATCTATACTCAGTCTCTTTGCCCTGAGGTCATGGTGTTTGGAGACATGTGGATTGCAGTTTCTTTTCCAATTTCTAGTTGGGTGAACATGGACAAGTAAGTTAATTTCCTAAATTTGATTTCTCAACTTAAAATGAAGATAATAATACCAACCCATTAGATTGTTCTAAAGATTAAATGTATAAATCAAAAATAAAATTCCAAGTCTCTCAACCAACTGAATGGACCCCTCCTCTTGGCCAAGGGGATTTCAAAGTAATCCTGAAAAACTAATTCAGGCCATCATGGGAAGGGAGAATTGGATTTGCTTCATTTTGCTCTCTTCCCTTTGGAATTCAGGCACAACTGACCAGCTTTACCATTAAAGCAGAGATCTTAAGACTGACAGAACAGACTGTAGCAAAAATATACCAAATTCCAACCAGACTCTAGTATAGCATTACACGAGAGCTTTGCAGGCCCTGAAATAAATTTAAATGTTTTATCCCAAAATATACTTTGTCATATTTTGAAATGGCCCTGCAAAACTGTCCTTTGTGGTAGAAACTTTCATTCCATAGAGAATCCCCTTCCCTTTCCAGATCTTTTTCTGATCCTGAAGAGACTAGCTGACAGTCTAGCACCTTTTAAATATCTGAACAAGAAATATTACAATCCGTTGCCTCTAAGGGTAGGCACCTATGAGACTTCAGCTACATAATGAGAACCTTGGTCTCCACAACTCCTTATCTTAAACCAGACACTCCTTTCTATTGCTTCTAGGTATATAGATAATTACTTAACTCTTTCAACTGATTGCTAATGAAAAAATCTTTGAATCCACCAATGACCTGGAAACCCCTGCTCTGAGTTGTCCTGCCTTTCTGGATTGAACCTATGCACACCCTACAGATATTGACTGATGTCTGCCTGTCCCCCTAAAATGTATAAAATCAAGCTGTAACACAACCACCTTGGACACATGTTTTCAGAACATCTTGAGACTGTGCTTTGAGCCTTGGCCACTCAGATTTGGCTCAGAATAAACCTTTTTAAATATATCACAGAGTTTGACTCTTTATTGTTGACAAATGTATAGCATACATCAAGCGCCAGGCAAAAGCTTTAAGATTCTTAAGACTTTCCTTATTGTCAACAGAATTGCATTAATTTAATTTTCTATGACTTTAGATAATTGATTTTTTCAAAGCAACTTTTCATTAAATAACTTTAAAACCTTTTTTCATGCTTCATTATTAGTAAACAAGTTTGATTTGTCAATAAGCAATAAAAGAAAAAAGCAAAAAAATAAAATCCAATCGTTTATTATTTTCCATTAACTAATATTGATTGTTAATTATTATTTATATTATTGTTAGTCAATTTATTTACTCATTTTTAACCATTTTCTGATTTTTCGCCAGAAGCAAGAGTGATTTCTTTATTTTGGTCTGTCTTGAATTTGTCATAGAGAATTACTGGTTGACTAGAAATTAACCTTTGTCAATTGAAGTACCATTGTAGCTGGACAAGTCACAGACAAAACCCCTCAGACACCGAGTTAAAGAAGGAAACAGTTTATTCAGCTGGGAGCATCGGCAAGACTCCTGTCTCAAGAGTCGAGCTCCCCGAGTGAGCAATTCCTATCCCTTTTAAGGGCTCACAACTCTAAGGGGGTCCACTTGAGAGAGTCATGATTGATTGAGCAAGCAGGGGGTATGTAACTAGGGGCTGCATGCACTGGTAATTAGATTGGAACAAAACAGGATAGGGATTTCCACAGTGCTTTTCTATACAATGTCTGTGATCTATAGATAACATAAGTGATTAGGTCAGGGGTCAATCTTTAACTACCAGGCCTAGGGTGTGGCACCTGTCTATCAGCTTGTGGATTTCATTTCTGCCTTTTAGTTTTTACTTCTTCTTTCTTTGTAGGTAGAAATTGGGCATAAGACAATATGAGGGGTGGTCTCCTCCCTACTTCTCCCCCTTTGAGAATCTCACTCAATAGTGGGAGTTCTCACTTTCATTCTCACTACCCGTGTCTTCTTGCAAGACAGATGGATAGTGATTCATATAGTACACTTGTGCTGAAGCATTTTGGTGAACTAAGGTAGCGATGAAGCTTTTCATCATTCGAAGTAGTACAGATACTAAACAAGAGAGCAGTAAGCAGGTTCCTATTACTATAACTCCTATTATAAGAGTTTTAAATCCTCCTAGCACTGGGAACCATTTTCCAAACATGACCCTAGGATCAAATCCATGCCACACTTGCACGGACACATGTGCCAGTTTTGTCATATCTCTAACTATGTCTTCAACTACTTGCCCTTGATGATCTATGTGTAGGCAGCAATTAGTAAGGTTAACTTTCCCACAGACCCCTCCTTCAGCTGCTAGCAAGTAGTCAACAGCCAATCTACTTTGATAGATAGCATTTCTCATCTGAGTTTCTTACTGGACCAGAATAGTCAAGGTTCTGCTGGTATTATTAGTGATTATTTCTAAGACAGCTTGTAACCATATGATTCAGTTGATCATTTAAATGGGGGTCTGGTATCCCCATGAACCCTCTTGTGCTCAAGTAGCAGGGCCATAATATTGTATGATTCTCTCAGGGGGGCATTCATCATCTTTCCAATTTCCTATAGCTATGCTTCTCTTTTCGCAGGAAGCATAGACAGGGAAACCCAGGATTTCGCCTGTTTTTATGGGCAGTAGGAAGAAAGATGGTTTAATAGTGCCAATAACACAACTACTTGCCCACTGGTCAGGTAATGTGGCGTAAGCTCTATGCCCGCATATCCAGTATAATCCAGTGGGGGCTGTCCAGTCCCGGTGGGACTCTGGGTGGGTCCACACGGTTTGCAACTTAGGGAATTTACTAAATGGATTCCTCTCTGTTTGATATGAACTCCACCAACTGACTGTTTTTGTGGTACCATTATACAGTTTCTGTCCCAGACAACTAAGTCGTCCTATGGGGTGAGTTTCCTTCTCTAACTATGCAATATGGTCCAATAATTGAGGCTTTTAGGACCCAGAAATTATCAGGGTGATTCTTTCGAGCAGGGAATTCAACAGGAACTGGGTCTGTAGGCACTAATTCGCAGGCTTCCCATGGCCATTGATCTCCCATTACAGTTCCTCCACAAACATAACATGAAGTGACATTGAGAGACTGGGCTACATGCTCGGCTAATTGCAAAAACACATTTCTTGTTTTTCCTGGAATTTCTGGTATTGGCACATTTAGTTCATCATAGAAAAGTTTGAAACACTGGCTCAGGAGAGCATTTGTACACTTCTCTTCAAACAAAGGTATTTACTCAAGGATTCAGTCCGGCCCCGTCGATTCCTAAGGTCACACACTCCCCCTTTTTCCAGCGAGGATCAAGGGGATTTGTTATTACTAGCTCTAAGTACATTGTCCCTTAGTACAGGAAGGGGCATTTTTTCCTTTCCGAAGGTGGACTGGATCCTTTTCATTTTTTATCCAAGTGGCCCAAATGACACAAGATCAGTATCCACATTCATTTCCACACAGTCCTAATTCATGACAAATGTACTTATTTTCGGTCATACAGCCTTTTTCCCAACTAAAAGAGCCACATCCCCTTCCTAACTTATTGCTATTAATGACAGCACAGGCATCAAATTTCAAGATTATGCATTTGGGCACCTCTTTTTCTTCTGTTCTGGCTAACACTTTACTTGGATCATTTTTGAGTCCCCACCAATCTTCAGTCCTTAATCTTACTTCAAAATCTGTGGACATGGGAGGCTCAGAGGGGTCACAATACACATCTGGTCGGTCGTTTCCTGGGCTACATACCCTGTACTGAGTGTCATTATATAAACATGTTCCTTTTGAAGTTCCTAGGCATCCATAGTAACTATAGAACAGAAAGATTGTTTTAACTTGTTGCCCTACCTCGGTAACCTGACGTATACATTGAGAGCAGTCTTCCATGCAGGGAAAATCAATGTGAGTTTTTACTATGCAAGTCCAAATTATAAGGAAAATGAGTCTCCTGATGATTCTCCTCATGCTTCGGCCATGCGTAGACCAGTCAGCTTCCGGGTATGACTGGAGCAGGGCTTGTCGTCCTCAGAGTCACTTTGCAGGGGTTGTCTGGGCTCGGTTTTGCCTCCCAGGTTTCATCAGCTGCAGGTTTCACACGGCTGTCATGGATCCAGGCTGGGATTCCTTCTACCTTTACAGCTGTGGGGGTGGTCAGGATGACGGTCTGAGGTCCTTTCCACCATGGCCGCAAAGGGGCTACGTTCCAGTCCTTGATCCACACGCAATCACCTGGAGAGAAAGGGTGAACTGGGGAGAATAAGCTGATGGGACACCTCTCATTTACCCAAATTGAGATTGTTTGTGTAATTTTTCCTAAAACCTGTAGCTGTCGCTGTAATTCAATTTCACCTAACTGTTGGGGAGTGCCTGGAAGCTCCCATAGTATAGGAGAAGGCCTATGATACAGTATTTCGTAAGGGCAGTATCCTGTTTTCTTAGAAGGAGTGCATCTAATTTTAAACAATACCATAGGAAGGGCCTGTATCCACTTTAATCCTGTTTCCTGAAATACTTTCCCTATTTTTGACGGTCGGATTCATTCGCTGCACCTTTCCGGAACTCTGAGGTCGGTAGGTGGCATGTAGCTTCCAAGTGATTCCTTATGCCTTTGCTGTCTTCTGTACCAAGTGAGCCACAAACGCCGGCCTGTTATCTGAGCTGATTCGTAAGGGCAGTCCAAACCTAGGAATAAGATCTCGGAGAAGCACACAGGTTACCTTGTAGGTATTTTCAGCTCATGTTAGATAAGCCTCCACCCACCCAGAGCAAGTACACACAAGAACCAGCAAATACTTGTTACCCCCACATTTCAGCATTTCTGTGAAATCCACCTGAAGATCCTCAAAAGGAGCCGCTCCATAAGCTTGTATGCCAGGCGGAACAGTGGGGCCTTGCCTCGCATTGTGCTACAACGCACCGTTGTGCTACTGCTTTGGCAAGGACTGGCAAGTGTGAGAGTAGAAGTACCAGCCTAACATTTTTTTCTAGTGACTCTTGCCCTAGATTAGTGGTTTTGTGCATGGCCAGTACAATTGTGGCTCCCAGCAACTGTGGCACAGCTACCCTCCCATCTGGCAGTCTGATCCATCCTCCTTTTATTGCTTGTCCCCCTTCTGCATGGAGGAAGTCTTTTTCTTCTTTAGAATAGCTAGGTGCCAGGTCAGGTGTTTGAGGGAGTAAGGGGGCTGCTACCAATGCCTGGTAAGGGGTCTATGCTGCTTTTCGAGCTTCTGAATCAGCTCGAGACTTTCCTAAGGCTACTGAGGTGGAGGCTCACTGGTGTCCCCTGCAGTGCATGACTGCCACCTTCTGAGGTTTCCATACTGCCTCTAATAAGTGTAGAATTTATTGTTGATATTTTATGTCCTTTCCCCCAGAGTTTAACAGACCCTTTTCCTTATATAATGCTCCATGCACTTGGAGGGTTAGAAAGGCATATCGAGAGTCAGTGTAGATGTTTACAGTCTTACCTTCACTGAGTTCTAGAGCCTGAGTTAAAGCAACGAGCTCAGCCTTCTGGGCTGAAGTGCCCTGTGGCAACAGTTTGGTTTCAATGACAGTATCCAAAGTTACCACCGCATATCCTGCACATCTTTCTCCTTGTGGGTTGATGAAGCGGCTTCTGTCCACGTATAACTCCCAGTCTACTGATGCCCGTGGCTGGTCCCGAAGCTCAGGTCTGCTAGAATAGACTGAGTGCAACACCTCTACACAGTTATGCTCGACTGGGCTCTCTGATACTGGGAGCAGGGTGGCGGGATTTAGGGTGTTAGAGACTTCAATAGTTATGAGGGGATTTTCACATAGCAAGCTTTGGTACTTGGCTAATCTAGCATTTGTTAGCCAATGATGTCCTTTGGTAGTCATCAAAGTTACCACAGCATGGGGGGCCTTTATATTC
>NW_012110030.1:4197290-4200114 GCF_000951045.1 Mandrillus leucophaeus | reverse complement strand
TCCCTTTTGCATATCCGACTGCTGTGGAGTGTCCCAGCAGAATGTCGTCCACGTACAGGAGCAAGCCACAGCCCAGGTCTTTAGCAAGAAACTTTTGCAGGTCTTTAGCCAGGGCTTCCCTGAAGATAGTAGGGGAGTTCTTGAATACTTGGGGAAGCCTGGTCCAAGTGTACTGAGTAGTGACACCTGACTCCGATCTTCCCACGGAAAGGCAAACAGCTTCTGGCTCTCAGGAGCTAGTCTGATGCTAAAGAAGGCATCTTTTAAGTCCAGACAGGTAAACGAGCTGTCCTCAGCTGGCAGCAGCCCTAACAATGTGTAAGGGTTAGGAACTGTTGGGTGCAGAGTCACTGTAGCTTGGTTGACCACGCGCAAGTCCTGTACTGGCCAGTAGCCCTTGGTCCTTGGCTTAGAAACAGGCAGGAGGGGGGTGTTCCATGGAGACTGGCAAGGAATTATAATTCCATAGGCTTTGAAGCACCTGAGATGAACCTGGATTCCTTCAAGAGCTTCTCTGGGAACCAGATACTGCTTTTCTCTAATTGATTGGGCCCTAGGCTTAACTTCTATGAGTACGGGGGCTTGGTTGACGGCCAGTCCCAGAGGGTTATCCTCTGCCCATACTCAGCACCATTGCTTAGCTAGAGCTGGTTTTATCTCTTGGACTGGCTCAGTTAGAAACAGTCTCCATTCTTCTTCCCGGGGGACCGTAAGGGCCATGATAAGTCCTGTTCCCGTTAACTTTAGCTGTAAAGAGCCCTGTTTTGTAAAGGAGATGGTGGCTCTCAGCTTGCTAAGCAAGTCTCTTCCCAGCAAGGGCAAGGGACAGTCAGGCATGTACAAGAACTGGTGAACTATCTCATGTCCCCCCACCGAGCAGGTCCGTGGTACACAGAAAGACTGCTTAGTGGAAACTCCTATTGCTCCAATTATATCAATGGTTTTCTTGGATAAGGGGGTAAGCGGGGTGGTCACTACTGAATGTTCAGCACCAGTATCGACCAAAAACTTAATGTCCTTGCCCCCAATTGTAATTCTGACCCTGGGCTCCTTGGAGGCGCTTGAGCCTGGTCCCCTTCAGTCCAATAGCCCTTCAGCCAGCTTGAACAAAGCTCCCTCATCTTTATCTGAGGTCTTTTATTCCGAATCACCTTGCTTTTCCTTCAGCTGGGGACACTTATCTTTCCAATGTCCTATTTCCTTACAATAGGCGCATTGGTTACGTTGCAAGCGTGGACGATTAGACTGGGCATTCTTCCTGGAACCTCCCTTTCCCTCTGCTTTCAGGGTAATTCCCCTAATGGCCATGGCCGGTAAGTCAGTCTTTTGCCTAGCCTGGCGTTCGCCTTCCTTAAGGCTTTCTCTGTGGCTTGCTGCATCTCTATTCACAAACACTTGATTGGCTATTTCCAGTAACTGTGAGGTATTCACACCAGCAAACCCAGCCTGTTTCTGCAATTTTCTCCAGATATCTTCTGCGCTTTGACTAACTAAGGCCATGTTAATCAGGTGCTGATTTTTAGGGCTATCTGGATCAAAAGGAGCATACATATGGTAAGCCTCACACAGTCTGTCATAGAATTGCGCTGGACTCTCCTCTTTTCCTTGAATGACCTCAGAGACCTTATTTATATTTGTAGCCTTTGAGTCCCTTTCTTTAGACCTTCTGTTAATGCCTCACAGTACTGCCGTAGCCACTGTCTGGTGCCTCGTTTGGGTCCCGCTGGGAGTCTGTTCCTGGCAGCTGAATTCTTATATATTCTTGGAGGTTTTGGTAATCTGCTGGGATGTGCTCCTCTAGCCACTTAGTTGCTGCCTGGAGCACCCTTTGTCTTTCTTCTGTATTAAAGAGTTACATGAGCAGCTGGTGGCAATCAGCCCAAGTAGGATTATGAGTCTGTGTAATACTTTGGAGCAAGTCAATTAAAGCTTGAGGCTTTTCAGTATAATATGGAGTATTATTTTTCCAATTGAGGAGGTCAGCAGAGATGAAAGGTTGACACACAAAGGCACACCTTTCCACCATGTGTCCATCCTCATCTACCCCAGTATATCGCTGCTCCCTCAGAGGCATTTGGATTCCAGTCTTGGGCCGTAAGCGAGCTGCCAAGGGAGGAGTTTCTCCCGTGGCTTCACTTCCTCTTTTGTCTACTCTGGGTGGAGGTGTAGGTGCTGTGGGATCAGGGGTGGGGAGCCCTTCCTCTTGATAAGGAGGGGGTACTGCTGGTACTAATTCCTGCCATGATTCTTCTGGTGTTCGGTTGGACAGGACTTTTGGTGCCAAATTCTCTCGGCAGGTGGAGCAAGAACCTTCCTTAACTAACTGTCCCTTTGCTACTAGTACTGCTGCTGCCTGTCCTCTTAACCACTGTGGGGGGTCCAAAACTAGCTGTAACCAAGAATCTATATATGGGAAGTGATCTGGGTGCCCTGGCCTTCAGATTACCCTGTGCCATACTTTCAAGACAAGGAACCTGTCCAGGTTTCCTTCTGATGGCCAACCCACCTCTAATGCTGGCCAGTCTATCTTACACAAAGTTCTAAGTTTTCCTGGTGTCATGGTGACTCCATAGTCTCCCTTAAATCCCTTTTTGAAATTCTTCAACATAGTTCCTAGTGGGGTGGCCATACTTTGTGCCTGACCCGTGTTTCCTTGAGACAAAACGCCACTCTCACACCACACACACACCACAAAACTAAGAATGGGTAAAAAGGGCACACACACACTTTTACAGTTTATACCAAACCAGAATCAAAACCAAAATCAGAGTATCAAGAAATCCAAGCCAGCTGAAAACCAAAACCAAAGTATCAAGCAATCCAA
>NW_012110030.1:4187283-4195760 GCF_000951045.1 Mandrillus leucophaeus | reverse complement strand
TCAGCCAGCTTGAACAAAGCTCCCTCATCTTTATCTGAGGTCTTTTATTCCGAATCACCTTGCTTTTCCTTCAGCTGGGGACACTTATCTTTCCAATGTCCTATTTCCTTACAATAGGCGCATTGGTTACGTTGCAAGCGTGGACGATTAGACTGGGCATTCTTCCTGGAACCTCCCTTTCCCTCTGCTTTCAGGGTAATTCCCCTAATGGCCATGGCCAGTAAGTCAGTCTTTTGCCTAGCCTGGCGTTCGCCTTCCTTAAGGCTTTCTCTGTGGCTTGCTGCATCTCTATTCACAAACACTTGATTGGCTATTTCCAGTAACTGTGAGGTATTCACACCAGCAAACCCAGCCTGTTTCTGCAATTTTCTCCAGATATCTTCTGCGCTTTGACTAACTAAGGCCATGTTAATCAGGTGCTGATTTTTAGGGCTATCTGGATCAAAAGGAGCATACATACGGTAAGCCTCACACAGTCTGTCATAGAATTGCGCTGGACTCTCCTCTTTTCCTTGAATGACCTCAGAGACCTTATTTATATTTGTAGCCTTTGAGTCCCTTTCTTTAGACCTTCTGTTAATGCCTCACAGTACTGCCGTAGCCACTGTCTGGTGCCTCGTTTGGGTCCCGCTGGGAGTCTGTTCCTGGCAGCTGAATTCTTATATATTCTTGGAGGTTTTGGTAATCTGCTGGGATGTGCTCCTCTAGCCACTTAGTTGCTGCCTGGAGCACCCTTTGTCTTTCTTCTGTATTAAAGAGTTACATGAGCAGCTGGTGGCAATCAGCCCAAGTAGGATTATGAGTCTGTGTAATACTTTGGAGCAAGTCAATTAAAGCTTGAGGCTTTTCAGTATAATATGGAGTATTATTTTTCCAATTGAGGAGGTCAGCAGAGATGAAAGGTTGACACACAAAGGCACACCTTTCCACCATGTGTCCATCCTCATCTACCCCAGTATATCGCTGCTCCCTCAGAGGCATTTGGATTCCAGTCTTGGGCCGTAAGCGAGCTGCCAAGGGAGGAGTTTCTCCCGTGGCTTCACTTCCTCTTTTGTCTACTCTGGGTGGAGGTGTAGGTGCTGTGGGATCAGGGGTGGGGAGCCCTTCCTCTTGATAAGGAGGGGGTACTGCTGGTACTAATTCCTGCCATGATTCTTCTGGTGTTCGGTTGGACAGGACTTTTGGTGCCAAATTCTCTCGGCAGGTGGAGCAAGAACCTTCCTTAACTAACTGTCCCTTTGCTACTAGTACTGCTGCTGCCTGTCCTCTTAACCACTGTGGGGGGTCCAAAACTAGCTGTAACCAAGAATCTATATATGGGAAGTGATCTGGGTGCCCTGGCCTTCAGATTACCCTGTGCCATACTTTCAAGACAAGGAACCTGTCCAGGTTTCCTTCTGATGGCCAACCCACCTCTAATGCTGGCCAGTCTATCTTACACAAAGTTCTAAGTTTTCCTGGTGTCATGGTGACTCCATAGTCTCCCTTAAATCCCTTTTTGAAATTCTTCAACATAGTTCCTAGTGGGGTGGCCATACTTTGTGCCTGACCCGTGTTTCCTTGAGACAAAACGCCACTCTCACACCACACACACACCACAAAACTAAGAATGGGTAAAAAGGGCACACACACACTTTTACAGTTTATACCAAACCAGAATCAAAACCAAAATCAGAGTATCAAGAAATCCAAGCCAGCTGAAAACCAAAACCAAAGTATCAAGCAATCCAAGTCAAGTCAAAAACAAAAACCAAAATGCCGGTACAGGAATGCTTCCATTCAAACGGAGTGGGCAAGTTCCAAAGACTAGTCTTACCAAGTTTCAGATGTCCAGACTCCAAGTGCCAGTTCCTTCCCGGTGTTCAGACACTGTGTTGATCCTCCACAGGGGCCTGCCACATGCTGCTCTGGCGAGGCATTCCACTAGGACAATTGCCTACCCGGGAGCACTCTCAGGATCCACATTAGTCAAGCTGGCCGGAGTCCCCCTCAGGGATGCTCCACACAGCAGGCCTAAGCTGCCTAAGGGGTTGCCTTGACAGTCCATTAATCACCTCATTTCCCGGTCAGGGAATCAAGAAATGTAGCAGGACAAGCCGCAGACAAAATCCCTCAGACACCAAGGTAAAGAAGGAAGGGGTTTATTCGGCCCGGAGCATGGGCAAGACTCCTGTCTCAAGAGCCGAGCTCCCCAAGTGAACAATTCCTGTCCCTCTTAAGGGCTCACAACTCTAAGCGGGTCCGCTTGAGAGGATCGTGATTGATTGAGCAAGCAGGGGGTATGTGACTGGGGGCCGCATGCACTGGTAATTAGATTGGAACAAAACAGGACAGGGATTTTCACAGTGCTTTTCTATACAATGTCTGTAATCTACAGATAACATAACTGATTAGGTCAGGGGTCGGTCTTTAACTACCAGGCCCAGGGTGTGGTGCCGGGCTGTCTGCTTCTGGATTTCATTTCTGCCTTTCAGTTTTTACTTCTTCTTTCTTTAGAGGCAGAAATTGGGCATAAGACAATATGAAGGGTGGTCTCCTCCCTTATCATGATCTTTTTAAATTTGTAGGGAAAGCTTTAGTCCTATAACGGGTTACAGACTATAGACTGTCCATCCTGCAGCTTGGGAAGCTTAGCTTCTGGCAAAAACCAGAAGCAGACACTTGAAATAATGAAGGATGAGACACGAATTTATGCTGAATGGATTGGCTAAGTATATATATGCTCAACAGGTTATGGGAGGAGCTATGAATATGCATGAAATGGGGCACACATATGCATGCTAAGCAAACATGAATGTTACATATATCCCATGTTCACTTTGGGGTGGAGACTTAACATTTACATGCATTAAAGTAGGCTGTATGTCAAAATGTGAAACAAAGGCCACAGAGGCTTCCTATGTTCAGACTCTTAAGTCAGACACAACTAGTCCACAGTTGGTGGTGTCTCATCAGGAAGGAATGCTGGTTGATTATTAGATTGAAACCACAAAAAGGGAGAGGAGTTCAGCAAATCTTTCGCGAGGGCTGGTTTCTGTTTAACTTTTAGAAATGAAAGTCTACTGACAGGGAGGAAGGGGATATAGTGAGGTATGTGTGACCTCCCATCTCATCACAGCTGGGAACTCAGTTTTTAAGGTTTCTCTGGGGTTCCCTGGACCAATAGGGAGTTTGTTAAGTTGGTTGAGGTGCTTAAGATTTTACTGTTATTTCTCACCTTTTATCAAATTGGAAATGCCAACTCTCCAAGATTTGCAGGATTGCCTTATATAGCTGGTTTATTAAATATAATATATTTAATATATATTAATTAGTTATGTCATAAATATAAATGTAACTGGTTTATTACTTTATAAACTTACTAAGATTTATAAATGTTAATCAGAATTAAGAACATAATGGTTCTTAACTATAGAAATATGATGAGAAAATAAACATACTTTTCTTTAACATGGCATTGATCTTAATAGAATAACCTAAATTTTACTGAAGTAACTATTGGCTGATAAATAAAATTTGATTGTTATGCATCAATTGTAACAGATAATTTATTTCTAACAAGTTCTGATTTTGGACAAGCAGCTAATATTTTAAATAGATATATTTTTAAATGCTGAAGCTATTCACAATTTTATTTAACATGTTAGCCAAAACATTCCTCATGTGCATGGGGCTGTAGGTGGCTTATGAACAAAATCTTTGCCTCTGTCATATTTCTCTCAAAAGAACAATTTTGATGTGGAAGAGATAAACACTTGAAATGGAACCATATGACCAGAAGGCATGCATGAGATCATATGGTTCAGCTCTTTAATGCTTTGCAATTTAGGGCCCAAACCATCCAAACAGACGGCCTTCTGTCTTATTTAACTGGTCCCCAAGGACAAGTAATTCAGAATGCCTCTTGGTAGCCTATTCTCACTGTTATTATAAGATAATTATTTATTCTTCCTCGGTATTGTTTTTGGTCTAATTAAAGCACTTTACTGTTTATTAGATCATCTTCTATAGAGTTAAATAAAATTGCCATTTTTAATGAATTTTAAAACTCTATTTATGTCCTTTATTTTCCCTCTGATCTATTTTTCCATAATAAAGTAAAAGTAATAAAAACAAAGCAAAATGATGTGCTTGACAGTACATTAAAGGTTTATATAGTTTGGTGCAGAGATAACAACCTACATTTGAATCCTGGACCATATCATTTCTGACTTATGTCCTTAAATAAGTTAAACTCTTTGATCTTTAATGTTTTCTTTTTAAAAATAGAGACAAACACTTCTGCCTTAGAGTGGTGTTGAGGAGATCAAAGACTATAATGTTATCATCAAGATAGTTGGTATATCGTGGGGATTTGTTACACTAAAATTGTTGCTATTATGCCAATAGTGATTATACCAGCAGTAATATTATTATTATTGGAAAATAATTTTAAAAGAAATTTTGACTATTGAAAGTCAAAATGAAAAATGTCAGAATAGCCTTGTTCCATATTTTCATAAGGTTATTACACCAGTACATAGAATGGAAGAAAGCTGTCAGTAGAATATATCTAGATTGTAGTAAGTCTTTGACCAGCATTCTTTGGTGTTTTGTTGATAGGCTGGAGCAATACTGAATGAATGGTAGGAAAGACAGAAGAAGTCCTACCTAATCAAGTAAAAATATTGGCTTTGATTATTGGTTCAATGTAAAGAGAACTAAATAATGTGTGACATAGGGATACACCTTGCTCAGTTATTTGAAGAAAAAATGTTAATTATATTCTCATTATATTCACGCATATTCTTTCAACTCTGCAGAAATGCTAATACCCTGAATTCTGTAAAACAGGAATATGATCCAAATATAGCTTATTCTAACATTGGGAGGCTATATGGACTAGATCATAAAGAATAAGTAAGGGTTTGCCAATATAAAATAATTAGAAAGCTATAAAGGAAAAGTAAATTTTAAGTAAGAGGGATCAGCATATAGCATAATTTTCAAAGTAGCTATTGTATTAAATCAATGAAAAAAATTATAATAATGGGACTAGAGCTGCACGGACTAGTCACATTGTCAAGGGCTTGTATCAAATACTAAGTAGTTGAGTTATCCTATAACTATCCTATAACTATAGTTACCCTATAACTATATCCTGTAAATCATCAACGTATTAAAATGATTAAATTCTATGATTTTACTCTTATTTACATTTTTAGTATTTCTTTTTAAAATTTTGAAATCTGAAAATGAAAAGCAACAGGAAATCATTAACTGCAGTATTTCTTTATTGATTCTCATCTCATTTTTTGTATAATATCATATATTTATATATGTATATATGTGTATATGTTTATAATTGCATGCCCTGCATTGTCCTTATGGCATAAGCATTTTTGAAATTCAGTTTAAATTTTAGAGTTTTAATTTTATTGCCCTATAATAGTTCCTCATTTGACTGATTATTTAATTATGTATTTACCATAATTTTTTATATTTTGGTACAATTTTATTCTTTTATAACTAATACTATAACGAAATATCTTTATGAATTTGTGTGCATTTCAGATTCTTAAATGAGGAGAGGGTCTCTCTAAGGGTAATAACTAGGTTAAAGACTATGTATATTTTAATTTTGTCAATATATATTATGAGGTACCTTTCCAGAAGGTTTGGTAGTGTCACGCAAGAGGGACAAGATAGGAGTGGGAAACGCTGCATGTGATTAATGAAGGCACATACCATCTGCTTATGCATTTCTGCCTCAGACACTTCTACTATTTCTTTAGGAAGAAATAGTAAAGGAGATAAAGGCACATTCTTAAATTCTCGACTTTCTGATAACCATTTTTGAGCTATCTGAAAAAGAAAGAAAAACAGAAACAATAATAATTTTGACAAAGTTTTGCTACTTGTCCAGACTTACTGCCAAGGAGAGAAGGAGCTGCAACTTAGTCAAGCAGCAGTCCCCAGGAACTGAGCACAGTAGAACCTACAACTGCTTTTTGACAATCTTGGTCTTGTCTGTTGGCCTCGAAAAGAAGTAGCCATCATGATACAGAAATAAAGCCTGGTATCAGAATCATCAAATGGTAGCAGGTTTTAGCTGGTGGTTGTGTGCTTTGGAAATGCCAAGGTTAGCTTTGTGCCTTATCTGCTGCCCTAGGACAGTAACAGTTATTACAATCATACAAAGGTTACACAATGACTTTCAAATGGGCTGAAAAATAAAAGGCAAAAAAAAAAAAAATCTTATAGGAAATAGTGTCCACGTTTTACACTTAGGTATTTATTTTTCATTGCAAAGAAAGACGATCAAGCTAACAAAAGTAAAGTTTTTCCATTAGTATTAAGCATGGCATCAAACAAGCATTTACAGTTGGACTAGTTTTGAGTTAGTTAATTTTAAGATCCTCTGCTGGAAAATACCAACTTGAAAAAATTTGCTAGATCCAGTCCTTTGAGGGAATGAGTGAATAGTAAACACTGATCTGCTTTTAAACAGAACTGAATCTCAATGTGACAACTTTCCCTTGTGGAGTTCCATTATTTATTGAATATACTGCTGTAAACTTAGTTTGCTTACTGAAAGGTTGTACTTAGGAACCATTGATTTTATAAAGTTTGGTGTTTATAAAATTACTGACACTAGTTGGTATTTTAAAAATAGAATTATCTAAAAATGTTATGTTTACACTGTGTGTGTGTGTGTGTGTGCGCGTGCTAAAATGTAAAACTTATCAGAGAGCTAAATGGCACCTTAAAGTTATTTATTTATTTATTTATTGAATTATATGTGACTTTAAAATATTTTGTTTTCTGCTTATATACCTATTCTTTTGACTGGTGGGTAATGAATGATTGCATATTTTTATGTGAAAAGAAAAGAAAAGAAAATAAAAGGATGTGAATAATCTGCCATACACATATACATTTTGGGGATTAGGGTTCTGCAAATATTATTTAAATACAAAATGTATTAATTTGCTTAATTACTCAATAAATAATGTTTTGAAATGACTTTCTCCGTCGTTCGCACATCGTAAATTCCCTTTTATCATTCAAAATGTGGCTTTAATACAGCCTAATAATTGCTTTTATTCTCCAGGTATACTTAACAATTTTATCTTCTGGAAAAACAGCACCCAATACATGCAACCCAACTTTTTTTTAATGTATTTAGATATGTTTTCTCCATCAAACTTAAAACCTTTTTATGTCAGGGGCTATATATTTCTTTTCTTTTTTGTAGCCACATGCTGAGTATAATATTTGATGAATGCTAGTTCCTCCATAAATACCTATTAAGTTATTTTTTGAAGACTATTAGTGCACCAGGGTTAGATAAAATAACCTTTGAAGTTTCTCAATTCCAAACTTTTTTTCGTCTTATTTGTAGAGAACTTAATCTTGCAAGGCAATATTTATTTCAAAATTAATTTTGAATAATTTGTATTAGGGTCTGTAAGCAAACAAATCAGCTATGTCAGCTTTTTTATTTCTCCATTAGGGTGTTAAAAATTTAGAATTTGAAATTTAAATTCAAATTGGGGAAAATAATAGTTCCTATTTTATAAGCCTGTTGTTAGGACCACATGAGTTGTTATATGTAAAGTACTTAAAATAGTTTTCACAAATGGCTATATTATCATTAAATTGTTTTATTGTTGTCATATGTTTTATCAGCCTTATTGAGTTAATCTTCTTGGGTTATTAATATTAACCCAATATTAATCTTATTGGGTTATTTTAGTATTAACTCTCTTATAAAAAGATTTATCATTGGATTAAGTTGAGATTCTATCTTTTAATAATAGCACTTTCTCTCCTCTAGTTTCACTATCTCTTATATCATCTCAACCCTTTTTAATCTAATTCAGAACACACAATTGTTCTTATAACTGGATTCATATATATCCAATCCTAACTCATCTCCAACCCATTTTTCTTAATATCCCCCAACTTCAAATGATCTTCTAAAATGTAATTTTGAGTCTATAGTTTTATTGCTTAAAAATTATTCAGTGAGCCTGCATCACCTATTTATAAAATCTGAGTATCTTACTAGTTTGTCTTCCTTCTAACCTTTGTCTCTCTTCCTCATTCCTCATTATCCCCATAGATCCAGTATTCCGGGCACATAACTACATGTAATTCTGTGGATGTGTCATATCCTTTCAATTCCATAATTTGACATTATCCTTCCTTCTGCCTGGAACTCATTTCTTTTGTCCCCTGTGTAACAGAAGACTATCTTTCCTTTAAGACACATTTGATACGTCACCTCTTTCATAGTGCCTTTATTTTATTTCCACATAATTATTAATTATTAACTGTTTCTCTTGTAATTGATTTGTAATTTTATCTCATTTTAGTTGGTGGTCATTCACTTAAATTTAAATTTTTAATCATTTTAAATATGTTGAGGCTTACTTTATGATATAATTAATAATGATACATCCTGAAGAATGTTCCATATGCACATGAGAAGA
>NW_012110030.1:4177646-4186802 GCF_000951045.1 Mandrillus leucophaeus | reverse complement strand
TATATTATTTATTTTATTTTAAATTTTTAATCTTATTTTCTTAGTCATTATGATTGGGATTACAATTAACTGCTTAATTTAAAACAATCTAGTTCAGATTAATACAACTTAATTTCAACAGTTTACAAAAACATTGCTCCAATGTAGCTCCTTTCTTTACCTTCCCTTTTGTATTAACATTGTTATAACAATTACATCTTTATAATTTCAAACCCATTGATAATTTTATAGCTGTTGCTTCATGCAGTTATCTCTTAAATCATGTAGGAGGGTAAAAGCATTTTAAACAAAAATGTATTTACATTACCTTGTATATTTCCCTATGTTGCTTGCTTGTACTCTTTATTCCTCCATGTGGACTCAAGTTACTGTCTAGAGACTTTTCATTTCAGCCCGAAGGACTCTCCAGTTAGCATTTTTCACAGGGCAGCTGTACTAGTGATGAATTCCTTTAGTTTTTCTCTTTATTTGTATGTTGTTACATTAATTAATTTTTATATGTTAAACCATTTATTTTATTATATCTCCTATGTTTTAAAAAATAATTTTGGTAGATAGAGAATTCTTATGTGATAATCTTTTTCTTCAGTGCTTTGAATATGTTATTCCATTGCCTCTGGCTTCGGTGATTTCTGAAGAGAAGTCAACTTTTCATCCTATTGACAGTGACAAGTATGTGATAAGTCCCTTATCTTTCTGCTTTTAAGATTATCTCTTTGTCTACTGATAATTTGACTATGATGTTTCTACTTGTGGATCTCTTTCAGTTTATCCTTAGAATTTATTAAGCTTCTTAGATATACAGATTTTCTTTTTACCAAATTTGGCAAACGTTTGACTATTATTTCTTAAAATATTCTATCTGACCCCTTTTTCTCTCCTCTTCAAGGAGTTTTATTTTATATATGCTGATATACTTTATCCCACAGGTTTTGGGGGCTCTGTTCATTTTTCTTTATCTTTCTGCTCTTCAGAATGGATGATGTCAAATTGAACAGCTCCAGTGACTGGAGGAACATCAGGGTCATTGGTCTCATTCCAATTTAGATCAATGGCATGGACACACGTGGCATGGTTTTAAAGAGTGGAGAATTTAATAGTCAAGAAAGAAGAAATAAAAGCTCCCCTCTACAGAGATAGAAGGAGTGGGTCTCCAACAGAGAAACCTGTGTGTTTGGAAAAGTGGTCAGTAATACTGGGAGGCTGGAGGAGGCAGTGTCTGATTTGCATATGGCCCAGTGGATTGGTTTGACCAGGTGTGTTATTCACATAGCCTGGGAAAAACCTGACCTTCCCACTCCAGGCTTTTAATATGCAAATTCAGGCCGCCATGATGTCCTGCAGACATGGAGATATCTAGGGGTGGCCATAATGTCTGGCACACCAGCTGACAAGGAGAAGAGGGTGAGAATCACCATGCTGGCCATGTTGGGTAGACCTAGTTTCTAATCGCCAGCATTAGCATATTAATACTTGCCAGCCTGGCTTTCCAAGCCACCTGTTAGAAAAGAAATGTTTCAAGAGCTGTTTCTATTAAAATAAAAAGCCTTATCAAGAACTTTTACCCTCACTATCTGCCTAGAATTATTTCTTAATAACTCCTGTATTATTCCTCCCTCAAGAGAAGTAAACCTAACTGTTGTTAGTGGGTGATGGAGGACAATTCTTTCTGGCTACTTCCTGATGAAAAGGGGTGTCGTGTGGGGGAACAGCCATTGGGTCTTCTCCTGAGGTAAATTTAAGGGTACTTGGAAGAATGGCTCGTCCATGTGGGACTCTGTTTGCAGCACCATTTTGAGTTTGATTGCTTCTAGGTGAAAAGAGATACATTTTATAAGAAGGTTAAAAATATAGGGTTGGATTATGAGTATTAAGATTATTACCATTAGTAGGGATCCTATAGATTATAACTGACAGTATAATATGACACCTGTTAGTTACACCCATGTATTGCAATACCAGTTTGCCTCCACTAGATGTTTCTGTACATTACCAGAAACATTAATGTAAAAGCAACATTTTCCTTGATAAGAGCATATATTTCCCCCTTGACTTGTCATTAGAGAATAACTTTAGGCTTAGGCAATTTTTATAACTTGCAGTATGATTGGGAGAGATACATTATTCGGTGGCTAAATAACTTTAGCATTAATCTTGACAATTCCTTTCCTTTAATTATTAATTTTTTTTTCATGACTTTCACAGACCCTCTTACAACAGACTTAAACTTTCTGACTTGTCCAAAACATTCTTTCTCTAAACAACCGGTCATTTCCTTTTAGGACAAGAATTTACCATACAAGATCCTTCCTTATATAAAAATTTCTTTCTCTGTAACCTTCTTTTCATAGCTTAGCGTGCACCACATTAGCAACCTTCAGTAAAAAGTCCCATCAAACTTAATGATAGTAAAAACTAATACTCCTGCTAGAAGCAAAACAACCTTGACGAAATCTTTCCTGTAATTATTTATCCTGTTCTGAGTATGATAATTAGGCAAAATATTACAGCAATTAGAATTTTACAACCAGAATTCCACATTGTGGGTGTCATAGTGTATAGTTCTATTGCAAATAGCAGCATGACTGTAACAATTCCCAAGAGAGTGACGTCGTAAACAAATTCCATTTAAAACTTTACTTGCCAAGACAACATTTCCCTTTGGGAATCTACAAAGTTACAAATGCAATCCCATGTATAATTAAATTCTCCCTGCAAATATGTATTAAAAAGAAGTTCTAATATTTGGTGGCAAAGTTTGAGAGGAAAGGGTAGAAATAATAAAAAAACTGGTGAGGTAGCAGTGGGAGTGAGTAAGATGAGCAGCCCTTCCTCAGTGACGTATCTTTCACGATTTTCAGCCTAAGGTCTTCTCTTTCTCCACATTGAGATTCAGGATGTTCCTCTGGGCTTTCAGCGGTTGCTGCCTCAGCTTTTTAGGCTTCGACTTGAGTGCAGTGCATCCAGGAGCTGATTCCTGTAACTGTCAAAAGAAGAACAGTGTAGGGCCTGTCCCAGCTTGGCTTAGGGAAGAAAGCATAAATGAGAGTTTTCACTAAGACCAAATTTCCTGGGTTAAATAAACGTGGTTTTATTTCCTGGGGTTGGCCTTTTGCTAGCTAATGCCTCGAGGCTTCCTTGCTGCTGACGTAGCTGCCTGATTAGCTAATCTATTTTCTTTGGCTACGTCATCTGTTTCCTTTTGATGTCCCCTACAATGCATCCCTGCTATTTCTTATAGAAGGAAAAAAACTGAGGATACTAACCTGTTAATTTTGTGATGGTATTTTATGGGAGATCCATTGATGGTAAGAAAATGTCTTGTCTTCCAAATGGCAGCATGAGCATGGAGAATTAGGAAAGCATACTTGGAGTCAGTATAAACGTTAGCTATCTTGCCCATGCTTATTTCAAGTGCTCTCTATTAGCTCAGCTAATTGAGCACTTGTGCCTGGAGAGAGACGTTATTTAGAGCAACTACTGCTTATCCTGCCTTGTGTACTTCTTGCTTTACTGGCTGTTTGTTAGCTTAGAGCTCCCCTAGAGGACAGGGATCCTGCCACATTATGTTGAGTGTAAACAGCTAAATTATTTCCTAGGGTTAATTTGGAGGGATTTTTTTTTGACTAGTAGAGCTATCATGATAATGTCGTGGAAGCATTTGTCAACTAAGGTTGAGAAAAATATTGGATTAGAGTTTTTCCTGAGACTCCCCTTAAGGTCATGTTATGGGAAGAGGAGAGGCCTGGATTAGAGAGGAGAAAAGAGAGACTGGCTCTAGTGTTTACAAGGAGGTCTACTTTCTTTCCTTCAATTTCCAGAATCACCTGGGGCTCCCATGCTATAATGGCAGTTTGAGCTGCGGGAGCCACAGTTTGAGCCCTGGGACCCGTCAATCCTGCTGGCCCATCTGTGAGACTGGCCCTGAACCCAGGGACCTCCACCTCCGCGCAGTTCTGTCTCCAGTGGTCTTTGCCACAGGATGGACAGGGTCGAGGCGGCTTCATCTTGCTGCCTGGGTATTCCTTCTTAAAATGCCCTGGCCCCACACACCGATAGCAACCAGTGGGTGCACATCGGCAATCCTGGACTTTGCAAGCCTGCAAAGCTGCTGCTAGAGCCTCTGTTCTTTTCCTGAGTTTTCTCTCTTTCTTTTAGACTTCCTCCTGGTCCCTATGATAAAATAGGGTCACTATGATAAAATAGTGAAGTGGCCACCTTCAGGCAGTTCTCTAAGGTGCTATCTGGTCCTGTAGCCTGCTCCTGTTGTTTCCTTCTGATATAGGGAGCTGCCTGTGTAGTAAACTTGTTTTTCACAGTAAGTCTTCCCTTGACTGAATGGGGGATAAGGAGGTGTGCTTTGTTAGTGCCTCTCTCGGCCTTTGCATAGAGATATGAGATCCTCATCTGGCTTTTAGTTTATCATAGACAATTTTGAGTAATTGACAGACTTGCCCCTGGTTTTCTGTAGGCTCTCTAATATATACCTTAACAAGTGCTTCCTTTTTTCCATTCATTTCTTGAGTTATTAGGGTCCCAGTTAGGGTTGTTTACCAGAACTGCTTCCCTCCCAATTGGGAATGGTGTTTCTGCTATTTCTTCACTCTCCCTATCTGCTTTCTTCCCTTTTGGTATAGTATAGGAGATATATTGCTCATCCCCAAAATGCTCTGCTTCTTGCAGAGCTGCCTGCTTTTTAGCTGCAGTGAGGGTTTGGTTTAGGAGCAGCATAACATCCCGCCGTGCAAGGTAACATACCTGAGTGAAATTTTGGGAAGCTTCTATATACCTATCGGGGTCGTCGGAAAATTGGCCTAAGTTTCCCTTTATTTATCTAAAGTCCTGTAATGAGAAGGGAACTTGAAGGGGCCCCAAATAAGGAAAATCCTCAGATGGTTCCCCAGGAAGTTCCTTCTCTAACTTTAGGGAACTATTCTCTTTGGGCCTACCCGATATGATTGCTAAAAGAGCTGGGTTGATCTTACAACGCTCGCTTGCAAGGGTTTAGTAAAAATGCCATGCCCCTGGGTAAAAGAAAATGGTCGCTTTTCTCTTCAAAGTCCTGGGTTAAGGAATTTCCAGTGCTTCAGAGTGGACTCAAAAGGGGTGCAAGCTGAAGATAATCTGTTACCCATCTAGAAAAAGAAGTGAGAATAGAAGCATCCTTTTAGCCTCTTTTCTTTCCGTATGACCCACAGTGGAGAAGAAGGCAGTGGAGTGTCCTCCTGACTCTTTTCCTCCCTGGTTCCTGGGTCCTGGCACCCTGTTAAATGTACCACCCATGGTTGTAGGTGTGGTCCTCCAAGCCACAGAACTTGATGAGCTAAGTAGTGGGACTAACAACACTTTACCCATGCAACCTTAGCTTATCCGCCTTGTGTGATTCCTCTTTGACTGTGTGATATGCCTGTGTGATATGCCTGGATCCCTGAAAAATTGATCTTCAGGGAGACCGTGTCGTTTATGGGCAAGGCTCCTTTAACAGAGGCAATGTGCTAGATTGCCTGCTATCATGGCCTGCGCTAAAGCATTTACCCTCAGAAGAATGGTTCTGGTTAACTTCTGAACTTAAATCCCCTTACTAATTAGGTACCATTTTAATATGAAACAGACTAGGTGTCTTAAAAGAGTGTATAGACCAAACGGCATTTTTCTGCTGATGGTACAATATTGATACTAAAATTTGGCTACAGAAGACATTTTACTCGTAACTGCTGAAGACAGAACTTTCCCATTCACAGGAGTAGCTTAGAGCCTGATTTCTAGTGGCTCAAAAGGAAGCTCGCTGTATGGCAAAGGACCAACAATGGGCCTCATGAAGAGGATTTCTATTTACACGAGGTGGCGGTGTTGGCTTAGAAATACTATGAGCTCACCAGAGAAACTGTAGAGAGATATCTATTGAGTTACTGCCTGCACATTTGCCAATCTTTCCTAGCAGACCTGCTATCCTGAACTGTAAAAATGCACGCACATTTCACACACAGAGAGAGTAAGAGACCCCGGATGGAGAAAGAAGGAAAGTTTGGTGACAGGATAGTAGGAAGACAGCCTTGAGATTAAAGGACAGATTTGAGGTTGAGGTTCACTACATACTCACCACCCCGATGAATGAATTCCCGGCCAAGGCACCAAAATGATACAGCTCCAATAACTGGAGGAACACCAGGGTACTTGGTCTTGCGCCAATTTGGATAAATGACACGGATACCCATGGAGTGGTTTTAAGGATCAGAGAATTGAACAGGCAAGAAAGAAGGAAAAAATCTCCCCCATAGAGAGACAGAGGGAGGAGGGCTCCAAGAAAGAACCCCTGTGTGGGGCAGAAAAGTGGTTGGTAGTATTGAGAGGCTGGAGGAGACGGTGTCTGATTTGCATACGGCTCAGGCGATTGGTTTTACCAGGTGTGTCATTCATGTAGCCTGCAAAAAACCTGGCCCTCCCATCCTAGCCTTTTAAATACACGAATTATAGCCGCCATGTTGTTCTGCACACGTGGAGATATCTGGGGGTGGCCATGATGCCTGGCACATGTGGTGACAAGGAGAAGAGGGTGGGAATTGCCATGCTGGCCATGTTGGGTGGACCTAGTTTCTAATTACCCACATTAGCATATCAATACTTGCCAGCCTGGTTTTTCAAGCTGCCTTTCTGTTAGAAAAAAAAATGTTTCAGGAGCTGTTTCTGTTACAAGAAAAAGCCTTACCAAGAACTCCTTTTACTCTCTCTATCTGCCTGAAATTATTTCTTAATAACTCCTTTATTAAAATTGCATGTCGGCTAGGCACGGTGGCTCACACCTGTAATCACAGCACTTTGGGAAGCTGAGGCGGGCAGATCACCTGAGGTTGGGAGTTGAAGACCAGCCTGACCAACATAGAGAAACACCATTTCTACTACAAATACAAAATTAGCTGGGCATTTTGGTGCATCCCTGTCTGTAATCCCAGCTACTCAGGAGGTTGGGGCAGGAGAATTGCTTGAACTGGGAAGGCGGAGGTTGCGGTGAGCTGAGATTGCATCATTGCTCTCCAGCCTGGGCAACAAGAGCGAAACTCTGTCTTAAAAAAAAAAAAAAAAAAAAAATTGCATATCTTCACATTTGCTGTTTCTTTCTTCTGCCACTTCAAATGTTAAGTCTCCCTAATGAATATCTTTTAAATTTCAGTTATTTTGCTTTCAATTTTAGAATAGCTATTTGGCTCACTTTTATAATTTCAAACTCTTTATTGAGATTCTGTATTTAGCAAGATATTATTCTTAGGATTTTCTTTAATTATTTGGACATTGTTTTCTTTAGGTCTTGGATTATGTTTACAATAGCTAATTTGAAGTCTTTGTCTAGTAAATCCAATGCCTGGGCTTCTTCAAAGATAGTTCCTGCTGTTCGCTCTTTTTCCTGTATACAGGCCATACTTCCTGGTTTGTTAAATGTTTCCAAATGTATGTTTTTGATAACCGGATATTTAATCTAATATAATATGTCAACTCTGGAAATCATCTTTCTCTCAGGATTTGTTGTTGAAGGTTGTCTTGTTGTTCTTGTTACTATTATTTTCTTTGGTAACCTTCCTGGATGAATTCTGTAAAGTCTGTATTCCTTGCCATATGAAGCCACTGAAATCACTTCTGAGGACCTTTTAGTGGTCAGCTAATAATTAGACAATAATTACCTTAAATGCTTTGAATTAATAGGTCTCCCAACCTTTGCAGAAGGCCTCTGTGTTTTAATACAGCACAACTTCAATACTTAGCTAGGCAGTTTACATATTTTCCTCAGCTTCACTTTCTGCTTGCACAAAGCCTCAAGGTCAGCTAGAAGTAAGAGATTAGGGACTCCTCAGGTCAGTCCTGGGCATTTACACCACCTTGCCCAGGCATAAGTCTTCCTGATTCCAGGCATGTTTACATTCTCTCAAAGCTCTCTATGGACATCTCATTTGCCAGTGTTTTGTTTTCTTTCATTTTTATCAGCCTCTCCCATACTGAGAGCTTATCTTATTTATTTAATATCCCAAATCACTATGGTAATATTGTTTAACAAATTACTATTTTATCTTCTGAGAGGCTTTTGGATCAATTTAATTAATAATTATTAGATATGAAAACTCTCTTCATTTACTGGAGTAACTCCCAACGTAAGTTATGAACTAACACCACGGTAGGATATCAGATCAATATAAGGATATCTGTCCTTCATTTATTTCTGGGCAATACATTCTATGACATATAATCACAGTAGAAAGATAATATTTTTAAATAATTTAATACATGTGTCATGAATTTCAAATGAAGGAAATGGAAATATCTGGAAACAATGAGACTTGAGCTGGAAATGTAGGTAAAAATGAAATGGCAAAATATTACAGTACAGTAGAATAAAAGAAAAAGCCAACTTTATACAATTAAGAGCTGGTAGAAATCAATGGATTGTTTTGGGAAGGGGAAGTAGTGAGCTCCCAGTCACTGATAATGTTCAAGTGGAATCTAAATTAACAGCAACTGAGTAATAGGGTACTGAATTGTGGGTTTACAGAGCATTTTAGGACCTAAAAATATAAGAATATAATCTGGGGGCAGAGAAGTATCAAATAAAGCAACAACAATAAACATGTCTGTCAGGGGCGCAACAAGAAACAATATACTGTAATTGGGTAATAGGAAGTGTAAAAGGGTAGAGTAAAAGGGAATCATTCAGAGCTGGAAACAGCAGGGAGTTACTTCTAAGACCTAAGAGGAAACAGGAGGAAACAGCTCCTTGAACCAGGAGGTGTAGGAAAAGGTCATCTGATTAAAGTGGCCACTGCCAAGCTACTGCCCAGCAATCTCAGGATACAGAGTAGGGTGGAGAAAAGGGAGAATGGATCCGAAGAGGCAAGTAAAGTAGTATATATGTCTGTGAGGGCGATTTATGAACTTGTATCCCTTAGACCATTTTTAATATCTCCACAGCACATGCACACCTCATGAATTAGCATTATCAAACTAACAACTTTGTAATTTATAGCTTACCTTTACAACTGATAGGGGCCTTGTTTTTGTTTGATTGTTCTCTTTTTAGTTTCACCATCTACAAATATTAAGAAGACAGAATACCTTAGAGAATGCTATAAAAGCCCTATTTTACCTAAAGAAAAGTGAAGTATGCTGCCAAAC
>NW_012110030.1:4174504-4176829 GCF_000951045.1 Mandrillus leucophaeus | reverse complement strand
AATTATTCTAGAGAGGTAAATGAAGTTTAAGTAATAAAGTACATTGATGCTGAATGTTATCTTTTTAAAGAAACTATCTTATAAATTTAATATCCATAAGATAAAAGTAATTTCGAAAGATGGAACAAATGAGGAAAAGGGGAGGATATAGCAAAGAAGCATCCAAGAGGGTGAGCTCTCAAAGTGCGTGTAATAAAATCCCAAATACCTGCCAGAGCAACAGATTAGCTCCGTGATTATGGACAAAGACTTTAGAGCCAGACTTCCTGGTTTCAAACTCTGGCATTACTTACTAGCTATCATCTGAGGCAGTTAAATTAATCTTTCTGTATCTCAGTTTTCTTATTTATTCAACGGGGATAAATTATCCCCCGCTCAAAAAATTGTTGCATTAAATGAGTACATATGATTTAGAATCATGTCTACTATGTATACATAGATTACACATGTTTACAAATAGCAGTAGTAGTAATCTCAAAGGTGGTTTATACATCTAGCTCTAAGTTTTCTTTGCCATGCTCACCATGATCAGTTATGTGATTCACTGTGTCTGTATGATTTTTAAAAATCTCATTGGTGGAGAAAAGCAGATTCTGTTTTATTTATTAATTCAAGTATAACAGGAAAAAAATTGCAAAAAATCACAGATGTTTACTCATTAAATTTTCACAAAAGTGACCAGATGCATGTAATTAGCATTTCACTTAAGGATTAAAATATCACTCTTGTCATATTAGCCCCTGATACCTCTGCTAATCACAAACCCCTGCTTCCTCTCCAAAGTTAGTCTAACTTCCAGCATCACAGAGCAATTTTGTTGTTTATGAATTATATATAAAATGAATCATATAAAACGTATTTTTCCTACTTTGGCATCCTCAACTTTATATTGGAGAATTTATCCGTATTGTTATATATGGTTGTAGTACCATATATGACATATAAGGTCTATTTTCACTGCTGCTTAATATTTTATTATAAGATCATCCCACCACTACTTATCCCTTTAACTACTAATGAGTGTTTGTGTTGTTTCCAGTTTGTGCCTCTTACAAAAAAATAATAATAATAACAACCATGAACATTCTTGTACACACTTTGATGCATATGTTTATTGTTTGCTCTTTGGAGGCAGAGGATAATATATATATCTAAGAATGAAATTGCTAGGTCATTGTTTATGCATATGTCCACATTTAATAGATATAGCCAAATGATGTTTAAAGGAATTAGACCGATTTATACTCCCACCAGGAGTATATGAGAATTCCAGTTACTCCACATCTTTACCAACTCATACTGGTGATTATACACATGGGAATGTTAAAGGCTGGGTCAGAAGGAAAGGCTTTTCAGCTTTAGTTGATACTTTCAAATTTTCTAAAGTGTTTATTTAACCACCAGTTGTGTACGAAAGTTCACATCGGCATCTAATTGTTATTTTAATGATGATTGATAAACTAGAATACATTATTTTTCTTTACCATGAATTTTTATGATTATAACTTTTTATTTTCATTCCATCTAACATTTAGTAGCTTTATTGAGATATAATTTAAATCACATAAAGTTCAATCATTTAAAATACACAATTCAGTGGTTTTCAGTATATTCACAGTCATGCAACCATTGTCACTATCTCATTCCAGAACACTTTATCACCCCAAGAAAGAAACTTTCACTCTTTAGCAGTCTTGTCCATCCTACTGCCCACACCCTCCAGGTCTAAAATCACGAATCTAATTTCTAACTCTTATGGATTTGCCTACACTGAGCATTTCATATAATTGAGACAACAAAATATGTGGTCTTTTGTAACTGACTTCTTTCACTTAGCATGATGTTTTTGAGGTTCATCATATTGTAGCATGTGTCAGTACTTCACTCTTTTTTATTGTGGATTATTACTCCATTGAATGTGTATACCACCTTTTCTTTATGTTAATGGCCATTTGGAATTCGTGTGTGTGTGTGTGTGTTTGTGTGTGTGTGAGGTGCTGTTGAAGTCCCTTGCACATTTGTTATTGGAGTTGTCTGGTTTTTGACAATGATTTGTGGAAGTTTTATTCATCTCGTGAATATGAGACCTTTGTTATATACATCATCCTTATCTTTTCTTTCTCTATGACTTGACTGTATCTTTTCTTTCTCTATGACTTGACTGTGAACAATTTTCAAAGTATATTTTGGGCCAGACACAGTGGCTTACACCTGTAGTCCCAGCACTTTGGGAGGCCAAGGCAAGTGGATCACCTGAGGTCAGGAGTTTGAGACCAGCCTGACCAACATGGAGAAACCCCGTCTCTACTAAAAGTACAAAATTAG
>NW_012110030.1:4172000-4174411 GCF_000951045.1 Mandrillus leucophaeus | reverse complement strand
TTCTTTTTAAGCTTTTAAATTTTAAATGTACTAAAGGAATATTAATTTAAAAATACTAGTGAATATAGTTTTATTTTAAAAACATGGATGCAGTATCAAGTATTAATGTTATATATAATATGCTATTTGGAGACTTAACTTTGCTCACCTAAAAATATTTTAGACAAAGCAAGAAGTTTTCATCATTAGTAAAACAAAAAGCTATTGTTTGCCTTCTAAAATTAAAATATAATACAATTGATAAATATTTTAGCTAAACGTTTGTTCGCTTATAAATATGTTTTGTGATTTTTTAAGATGCACATGGCCTTTATTGAATATAAACTGGACATTTCATATATATTCCCACTTTCTCTCTTTTATTTTTATAATTTTGTGTTTGTTTTTTCTTTTATGCTTTTAGGTTTTGTTCTTTTTGACAAAGGACACTGCTCTTTGTGCACAGATTGTCTTATAACAGCTGAGTTTAAAACAGTCGTTTATTGGGCATCTATGATGTACCAGGCAATATCCTAGGGAGGGAGATAAACAAAGAAGACGTGAGTTCTGAATTTTAATATACAGTACGGGAGAAGAGATAAACATAAATTATTCTAGAGAGGTAAATGAAGTTTAAGTAATAAAGTACATTGATGCTGAATGTTATCTTTTTAAAGAAACTATCTTATAAATTTAATATCCATAAGATAAAAGTAATTTCGAAAGATGGAACAAATGAGGAAAAGGGGAAGATATAGCAAAGAAGCATCCAAGAGGGTGAGCTCTCAAAGTGTGTGTAATAAAATCCCAAATACCTGCCAGAGCAACAGATTAGCTCCGTGATTATGGACAAAGACTTTAGAGCCAGACTTCCTGGTTTCAAACTCTGGCATTACTTACTAGCTCTCATCTGAGGCAGTTAAATTAATCTTTCTGTATCTCAGTTTTCTTATTTATTCAATGGCGATAAATTATCCCCCACTCAAAAAATTGTTGCATTAAATGAGTACATATGATTTAGAATCATGTCTACTATGTATACATAGATTACACGTGTTTACAAGTAGCAGTAGTAGTAATCTCAAAGGTGGTTTATACATCTAGCTCTAAGTTTTCTTTGCCATGCTCACCATGATCAGTTATGTGATTCACTGTGTCTGTATGATTTTTAAAAATTTAATTGGTGGAGAAAAGCAGATTCTGTTTTATTTATTAATTCAAGTATAACAGGAAAAAAATTGCAAAAAATCACAGATGTTTACTCATTAAATTTTCACAAAAGTGACCAGATGCATGTAATTAGCGTTTCACTTAAGGATTAAAATATCACTCTTGTCATATTAGCCCCTGATACCTCTGCTAATCACAAACCCCTGCTTCCTCTCCAAAGTTAGTCTAACTTCCAGCATCACAGAGAAATTTTGTTGTTTATGAATTATATATAAAATGAATCATATAAAACGTATTTTTCCTACTTTGGCATCCTCAACTTTATATTGGAGAATTTATCCATATTGTTATATATGGTTGTAGTACCATATATGACATATAAGGTCTATTTTCACTGCTACTTAATATTTTATTATAAGATCATCCCACCACTACTTATCCCTTTAACTACTAATGAGTGTTTGTGTTGTTTCCAGTTTGTGCCTATTACAAAAAAATAATAATAATAACAACCATGAACATTGTTGCACACACTTTGATGCATATGTTTATTGTTTGCTCTTTGGAGGCGGAGGATAATATATATATCTAAGAATGAAATTGCTAGGTCATTGTTTATGCATATGTCCACATTTAATAGATATAGCCAAATGATGTTTAAAGGAATTAGACCGATTTATACTCCCACCAGGAGTATATGAGAATTCCAGTTACTCCACATCTTTACCAACTCATACTGGTGATTATACACATGGGAATGTTAAAGGCTGGGTCAGAAGGAAAGGCTTTTCAGCTTTAGTTGATACTTTCAAATTTTCTAAAGTGTTTATTTAACCACCAGTTGTGTACGAAAGTTCACATCGGCATCTAATTGTTATTTTAATGATGATTGATAAACTAGAATACATTATTTTTCTTTACCATGAATTTTTATGATTATAACTTTTTATTTTCATTCCATCTAACTTTTAGTAGCTTTATTGAGATATAATTTAAATCACATAAAGTTCAATCATTTAAAATACACAATTCAGTGGTTTTCAGTATATTCACAGTCATGCAACCATTGTCACTATCTCATTCCAGAACACTTTATCACCCCAAGAAAGAAACTTTCACTCTTTAGCAGTCTTGTCCATCCTACTGCCCACACCCTCCAGGTCTAAAATCACGAATCTAATTTCTAACTCTTATGGATTTGCCTACACTGAGCATTTCATATAATTGAGACAACAAAATATGTGGTCTTTTGTAACTGACTT
>NW_012110030.1:4153502-4170440 GCF_000951045.1 Mandrillus leucophaeus | reverse complement strand
CCCTCCTGAGGACCCTCATAAAGTGGACAGAATCTAATGTAGTGAGCACATCCTCTCTAATGTATTTAGGGTAACATGGCAATAAATTTAATGGAGATAACTTGTAATAATGTCCAATGTAAGCAAATGCCGTTTTGTCAAAGTCAACTTTAAGAAAATCAATGCAACAGGGCTGCGTTGGTGGCAGCTTGCCCCTCACAGTTATCCCAGCCCAGGGCTAAACTACTTTCTGCTTTCTAAGAACAAGGTATATTTCCAGCCAACTGTGTAGGCGCCTGGGCCTCTGAGATTTCCCTTGGACAGCTTAATCCCACTCTGCTTGGCCACTGGGCACAGTACCTGCATGTAGTGGGCACACCCAGGTGCTCAAGCCAGGAGGGGAGGGGGTAAAGAGGGGAGCCGCCATGCCCCTCACTGACCTGCGGCTGTTGGGGTGAAAAATGACACCTCTATAAACAAACAAATCACATTGTTCTGAACTGCACGTCTGATGGCTGGGCCAAATGTACATTGTACTTAGTAGCATTTCAGTAGTTTGCAGCAAAACCCTTAACATTATGAAAGAAGAGATAGGAGCCATTTCAAACCATGAGAGAAGGAAAGAGAGATACCGTAGGAAAATCTGAGGACCTTGGCCGACACCTTCAGTTGCCAAAGGACCTTGTCCTGATCCCATGTGATGGCTAAATCTCTGTGAAGGGAAGCTGAACCAACATTCCTTTCATCCATAGAAAGAGAGAGATGGGAGGGTTGAATCCTGTCCCCTGTACGTGGCATAACTCAGAGGAAAGTCTGAGGACAAAGAAAGACAGATCCCCACGTTACTTACACATCTGATGAATCGTGGGAGAGCCACCAGTTGAGATGGGATAGTCCCCTTGACCCCTTCATGGGACTCGTGAAGGGGTGGCTTGCTTTCTCAGCCTACAGTGCTCAAACCCTTTGTGTGGTGGAGGTGCGGAGGGGAGGGCGCAGGGAGCATGCAGGTAAGCAGGTGCAGAAGCTGGGGCAAGTAACTTTGGGCACCAGCAAGAAGGAACCCTGAAGGGGCCCATGGCAATGCCTAGGCATTGCCCATGACCCCTGGAGCCTCAGCAGATGTGTGTCACAGTGTGCTCCTTTAGCTTTGCCATCCATGGATGGCTTAAATGTTAAACAGTTCAGTGGAGAGGCAGTGTGACAGCCTCTTGCACCCATACCCGGGCCCTTGCCCAGCGTCCAGGAGGAACGAGGTCATGTGAAAAAATTGGAGGGTGGTGAATATGGAGGATTTTATTGAGCAGTGGAAGTGGCTCTCAGCAAAAAGGGGAGCTAGAGGGGGGAATGGAGTGGGAAGATAATCTTCCCCTGGAGTTCCGCTGTCCCCGTGTGAACTCTTCACCAAAGTCCTGCCATCAAGCCATCCCTCTGAAGTCAGGCTGCTTTTCCCCAACATCCAGCTGCTTCTTCTCTTCTTTTCTTCTCTGCCGCTCTGCTCCTCTGCCAGTGGAACTTGGGTTTTTTATGTGTGCAGAATGTGGGGGCAGGGAGGGCCAGTGTGGTTTTGGAAAAGGCAACATTCAAGTGGGAAAACAGTAATGCATGTTCTCATTTAAGACCGTGGGTACAGACTTGAGGGTGGAGCACTCTCCAGGGACTCCCATCCACTTCTATCCAGTATTTCCCTGCTTCCTGTCTGTACCAACACCTTCCTATGTTGATACATGTAAGAAGTATGAAAAAAATGTAGAATCTACAAATGAACTTCTTAATTTTGGCAGAGGACATAACTCCTCCCCAGAGCAACTCTTCGGGTGCAGCTGTGTAAAGTCTTTTTTTTTTTTTTTCTTTTCTTTTTTTTTTTTTTTTGGTCAGTTAAACTAAGGACTCTTCTAATGTTTGGGGGAGAGAGAGACATTGACAGTACATATTTTGTACAGTCATTGGTCCAGAAGATAATTGGTTTCATTTTGGTTTTCTCTTTATTTCTCTAGATTTCAAAGGTCAATTGTTTATTTTTCCTGATGGAAAGTAGATTAAAAGATATCCCTTATATAATGTGTGGCCATAAAAAGAAAATAAAAGCCTTCCTTTTAGAACTAAGAAAATCAGTGTATGTATCTTAAAAGTTACTTAATACACGGTTTAGTGTTTTTATGTACTGAGCTCTACTATACCTAGATACATAACAGCACCTGTTATTAAAAATTACTCTGGGGTTTTTTAATAAAAGAAAAAGAATTGACATAATTTGGGCTATTTTACTTTACTAGAGAGAAAAAAGATTTAAAATTCACTCTAATGATACATTTGCGGTTGACAGATTTAGATCTGGCACTTTATCTTTGAGACTTATGTTCTACATGTCCTTAAAATGTAAACCTAAAAATACAGATACCAAATCTAATTTAATAGATAATAACATCAGTTGTCTTCAAGGAAATCAGTTTGAGCTGCATGCTTGGAGGTCAAGGAACTCTTGAACTGATCAATTTGATAAAGACTGGAAAGTTGGCATTCATAATAAACACAATTTTCAAGTCTGAGCTTCTGATAGAGAAAACAAAACATTAAATAACAGACAAGAAGAATTTAAAAATAACTAACATAATTTCATAAAATATAATTTTTGAAACTGATCAATGTATACATTTTTCAAAGCAGTTTTGCTTTATCATATTGATGTTCAATAAATGATTATGTCTGTTTTGTAGCAGAATTTAATCATTATGTTTGTGTAATCAATACAAGAAATCTACTCTTGAAATAAGAGTTATGATAAATTTGGCTATCAAAGACTCCCAAATAAATATTCTTGTATTTTCAGACACCTGTTTAAAAGCAGAGAAGTGCATAAATGCTTTGTTATTGATATCTCTTAGAAGAAATGTTTTGACTCGATTATAATGAAATTGCTGTTACTGCAAATATATCGGCTTAATATTACCCTAAACCTGCCTGATAGTATTTTATTACTTATAATCGTAAATAACATTCCTTCTGCAAAATTAAAAAAAAAAAAGAGTTTAAATGAACTAGTTATCTTCATCCAATTTGCAATTAGCATACTGAAAAAAAGTGTAAGAATTTATTCCATACATTACTATGTTGCTATGTAAACTGAGTATGAACAATTAAATACTATTTTGAGATACATATAGAATATTAAACCCTTAAGATAAACTAAAGTTGCATAACTGAAGGAATTACTTTTAGGAATAAATCTCTATTAAGAAGTGATAGGTATAATTACTTTAGCATTAGATATGGTTTGGCTCATGTCCCCACCCAAATCTCGTCTTGTAGCTCCCATAATTCCCACATGTTGTGGGGGCAGGTCTTTCCTGTGCTGTTCTCTTGATAGTGAACTGGTCTCATGAGATCGGATGGTTTTAGAAACAGGAGTTCCTCTGCATAAGCTTTCTCTTTGCCTGCTTCCTTCCATGTTAGACGTGACTTGCTCCTCCTTGCCTTCTGCCATGATTGTAAAGCCTCCCCAGCCATGTGGAACTGTAAGTCCATTAAACCTCTTTCTTTTGTAAATTGCCCAGTCTCTGGCATGTCTTATCAGCAGTGTGAAAATGGACTAATACAACATCACAAATTCTAATATATGAAATTATTATCTGATGTTAACATATAAGTACTAATCATATATTTAAAAACTGGGTTGGAGATTCACTACTCATGTTTATCATTTCTATTAATAGTCAGCCTACCCAGAGAAAAGGTTGTTGGTTGGAGTTAAAACATAATTCTATTGAGTTACAGTCTAATCTCTGCTTGATTATTGCTACATAACTTCCTCCCCAGTCAAGCTCTATAGATTTCCCTTTTTTCATCATCTCTCTTACGCACTAGCTACTTTCCTGAATTACTCTCCCATCTCTAAGACTGAATTCAGTTAAAAGTTATTCCTGTTCAGGAAATAGGGGCCAGTTTAAATATTCAGAATTCTAAAAATTATCTTCTAATTAGAGTAAAAAATATATAATATGAAATCTACACTATTAACATATTTTAAGTGTATAGTAAACTACATGCCCATTATACAGTAGATCTCAAAACTTGTTCATCTTGTATTACTGAAACTCCATATCCAGTGTACAGTGACTCTAGAGAGTATTTCAATCAAAGATAATTATTTTCTAAGTGACAAATTTTAAAAAGTAAATGTGTTAACCCAGTTGAATGCCTTCTTCCTTAACATAAATTTACCTTTTGTTTATTATAAAAGTAACTTATATTCAACTTAAAAGTTTAGGTAATATAAACACATATTAAGAAAACAATAAAAGCCTCTCATTACCCCACCTATGGGAGATAACTGTTGTTAATCATTTAGAGATTATGTTTTGAGGCTTTTGGGTTTACACATGCATACATTTTACTTACAGCAATGATACTACTTTATAATTATAATTCCTGATCTCATGTCATATCACACTTAAAATATTATTCTGCAATATTACCTCAATAGATACATCATTAGATCAATAACCTATAATTTATTTAATTTCCTGTTGATAGACACTTAGTCTATCTCCCTTTATCACTATTATGCTAACACTACAATGCAAAAGGTGGTGTTTACACCTTTTCCTATTGTCCAATTATTTTCTAGATGTGGAATTTCTGGGTCAGAAGAAATATAACATTATAAAACTTTTGACATTCTACAGAATTTTGTACCAATTTTTATGTCTCAGCAGTGTAAAAGAAGGCTTGTTCTCCCCAGTCAGCTAACAGTTAATAATCATTCTTTGTAAGTTTTGCCTAATGAACACAGTTTTAATTACTGAAAAGTTTAGAAGAGAGATTTTTGAATTACAAAATTCCTGGGTACCTGTAGCTGTCCTCACTATTACCCAAACCAAATTAAGTAGTCTTCCAATGAGTAAAATGAATTTTCTTTAGTTATTTTCAGAGTTTTCATCTCTACCTATATGTTAGTTTTCTTGGTGACAAACAATTATTACCTTGTTCTGACCTAGTGTTTAGGAGAGGGAGAATAAAAGTTTGAATTGTACAATAATGTTCTTTCAAATACGATAACTCATTAACTAATAATATACAATATTATTTATAAAGTTTTTCATAATAAAAAACTGTTATTATAAACAATATCTTGTAAATTTTTCTAATATCACTTATTATATTTATGTCATGTGGACATAGTATTTTTAAAATATAATTGTTTCATAAAATAATGAAAGATGATGTATCTATAGAATCTCCAATACAATAAGTATTTAAAGTTCCTTTTATTATAAATCAGTCGTTTGGATTATTAATAAGTCTTTAAATGTACACATCATTTTGACTACCATAAGTATCACTAGCGTATCACTAGCACAACATTTATGTAAATATTTGAATACTTTCTGTAAAAGAACCTTTCCCAAAGATTATAAGGCATGTCCTCAGCATGTCGTTAATAAAAGAGTTTGAAACAGCATATCTAGAAGAGTAGTAATGGCTACAGTTCAAACAATGGAGAGGTCTAAAAAAAACTTAACTGTATTGTGTATTGTTAATTATTAATGATTGCAAATATTAAAAATATTAAATCATGATAAAATAGTGGTTATAGAATATAAGAAAACTTTTCTATCTCTGGTACTCTAGAACTGGGGACAAGTACCTACAGAAGGACAAATTTGGAAAGAGACTCCCTTCTTAAGGTTGGGGTTCAGACCTTGTTGGAGAAGTTGCAGTTGTAACCCACTGGTTGTAACCCACAGAATTGAAGTAGACAAAGCATAAGTGTTATTTCATGATATTTAACTTTTCAATTTGTATTTGCATGTGGGTGTATGTTTTGGTTGCCATGTGAAACATATTTAAACCCTTAATATGTGCTGTGTATAATGAAATTCCTTTAAGCATCTTTCCTTTATAGTGAGCATGATGTTAAGCTTCCCCAGTAGTCAGCTGTAGGGATCATTGCAGGAGGAAGGGGCTCTTCTTTGGTTTTTGGGTATGCATAGTCAGTCAGGAGTGTGGGAATGAGGACACTGATGATGCTTGCTCAGCCATGCCCCTAGAATGCACAGTCCTCCTGACATGAACACTGGGTACTCTAGGCCTCTGCAGGCAACAGCAGCAGCACCCTAATTCTCTCTGCTGCCCGAGGTTTGTGTCCTGAGATCTTCACGACATTGTGGTCCTCTCAGCAAGGATATTGTGTCAGTGCACCTGCTGTATCTGTTCTCTCACTCCCATTAAATGTAAATGCCCATGTGCCCCTCCACTAGCTATAGCTTGCCTGACGTCACTTATATTCCAGAAGGTAGCCACTGGGCCCTAAGTCACTCTGTACACCCACACACCCACCTACCGGTTGTGGCTCACCTGCGTACAATCTGCACTCTGAGTGTTGCTTACTCCTTGTCTCATGACTACAGACCATGTCCAGTCTGGGCACACCAATAAATTTTTCTGTCATCTAGAAGGTTACAACTACATCTTCCAAAAAGATCTGAACCGCAGCATTGATAATGGAGTCTCTTTCCAAATTTGTCCTTCTGTGGGTACTTTTCCCCAGTTCTAGAGTACCAGAAATAGAAAAGTTTTCTTATATTCTATAATCCCTCTTTTATCATGATTTAATAATTTTTGTATTAAACGTCCCCTGATGAAATCACTGTGTGGTTTATTTCTCATGATCGGAATCAGACTACTACATGTAATAATCTTTAGTTTGCAGTTTAATTATTAGTGAATGATATTTTATTATTTTGATTCACTTCTATTTAAATTTATTTTGTAATAATCATGATTTTTATAAGAAAACAGAGTATTAATAAAACAATTAAACAGTCACTTTTTCAATCACTGCTTCTGCTTCTCAATTTTTTTGTTTTACTTGGATATCTGATCTTCAGTTACAGGTTGACTCCATGGAAACAAAGGAATAGGCATCCTAAATCAAGCCTTAGTTGTGTCTCTAAGAGGACACTAGAGAGTAATTGATGGGAAGAGAATGATACTATAAATGAATAAATTAATGAGTGAACTACTACCTGTGTCATTACCCTCCAAAGATTAGAGTTGTTACTCAAATATCCTAGTTCTCAGTAACGCTTGCTTAGGCATCAGTTAAGAAATTTAAATCCTGCATGGACATTCTATGACAGTATTTTTCAAATTGCCGATCACATTAATTAGTTGTGAAATCAACTAAATAATAGTTGCAGTTATTTTTTTTTTTACTTAAACAGAATTGAAACGGAGAAAGTATAAGTGTTATTTCATGATATTTAACTTTTCAATTTATATTTATATCTGGGTGTATGTTTTGGTTCCCATGTGAAACATATTTAAAGAAATAGCTGCCTAGTGGCTCTATACATAGGACTTACTGTGTAACTGGTACTGTTGTGCCTGTATTTTATTGTTGGTTGTAATAAAGGACTTTACAAAATACTTGCCAGCTTTTGGTGTTTGACTTTTATAGTTTCACATGCAGAATGTTTGTTCTGTTTCTCCCATCTTTTGGAATGACACTTTACTAGAGTGTATTTATTCTATAGCTTAGAGATTCTTTGGAAAGACAGCAGTGTTGACTCTGCACTGAGATTCCAAGAACTGTGGCAGAAATGCTGTGGAACTATTCTAGGTCCCCTTGGCAAGGAGGCTGCTGCTGCCAACATGAACTCTACCCAGCATGGGATCACCTCTGCTGCTACCAGCACTAGCAAAATCAAGGCCCTCTTTCCCAGTGTAACTCATTCTGAATCAAAGGCTAGCATTAATACATTTGATTTGCATACAAATCATCTATCTGTACCCTAGCAACAAGTGAGACTCAGTGGTAAAGTTATTTTTTGTTTGTTTGTTTTTTGGTATAACACATTTAAAGCATTTGATTTACACTAAAGGGAATATATTAAACTATAGAATATTCCATTGACTTAGGTAGCCAGATGTCCACCACATCACCTTGTTTTTCTATACAGAAAACTTTAGAACTAAACAGAAGTCATCTTTGTTAGAACAGTGTTTGCCACACAAATAATTATCAGGCTTGGTTTGTAAGGAAGCTAATGTAAAATAGAAAAGCATTGTAAAGAGAAAGCTATGATCAAGAAGTGAAATCTTGTCCTCCTTGGACCATTAAGCTTTTGTTTTATTTTATTTTTTAACTTTTAGGATCTTTTGCTCTGAGACCTTAACAGATAGCATCAAATACAAAAGCGAAAAACTAATCATAGGAAAGCCTTGATCTTACTTCTGGATTCTTGCATAACCTCTAATAATATACGATCCAACTGGAAGTGTTAACTCTTATCCTGAGAGAAGAGAGAAACATACCTAAAAACTCGCTTTTCTGTGATCATAAATAAGATAATTGCAATTAGTTTATGCCTACATACACACACACAACGACAACTATATATATGTGTACCCATATTTGAATGTAAAAGAGATTTTTGACAACTTACTGACAAATAATTTGTATAGCATCCATAATTAGCACATAAATAATTATGGCCTTAAAAAGCTATTTTAGCGTAAAGACAATGTGTTGCAATATTCCATCCATATGGAAAATATGGATGTTGTTTGGTCCTTGTGGATCTGTTCAGTGACAAAGATGAATATAAGGACGACTGGGTAAGTGCCTCAAAAAGCCTTGTCAAGCTTAGGAAGCCAGAGGTTTCTTGGAACAGCTCTGTATTTTGGCAACCCTTTCTGAATTATAGGGAGCATAGAAGCCGTGCTTCACCATATGTTCGGCTCAAGAAGCTGTCCACCAAGGAGAGGCATACTGTTTCCACTGAGCCAACCTGGGGCAAGCAATCTGGTAAAGCAAATTATGGTAAATTATCATCGCTCATTTACTGATAATTCATCAAGTAATTTTTATCACCTAATAATGTGTCATGCCCTGTGGTAATGTAAAATACATTTGTGTTTGAGACACCTTGAACAACAGCAGAATCTTACACTGTAAAAGAAAGAGACAGATATTAAATAATAAACATGATTTTAGATGATAGTTGTTATGGAAATAAAGGGAATAGAGTATGATACGAGTCAAAAAAACTCCTTTTAAATTTTTTCTCCACATTCCTGATTATTACTTCTATTTCTTTTTCCCCATTGGCACCCAATTTAATGTGCTTGCATCACTATCAAGAATGTAGAATTGTTGGTCGGGCGCGGTGGCTCACATCTATAATCCCAGCACTTTGGGAGGCCGAGGCAGGCTGATCACAAGGTCAGAAGATCGAGACCATCCTGGCTAACATGGTGTAACCCCGTCTCTACTAAAAAAAATACAAAAAAATTAGACAAATGTGGTGGCAGGCACCTGTAGTCCCAGCTACTCGGGAGGCTGAGGCAGGAGAATGGCTTGAATCCGGGAGGTAGAGCTTGCAGTGAGCTGAGATCATGCCACTGCACTCTAGCCTGGGTGACAGAGTGAGACTCCATCTTAATAAAAATAAAATAAATAAAAAAATTAAAAAATGAATTGTTTAATGTGAGTTTATGTTTTAAATTTACATAAATGTTATTGACTATAAATGTTGTTCGGCATCTTACAATTTTAAAGTTAAAACTGTGTTTGAAACTTAGCCATCTGTGTGTATGTTCATTTACTTGCTTCTACCTGCTGCCTATATTTCCATAGTATACATCCACTACATTTTATTTATGTTGATAAGTAAAATTGTATTAGATGTTTAGTTTGCTACCAATTCCTCCATTAAAAAATAATAACATGAGGTTGGGCGTGGTGGCTCACACCTGTAATCCCAGCACTTTGGGAGGCCAAGGAGGGTAGATCACGAGGTCAGGAGATCGAGACCATCCTGGCTAACACAGTGAAACCCCATCTCTACTAAAAATACAAAAAGAAATTAGCTGGGCGTGGTGGTGGGCACCTGTAGTCCCAGCAACTGGGGAGGCTGAGGCAGAAGAATGGTGTGAACCTGGGAGGCAGAGCTTGCAGTGAGCCGAGATCACGCCACCGCACTCCAGCCTGGGCGACAGAGAGAGACTCCGTCTAAAAAAAAATAAAATAAAATAAAACAAAAATAAATAAATAAATAATAATAACAACATGATGTAGTATTTGTGGAGGTACATTCGTCAACTTTTGGAGAACTTTGTTAGGAAATAGATCTTGGAATGGAAATCCTGGACCTAAACATATTAAACTTAAATGAATAATATGAGACTGTTCTGCAGAATGACTATACAGATGAATACTCTTACCCAGAGTACAATGAATTCCTTTTGCGCTCAATAGCTTGCCTTTCTAATGGGTGTAACAAGGTTAAATTAGCATTTTTTTTTATTGCAAATAAGCTTGAACATTTAAACTCCTTTTCTGTGAACTACCTATAAATATGATTTGCCTAATTATCTATTAATTTTCCTGCTTTTTTGCGACCTGGTTGATTTATGAGAATTCTTTGTATGTTCTATAATCCAGTGTTAATATTTTTGTTCTGTATCACCCTTTTTGTGAAGCTTTTAGAGACATTTTTTCCCTAAGAATTTTGATTCATAAAGGGTTTTTTTTGTTTTTTTTGATTGACATGGTGTCTCACGCTGTCACCCAAGCTGGAGTGCAGTGGCGCGAACTCCGCTCACTGTAACCTTCGCCCCGCCAGATTCAAGCGATTCTCCGACCTCAGGCTCCCAAGTAGCTGGGATTACAGGCACGTGCCACTATGCCCGGCTAATTTTTCTATTTTTAATAGAGACGGGGTTTCACCAAGTTGGCCAGGATGGTCTTGAACTCCTGACCTCAGGTGATCCGCCCACCTTGGCCTCCCAGATTCCTGGGATTACAGGCGTGAGCCACCGTAACCGGCCCATCCACGAAGTTTTAATACCACAGATCTGTTTTATACGTTTATGTATTACAAGTATATATATGATTTATACATTAAAAATCACTTACTGGTTTTAATATTTTAAAATAACTTTCTATTACTATAATCTGTTAATTTTCATCAAAATAGCTAGTATTCTCATATCTGTTAAATTTTGTTGAAAAGAATGCTTAATTTTGAAATATTGATTTTTTTTCCAATCTTACGAGTTATCTCTTTTAGTTCTTGTTTAATAAATATTTTCCCAATTGTGGTTTACAAATTATTTTCCTACTTGCCCTTTTATTCAATTTATAATTCTCCTTTCACATGTAGGCTATTAATACAACAAGAGTCTACGACCAGGATCGAATTTTACTTTTCTCAATGTCATAACTGAATTTTTTCAATACGATTTATCAAGCATCCCATGTTTTGCCCATTGCTGTGTGCAGTCTCTGATATGTATCTGATTTTCATCTGTATAAGGACCTATGTTGCAGTTAGCTGAGTTTCCCCCTTTCCCATCAGTCTATACTCTTTAATACTGTGTGTTTGCAGTATATCTTAAATTCTGTTTGGTAAATTCCCACTCGTTGCAATCGTTTGTATTTTTTAGTAGTAATTCTTTTGTTGTTGTTTTCATTCCTGTTTAATGTGTCGGGTTTCCTTCCTTCTTTCTTTTTTTTTTTTTTTTTTTTTTTTTTTTGAGACAGAGTCTCGCTCTGTCGCCCAGGCTGGAGTGCAGTGGCCAGATCTCAGCTCACTGCAAGCTCTGCCTCCCGGGTTTACGCCATTCTCCTGCCTCAGTCTCCCGAGTAGCTGGGACTACAGGCACCTGCCACCTCGCCCGGCTAGTTTTTTGTATTTTTTAGTAGAGACGGGGTTTCACCATGTTAGCCAGGATGGTCTCGATGGGTTTCCTTTTTTCTCTGGCTGCTTCAGTGATTTTCTCTTTTGGTTTTCATCAGTGTGACTGAGATGTATCTCAGTGTGTACCTACTCTTCGATCTGTTGTTTATTTTGTTATTTATTCTGCTTATTGGTTTTCCGAGCTTCTTGGATCTATAGAGTGCTTTCTTTCCTTAATTTTCTAAAATTCTCAGTCATTATATCTATCTGTTTGTGTATATATTATATATGTATATACCTGCATGTATGCATTTGTTCTGTTCTCTATCAGTTCTCTCTGTGGGACTGAAGGACATTCATTATACATCATTTGATGGTGTCCCATGCCTCTTGATGCTCTGCTTTTTAATTTATTTTAAATTTTACCTTCATTTATTTCTGTGTTTCAGTTTCAGTCATTTTGAGAAACATCTTTTATTTTTTTATTTTTTTCCTTAGCTAGATGAAGTCTGAGTACTTATGTATCCATTGAAGAAATTCTTCAGTTCTTGCATTATGTTTTTACTTTTAGCATTCCCATTTGAATTTTTCTTACAGATTTTATCTCTCTGCTAAAGTTCCCCATCTTTTAATGTATGTTCTCCACTTTTCTATTAGATTGTCAACAGGTTTCACATAGTTATTTTAAAGTTGCTACCCAATAAATCTAACATTCAGGTGATCTATGAGTCCAGTTCTATTGATTTTCTTATTTCTTTTTACTCTTTTTTGTAGGTTTTGTGATTTTGATTGAATCATTCTTACACACTTATATGTTACCAATCACTTTCTCGTGTGTGTGTGTGTGTGTGTGTGTGTGTGTGTGTTTTAATTTTGGCTAAGTGGATGCTCTACAATATCAGCTATCTAATGGACTTAAGAAAAGTTATACTTTGATAGTTCTCTTTGACTTTTTCTCATTGTTTGATTGGAAGCAACAGGTTTTCCGACTTTCTATGTACTAGATGAAAGCAAAAGCACATAATTTTTTTTTTCTGGAAAGGTATGTTAAATATATTTTTTCAAATGCCTTACTATGTCAGAAGAAATATTAATTCGTTTCACATTTAAATAGACCTTTAAATGTCTTATTTTTCTATTGCCTCTTCAAACCAGCTTTGGTTGAATTATAACCACAATCAAATAAACCCTCAATTCCCTTCTTTCTCACTTTTATCTTTAAATAACTCAAAGCAAAATAACAATGAATTCTATTCATGCTGGATAATTACTAAACATAATAAGAATCATCAAACGTGAATTGATATTTCCTCGTCAGTCGTATCCATGGCAATTTTTATTGCATCCACTTATCATTTTTAAGCCAAGTTGTTACATCTTAGTATTTTTGAACAAAGGCTTGGAAACCCCTTAAAAATCACTAACCTCCTTGTTTCATAGTGTTCAAGTCTAATTACATGCTACTTATGATAACGTGTTTATGAATTTTATTATTTTTTCAACACTAAAAACTTAAACATAGATCTGAGAGTATAAAACTGTGCTTTGTACATGCATCTAGGCTCTTTTCCTTCAGAAATATTTTTGAAATCTGACATTATATTTATAAATGTATTAGGATGCCAATAGGGCTTTGAGGTTAAAGATATATGCCAAAAACTGTTTTACTGTCTCTGTTTATTAAGCCAAGGATGCACTTTTAAGCTTCAAATTGGTAAGTTCCACTGTAGACCTCCCAGTGTCTTATAGTACGTTATAAACTGTAGTAGGGCTGGGAGTCCACATATCAAGGTCCTGAGCTGACATCACCAGAGTGCAATCTGCAAGCTTCAGAGATTTTGTAAAACTTAACTTGCATTTTTAGGTTGACATCTGAATTTTATGTATCGTTTGTTAGTAGTCATAAATATTCCATTTTGCCAGTGCTATATATTTTTATGGGGTTAAAATATATCTGCAAAAACTTTGTATCTTCAGCATTAGCTATTCAATTTATGGAAAAATGTCCAAATTGAACAGCAAAGTTAATCCTTATTGCCAAAACAATCACCAATTAAATTTATTGTCAAAAAAGACAATAAATTTGATTCAGTTTTTAAATTTAACGTATTTAACTTAATTTAACTTTAATTTAACTTATTATTTAACTTAGTCACTCCTACAGACACCTCAGGAGTGAACTGTTTGTCTAAGTAGCCAGAGAGCTAGCTAGAGAATAAGGACACAAACTTGCCATTAATAGTTAGTCACTTGGTGATGACTATTTAGACATAAAAAAAGTAACAATATTTTTTCTTTTGGTGGCAGGGTGTAGTGGCTCACTCCTGTAATCTCAGCATTTTGGAAGGTCAAGGTGGGGGATCACCTGAGGTTAGGACTTTGAGATCAGCCTGGCTAACAGGGTGAAACCCTGTTTCTACTAAAAATACAAAAAATTAGCCAGGTGTGGTGCTGCATACCTGTAATCCCAACTACCTGGGAGGCTAAGGTGTAAGAATATCTTGAACTTGGGAGGCAAAGGTTGCAGTGAGCCGAGATCACGCCACTGCACTCCGGCCTGGGTGACAGAACAAGACTCTGTCTCAAAAAAAATAAAAATAGCTAATCACCTGGATGATGCAGGAAAAGTGTATTTGTGGTGACAATGTATATTTGTTGTTGTTTTTTTGTTTGTTTGTTTTTTGTTTTTTTCATTCAGAGCAATATACCAGACTAAAATTTAAAATGGCTGGGAAGTAAGTTTCTATTTTGTAAATTGGGAGGAGGACCTTTGTGAAAGACAAGTTGGGAAAGAAAGACAAAGCTCACACACTGCTGCAGGCATATCAAATTTTAATTTTAGGTAAATTACAAATGGATGTATATGGATGTTGGGGATCTGAAAATGTTCCACTTAAAACTAATGGTTCCTATGTTTCATCTGGAATGTCTTTGTTGACCTTTAGGAGTGTGTGGGCCTCATTTGAAGATTGCTGTTCTAGTTGACTCCAGCTATCCAAAGCTGATAATGACCTGAAGGAATGCCTTCTACTGCTTTTCAGGTCCAGTTCACTTAACATTAGTAGCAATAACTAACTTTACTGAGGGATACTGTATGCCAAATGATGCTGTACACCTCACAGAAATCTTATGGATTTGGTCATTTATCAGTATCCTCACTTTAATGCAGTAAACTGAAGTTTAGGCACAACAAGTAATGCAATCAAGGTAACAGAACTAATAAGTGTTAGAATCCAGCTAGATTGACTCCAGAACCTGTGTATCCACAGGCTCTATTGCCTCCTCCAGGAGCCTTTCTTATTATCTTAACAGAGACCTCTTCGTTGTTGGTGGTGTGTATTTTCGTAGGTTGATATAATGTAGCGCATTGCATCACAAAATTTAATGCATGTGGGAGTTACATAGAGAATTTTGTTAAAATACATGCTGTGTTTCACGAAGTCTTTGGAAAAGTCTGAGATGCTGAATGCCTAATAAGTTCCAGGTGATGCAGTGCTGCTAGTCCTAGATCCTCACTCAGAGTGGCTCAACAGTTCTCAATCCAGAAAACACAGCAAAATCACTTAATGCATTGTCCACTACTGAAATGTGAGGAGAGGTTAAAAGCAACTAAATTTTGAAAGGCAATCACATGTTTTTCAGGATAACAGTGAAAGCAAAGAGCCACAGTTAAGTATTTATGTCTGAAACTATATGAAGGGTTGGTTCAAAGACGGGAGCTAGAAGATTTGTCTTAAAGCTTATCTGGGCATCTAGATAAAGAAAAATAAAGGAGTCCATGTATATGGTAAGACTGAAGTCCATCACGTCAAACTACATTCTTACGGTGTCTACTGGGCACAGCTGTCAATAAATTAATGTGTACTCTGTAAATGGAAGCGCACATTTACAGAAAGATAGTGCTAGTGGGAGAGTGGGTTAGAAAGAAATCCCCAGGTGATTCTGATATGACCTTCTCCTGTGTTTAGAAAATCTCAAATTTTGAGCATTTGTTGTCCTTGCTTTTTAATTGTATGTAGTAATTTCAGATTCTTCTCCAGTTTTCCTTATCTCTACCCCTTAATATACTATAAATATCTCAGAAGTAAGGCTTATGAAATTTTCTCTGCTTTTCCCACTGAATGAAAGAACTCAGCAAGTTCTCAGTTATTGCATGCTACATTTATTAATTTATTACTTCAACAAGTATTTACTGTGTCAACAAATATTTCCTATGTCAACCAATAGGTAGGAAGTTAAAGGTCTAAGACCCTGTACCCATCCTCAAAGAGTTCACAGTTTAGTTAGAGTAGAAGGAGGAATAAAATACGCTTGCCATAACTCTGTGTGGAAGTGTTTCGAGGAGGTTTTCAAAAGATGTCAGAAGCTTCAGAGAGAAGCGCTCAGCCTAGGAAATTTATCCTGAAATTAGTGGAGTAATTAGGTTTAGATTCAAAGATTAAGTGGAGGTTTATTTAAATGTTATTTTCAGACAGTTGGAGAAAAATATAAAATATCTTTAAGCCAGGTGACCTTATTGGCCAGAGTTGTTGATCTGGAAGTTAAAGCACTGCTGTGGAAAGAAAGGCAAAATACAATATTTTACTGTTAAGTGAATTTCAGTCTCTGTCCACATGAGCCCATGGGCAGTTTCCTTAAGAGCAAAGGAGAAATGCTTTGTGCAAACATTTTGGCATCACTTAATATTAGCCAGCTGTGCATACTTCCATAGAAAAATAAATGTTTTTACTTAGTGGTTTTATAATTTAAACGTCTGGAGAGTTAAGCAATTTAAAATCAAACACTGAGGCTATGTAATCGTTACATATGTGTCATAGATCACATAAAACAAATCTCTGCTCTATAGAACAGAAATTGAGGATGACTTCTCCAGTTTTTCTGCAAATTAAAGACGTTGAGCAAGCCTAATTCTAGCTGCCTGAAGTAAAAGCTGCTTCCATAATATAATTGGAAGCAAATTGTCTCAGGAGTCACAATTTCTAAATTCCCATGATGGGAACAAATCTATTTACAGAAGCATCAGAATATGTTCTCTCCCTCTTTTAAAAATACCAAATAAATGTCACTGGTGTAGAAAGCTTGTGATCACCTCTCAATTTTTCATTAGTTCACGTAAGTGTCTATTAGATCACATTTGCACTTACTGGCTAATTACAAAAGTGCTAAAAATAAGATGATTAAAAATACAAAGAAAATACAAAGAAAAAAATAAAACCTCCTTACTCTGTACCAAGTAGCATGTTTTCACACCAATATATCCTTTCTTAGCTCAAAG
>NW_012110030.1:4149980-4152596 GCF_000951045.1 Mandrillus leucophaeus | reverse complement strand
GAGATATGAGAAAGGAAGCAAGGGTCAGGAATGATGTCAGAAGCCACAAGACAAGGCATGCAGGCAGCCTCTAGAAGCTGAAAAGGGTAAGGAAATGGACTGTCCCCTCAGGACCTCCAGAAAGAACCAGCTTTGCTGACACCTTAACTGTAGCATAGTGAGGTTGATTTTGGATTTCCGACTTCCAAAACTGTATGATAACAAAATTATTTTCTTTCAAGCTACTATATTTGTAATGTGTATATAATGTATTGTAACAGCAATAAGAAACAAATTCACCTGGACTTTGTACAAATAGGCACTCAAGTAATTTCTGTAAAATGAAGGGAGTGAATGAATTTAAATTCAGGTTGCGAACCAAAAAAGAGTAATGTGGGAATAGCAGTAAGTTTCATCGTAGTCTTACTATCATTGTCATGACAGTTACTGAAACAGAAAAGTCCAACGGGGTTCTCTAAGTCTCCCAATAATTTTTACATTTATTCCTCTTGAGAAGAGTAAAAATAGGGGCAAGTTTTCGCTCTGAAAGAGAGGTAAGGAGGAAATGTGCATGTTAAACACTGTATGTTTGCTGTTTAATGTGGCAAAAGAAAGAACACTACTGGAAATGTCAAGATATGCTTGATAATTTTCTCTGTGGGCTAGATCATAATTCAAAGTCATGTCTCCGACTGTCAATTTCTATTTAACCAGATAAATAGGAATATAGTATAATTTTTACGTATTGTCAAATGCTGCAAATGTGGCTCATATTACTGGAAAAAAAATGCCATTCATTCAGATGAAGAAAAACTTTCTAAAGTGAAGAACATATATATGTATATAAAATTCCATTATTTTAGTACTTGACCAATTTTGTTACTAAAGCTGAAGTTCTAATATGTTGCCAGCAATGTTTCCAAAGAGAGTTTTACTCATGAAATACTATTTACAAATTGTGAATTTGTGACCCATCCCAAATACTCCCTGAGAGCACTAAGTAGTTATACAGTTTAAAGTTTAAATACACAAAGAGATTATGGGATAAAGCAACATATATTTGAAATTATTTTATTCTGTTCCATGAGTCATGTATTCCTTCTCTCTAAATCATGACAGCAGCTTGGTGGTGCTATTTGCACAGCCACCACCAAACCAGTGCAAAGATCCTTGTCAAAGCATGCTGAATGCTTTTCCTGTACAAATGCTAAAAAGCAAATTCTCTAACTTTCTTATAGAATCCAACACAAATCAATTAAATCCTATGCCAAAATATAACTCACTAGTTTCTAAGCCTGAATTCCTCAGGGTTGAGAAGTTTTGTTTTATAAAAGTTTCTTTTTTGAAAATTCAAAATACACAAGTAAAATTATACTTATTTCAAGCTAATTTTATTATAAAATTAAAATCATCTTCTACCTTCAGAATGAACAACTATCAACTCATGGTGGCCTAAGTTGCTTCATCTGTTCTTCTTCCTCCAAATACAGCCACACCACTCAACACCTGGTTTTTACTCCAGACCTAGTGAATTTAAATGTGTCTGGATTTCTTTCAACCTGCTCAGCTGCTTTTGATAATCACTCAGACTTAAGAATTACTATCTAAAAGGAACTTAAATCTTACCTGATATTTTTATTTTTTTAATTAGCTTATTGTTAATCACATGATTATTTTACCTGTTTTTGTGTGTGTGTGTGTGTATGTGTGTGTGTGTGTGTTTCTCCTTTTGATTATTGAATTTATAAAAGTTCTTTAGGCAGGGTCAAAAATAGAACCAATTAAACATTTTATATCTTTGTAGGTTGTTACATAAGAATTTCAGATATTCTACTAAATAAAAACTGAGATTCTTGAATAGCATTGTGTTTAAAAGGATATTTCATTAAAAATAGCAACAAAGCTGAAATTTTAAATTTTAAACTTAGAATAATAAACTGTCTATATTTAACTACCAGTTACTTAGAAAATAAGCAGATTGTCTAAATTAGCACCATGTACCAGTGTGACATTCCAGGTTTATGTTTCCGTAAGTCATGGTTTTCTGTGACCCACAGCAATGTAGAAACAGTGATACTGACACTCCAGAAGCTCTGCCTTCCCATTTAGTTAAGCCTAGCTGTTGAATCTGACCAGGACTGTTGTGTTCAGTCAACCAGCAGGAGGACTCGTGGTGAATGAGCTTCCTTCGTGTTCTCTGTAACTACCTAAAGAAAAGACTGTTTTACAGATCCATACAAATCTTTTGCAAAGATTTTTAGCCTGTCTGCCCTGTGTGGGGGGAGGACGACAAATTTTTTCCTACTGGGTACATACCTGCTACACTAAGAGCCATGTCTGACTGAAGTAGTCTCCACCCAACCAGACGAGGCAATTCAACCACAAAAGTAATTCTTTTAAAATGCAAACATGTCTGTGACACCCCATGGCTAAAACCATTTTCTGGTTTCTCATCATCCTTATTAATAAAGCCTGCAATCCTTAATATGACCTTATAAATACAAACGGTCTCCTTTTCACCTTAAGATGCATACAGGTGCCACTGTTCCGTGTACCCATTTTCCTCTAATGTCTACTGAATGACAGTTCTCCAGATGCATCTTGAATCATAAAGGAGTGGACAGAGATAAGAAAGCA
>NW_012110030.1:4142879-4149930 GCF_000951045.1 Mandrillus leucophaeus | reverse complement strand
TTTCTTATAGAATCCAACACAAATCAATTAAATCCTATGCCAAAATATAACTCACTAGTTTCTAAGCCTGAATTCCTCAGGGTTGAGAAGTTTTGTTTTATAAAAGTTTCTTTTTTGAAAATTCAAAATACACAAGTAAAATTATACTTATTTCAAGCTAATTTTATTATAAAATTAAAATCATCTTCTACCTTCAGAATGAACAACTATCAACTCATGGTGGCCTAAGTTGCTTCATCTGTTCTTCTTCCTCCAAATACAGCCACACCACTCAACACCTGGTTTTTACTCCAGACCTAGTGAATTTAAATGTGTCTGGATTTCTTTCAACCTGCTCAGCTGCTTTTGATAATCACTCAGACTTAAGAATTACTATCTAAAAGGAACTTAAATCTTACCTGATATTTTTATTTTTTTAATTAGCTTATTGTTAATCACATGATTATTTTACCTGTTTTTGTGTGTGTGTGTGTGTATGTGTGTGTGTGTGTGTTTCTCCTTTTGATTATTGAATTTATAAAAGTTCTTTAGGCAGGGTCAAAAATAGAACCAATTAAACATTTTATATCTTTGTAGGTTGTTACATAAGAATTTCAGATATTCTACTAAATAAAAACTGAGATTCTTGAATAGCATTGTGTTTAAAAGGATATTTCATTAAAAATAGCAACAAAGCTGAAATTTTAAATTTTAAACTTAGAATAATAAACTGTCTATATTTAACTACCAGTTACTTAGAAAATAAGCAGATTGTCTAAATTAGCACCATGTACCAGTGTGACATTCCAGGTTTATGTTTCCGTAAGTCATGGTTTTCTGTGACCCACAGCAATGTAGAAACAGTGATACTGACACTCCAGAAGCTCTGCCTTCCCATTTAGTTAAGCCTAGCTGTTGAATCTGACCAGGACTGTTGTGTTCAGTCAACCAGCAGGAGGACTCGTGGTGAATGAGCTTCCTTCGTGTTCTCTGTAACTACCTAAAGAAAAGACTGTTTTACAGATCCATACAAATCTTTTGCAAAGATTTTTAGCCTGTCTGCCCTGTGTGGGGGGAGGAGGACAAATTTTTTCCTACTGGGTACATACCTGCTACACTAAGAGCCATGTCTGACTGAAGTAGTCTCCACCCAACCAGACGAGGCAATTCAACCACAAAAGTAATTCTTTTAAAATGCAAACATGTCTGTGACACCCCATGGCTAAAACCATTTTCTGGTTTCTCATCATCCTTATTAATAAAGCCTGCAATCCTTAATATGACCTTATAAATACAAACGGTCTCCTTTTCACCTTAAGATGCATACAGGTGCCACTGTTCCGTGTACCCATTTTCCTCTAATGTCTACTGAATGACAGTTCTCCAGATGCATCTTGAATCATAAAGGAGTGGACAGAGATAAGAAAGCACAGCGCAGTTAGCAAGCTGGGGAGGCTTAGAAATACCAGAGACCAAGAGAAAAATGCATACACGTTTCTGCTTCCCCACTACAGCTTTCTGCAAGCAATAAAACTGGGCTTGGGTAGGAAAACATGTTAATTTTTTAAAAGTTTGAAATCTTTTGCTATCGCAAGGTTGATACGTTAATTACAGATTTGACAGGCATTGCCACTTAAAATGACTGTAGGAATTATTTCTATTCAAGGTTGATCAGAGAAGCCATCCAGGGGCAGTAGAGGCAGCAGCCCCAAGGAGCAGATTTAATGAGCCACAAAAGTAAAATGTAAACTCGTTCTTTGATCTCATTCCGTGCTCTGTGTTTACAATATAATGTTTACACTGAATTAGACTGAGAAGTCCTGAAAGCGACTCGTTAAATCTTTTTGCTTCCAAGACTTGAAACTCTGTTAAAAGCAAAGGTTGGGTAAGTTGCATTTCTGCATAGCTGAGATTTTTAATATGAAATCAATTCCTTTCACGTTTGACTATAGTACCCTCTATCCCCTTTACTAAAACCTTTCAAGGGCACCCTATTGATGGGAGTAGGAGGAAGAAGAAGTTGAGGAGGAAAGAAGAGAGTTTGAGGCCACAAAATCTTAAAGGACTTGGTCCTTGCTAGTGTTCAGCTTCATCTCCCCCTAGACTATCCCTGAGACTGCTCCAGCCACCCTAGCCTTTTCCCCTTTCTTCAGATGTACAATTCTTTGATCCCTAGAATCCTGTCCTCAGTTCTCATCCTTTCACTTACCTAATTTCTAGGTATCCTCCGGTCATAGCTTTGGTATTTCCTCAGTGAGACTTTTATGGACACATCACATACTTTTGTAGGACCAAAAACCATGGCACAATGCTTTTAATTTTACCAGTATTTAAGTAATTATTTGACTATCAAATCTCTCCCACTAAACTAACTGCAGGATCTATAAGGCCAAGGTCGTATCTCATGAGTTTACCAGCTTATCATGGGGGACTTGAATAGTTACTGGTCAGTAATAGTTGCTCAATGAAGCAATCTTACTCAGTTATTAAGTTAACACATCCTTAGTTCTGTGCCTTTGGTTCTTTTTCATTAAGTTTTCTTTCCTTCTTTCTCTCTAATGCCAAACTGAATTAAAGCTGAGATTAATGGCCCTGTGCTAATTTTTTGTTGTTGCTATTATTTCTGTGACCTAGCTTTTTTTACAGCAGAGGAAGCGGAATTTTCCTTTTTGGGAATCCTCCGAATTTAGAAAGAAAGGGACAGATAACTTGATCAGGAAGACTACCCTTCCCTTCCCTTATCAAAACACAACACCACATTAAGCAAAGACCCTCTTCTTGGTGCTCTCTGCTTCTCTCCCAAAGTACAGCATTCTTTGGACCACTATGTTAAGAGTATTGACTAGTTGCTCTTTACTTTTGCATTTAATTCTTTATAGCTAATTGGAATGGCTATAATTAGATATGCAAGTATATTTTGTTTAACAGATGTATTTTTTAATATCTTGCTGTTACATTTACTCAAAGTATATCTCAAAGTATGTATTTATTAATAAGATGGTGCAAAATGACATTTTAGAGGTTATGCTACTGAATGAATCTTCAAGAAATGTCATTATCACTTTTAATCAAATCAGCTCTGTTCCTGTCCAGTTTCACTGGAAGTTGAAAAATCTGTGGCCTTCAAATGTCCTAGTGTAGCACACTGCATGTAGTTATTACTCAAAATTGTGGCTTCATGGTTTCATTGAAGAATAATAGATTCCCTTTAAAAATGTAATAAATTTTTAATATTCTAAAATAGGATTCTTTTACCTAATGCAAAATCTTTAAAGCACTGGACCTGTGTACATTTAGCCATTATGATATGCATGAGAGAACATTTTTCTCACTGTCTTCTGATCTGAATAGTTGATACAAAAGCTTCTCTAATGCAAATATCAAATTCTAAAATTTTGTGACAAAATTTTCTTAGTATGTATATGTATCATGAATCAGTATATATTGAAAACAAAACTTCTATCAAGTATACTTGTAAAACCTATTTTTGCCACTTCTCAGGTATGGTATGCTTAAAAGAATTTTGAGTTAACAATACTCTTCAATTTACCTTTCAACGTTTTACACATGCTCAATGTCTATGTCAATAGTTCTTAAGGATTTTTAAATAAAAAAGCAAAAGCACATTGCAAACCAAAACTGCCGACCCCATGGGATGCTTAAACTTCTCATTTTCTGTTTCAATCCAAATATAACTTTTAATTCTCTATGACTTCAGGAAAGTCTCTTAAACCCTGTGAACCTCATGCTCCTCATCTGAAAAATGAGATAATATTCATCTTTTATGGTCACTGTAAGGATTGAATGACGCAACATGTAAAATTACCTAGCATGCCTTCTAATACATAATTGTTTCTCAATAAATGTTTTCTTCCTTCCCTCTCTCAACCAATGCTTCTGCACTATCCTCAATAGACAGGACGGGAAGAGGCTTACTGTGACTACTCTTCTCTATTTTCCTCTGTTAATGACAACCTGACCTACATTCTAGTTGTTAAGGGCCTTTATTTCTACACATTTGTCACTTTAATGCTAATAATGGCAAGAATGGCTAATATTCAGTGTAGTGTATGTAATTCCCACAACTCTGAGGGAGGCATTATTATAATATCTACAATTTGCCGATGATAAAACTGAGGCAAAGAGTGGCTGAGGCATTTGTCTAAGAGTGCCTAGATAATAAGGCATGGGTGCCAGGCAGACTGACCACAGAACCTGAACACTATACTACATGGACTTTCCCTGGGGAAGTTCTCAGCCATTGGAGTCATGCTGCTTAGCTCAGATCCTGATGTTGCTATTTCCTATCTGTGATCTGTAGTCCCTAAACCCTTTGTTATTCAAATTGATATTACTTCTGTCAAATGGGACTAGCATGTATAAGAATTCAGAGGCAGTATTTAAAGGGGTTTATTCAATGTCTGCTACAATGGAAATGAGGAGTAAAAGTGAGCTGTTTCTGTTAATGGTTAGAAACAGCCAGTTTCCTTTCTTCTCTTCCTCTAAGCTCTCTAAAGCATTTCTAAGTTTTTGTATTGTTTTGAAGTTAATCTTCCTCCTGTCTCCATGATTCCACAGGAGCAGTTAACACTGAACAAAGGAGTGTACAACTGAAATCTACCATCATTCAGATGATGGACTTTCTCCCAAATCCACTTCTCACCATTCATGACTTTTTTCTAAAACAATTTGCACAGCTTAATGTGACTACAACATATTTAAGTGAATTAAGCAGAGCATATGTTTTTAAAATGATTTGTAATCATTTCTGGAGAGCCTTACTTTAACAGCTCAGCCTTTTATGGAGAATTATTTGTTATTTACATTGAAACCCCTTAGCTGTACAATGGAAGCAAGAACTTTTACTGATACGGTAACTCCTTGCTGCCATAGCACACACCTACCTTAGAAACAGTTTTAGTAAAATTTACTTTGAGAAAGCCTTGGATGTGTCAAAAGGAGAAATAATCACTAGGTCTATGAACCTAGAAGGTCTGAAGATTTTAGTAAATGTGACTGGCAAAATGAACTTAGGTAATTGCATAAAACATTTATTGATAAATTAGAAGTTGAGAATAAATCTTTCCTTCTTGTGTTGCTAAAAATAGCCTTAGGTCTTTAGTTTTTGTCCAGGTGTGCAAATAGAATTGCCAGTTTAGGGTGGTCTCCTTTTATCTATCTGTTATTGAAAAACCGAAAGCCAGTAGAGTCGAGGGCATAGTTTCTCTATATGCAAATACCAAAGTGGAAAACAGCATGCTTGTATGCAGTCCCAAGACTCTCTCAAATAAGTAATAAAAAAAAAACCTGACTTTTTGTGCTTACTTTTAGCAATATACTCAAAAGCAAACAGAAGAGAGCATGCATACATGCAATTATCCGTTGATATGTTAAATCACACAACACACTAAGGAAAGAGACATGCTAATATGCGTAAACAAATAGTGTTCATTGTACACCCACTGTATGTCAGGCTGTCCTAGATAATTTTCAAGAGCTGCAAGTTTTGACAACCTAGCATAAGTACTATTACTATTTCATTTAACAATTGTGATATCTGAAGAGTAGGGGGGTTACAACACTTATCCAACACTTAGAGCCAAAATTTAAAAGCAGATGTTTCAACTCACATCTGTGTGACTCCAGAGACTAAGTTCTCTATGAATTCTTACAAAACAAGTATTAGGTCAGAGGAGAAAAAGCAGAGTAGGCAATAAAACAGAAAAATATTGCTTTTCTTTAACGAATACTGTTGGAGCCACAATTAACTCCAAATCTCCTTAGCATAGCATGAGGTCCTTTTGAATTGGCCTGCTGTCTACCTATTCAGTCTCATTGCCTAACACTATCTCCTGTCCCCAACAAGCACTCTAAGCCCATCCTGAGCCGCTCCCTTTTCTACTAATCCTTGACTGTTTATCATGTCTTTATACCTGGCTCAGCAGTCGCCTCCATTTTGAAAGCCTTTTCCTCTCATATAACATCCAACTCACATATCGTTTCTTCCTAGAAGCCTTGCCTGTTGCTCCTCTTAAATCTACCTGCTCCATCCACTCCAAAGTAAAACTGGCAACCACCCCAACATGAGGTTCCACAGCAGTTTTTCATGATTGTATGATTCTAGCATTTCCAGAACTAATATTCTTCCAATTTTTAAGAGCAGTTTGAGTCTGTCCACGTTATGAAAAGTTTGCTAACTTGGACTCTGTGTGTCATTGTGTTTGTGCATCCTCATTTGAAGATCTGTTGTAATGAACAGACTTAATTTATTACACATTGTTGAAATAAGTTAGAGTCCTAATACCAAAATAAAATTAAAATTATGAATTTTTGTTAGCATCCTATTTTTTTTCATGAACATATTTTACTTGCCAAGCAAGAGAAGAAAAACTAGGACAAGAAATAAGTTTATTTCCTTATATTTCAAATGAAAAATGAGTTTAGTTAGATCTTGGAGTACATATTATACTTCCTGGTTTAAGTAGAATGCATACAAATTCCATATTTATCCTCACAATCGAAGCCTTTATTGTTAAAATGTTTTCACTTTTGAACACTATGTTATAAGCAATGGAGATAAAAATGAATGTGTTTTTTCCTAAAGAAATATAAACATCATCTAGCCTGCTAACCATAGGTTGAATAGGCTTATAAACTAAACATTTTTTTAAAACGTTATAAACTAAAAAGAAAAACCTGTTGTAAGGTTCTAATGGAAAAGCAGATTTGCCCCACTCCTAACCCACATCAAGAGGATTTACTCACATTTCCACTATGAATCATGACTAAGGTATAATTTTCTGCTTTTTTCCTGCTAGGGAAACTATTGTCCTATCCTGCTAAGCTTCTTTAGATTCTACTCTACATCCTTAAATGTATGTGGAATTATACAGAAAGATAACATTCTCATTCTCTCAAAACTTTTCTAAATCATAAGCAACATATTTACACCATGACCTGCACCTGTCTTCAAAATACATCATGCATTTTAAAGTAGAGAATATATTTCTAACAAGCCTCCTATTACATTCTTTCTTGTCCTAATAGTGGTTAAATATTTAATAGATGATTC
>NW_012110030.1:4135358-4142829 GCF_000951045.1 Mandrillus leucophaeus | reverse complement strand
TAGATAATTTTCAAGAGCTGCAAGTTTTGACAACCTAGCATAAGTACTATTACTATTTCATTTAACAATTGTGATATCTGAAGAGTAGGGGGGTTACAACACTTATCCAACACTTAGAGCCAAAATTTAAAAGCAGATGTTTCAACTCACATCTGTGTGACTCCAGAGACTAAGTTCTGTATGAATTCTTACAAAACAAGTATTAGGTCAGAGGAGAAAAAGCAGAGTAGGCAATAAAACAGAAAAATATTGCTTTTCTTTAACGAATACTGTTGGAGCCACAATTAACTCCAAATCTCCTTAGCATAGCATGAGGTCCTTTTGAATTGGCCTGCTGTCTACCTATTCAGTCTCATTGCCTAACACTATCTCCTGTCCCCAACAAGCACTCTAAGCCCATCCTGAGCCGCTCCCTTTTCTACTAATCCTTGACTGTTTATCATGTCTTTATACCTGCCTCAGCAGTCGCCTCCATTTTGAAAGCCTTTTCCTCTCATATAACATCCAACTCACATATCGTTTCTTCCTAGAAGCCTTGCCTGTTGCTCCTCTTAAATCTACCTGCTCCATCCACTCCAAAGTAAAACTGGCAACCACCCCAACATGAGGTTCCACAGCAGTTTTTCATGATTGTATGATTCTAGCATTTCCAGAACTAATATTCTTCCAATTTTTAAGAGCAGTTTGAGTCTGTCCACGTTATGAAAAGTTTGCTAACTTGGACTCTGTGTGTCATTGTGTTTGTGCATCCTCATTTGAAGATCTGTTGTAATGAACAGACTTAATTTATTACACATTGTTGAAATAAGTTAGAGTCCTAATACCAAAATAAAATTAAAATTATGAATTTTTGTTAGCATCCTATTTTTTTTCATGAACATATTTTACTTGCCAAGCAAGAGAAGAAAAACTAGGACAAGAAATAAGTTTATTTCCTTATATTTCAAATGAAAAATGAGTTTAGTTAGATCTTGGAGTACATATTATACTTCCTGGTTTAAGTAGAATGCATACAAGTTCCATATTTATCCTCACAATCGAAGCCTTTATTGTTAAAATGTTTTCACTTTTGAACACTATGTTATAAGCAATGGAGATAAAAATGAATGTGTTTTTTCCTAAAGAAATATAAACATCATCTAGCCTGCTAACCATAGGTTGAATAGGCTTATAAACTAAACATTTTTTTAAAACGTTATAAACTAAAAAGAAAAACCTGTTGTAAGGTTCTAATGGAAAAGCAGATTTGCCCCACTCCTAACCCACATCAAGAGGATTTACTCACATTTCCACTATGAGTCATGACTAAGGTATAATTTTCTGCTTTTTTCCTGCTAGGGAAACTATTGTCCTATCCTGCTAAGCTTCTTTAGATTCTACTCTACATCCTTAAATGTATGTGGAATTATACAGAAAGATAACATTCTCATTCTCTCAAAACTTTTCTAAATCATAAGCGACATATTTACACCATGACCTGCACCTGTCTTCAAAATACATCATGCATTTTAAAGTAGAGAATATATTTCTAACAAGCCTCCTATTACATTCTTTCTTGTCCTAATAGTGGTTAAATATTTAATAGATGATTCCCTTACTCCCAAACGAAATTCAGTATCGACTTGATGACTCCTTTTTCCCTCAATTTGAGAAACCTTCAAATTGAAATAGGTATCTTTCTGGTTATATTTCAGAAGCCCATACAGGCATCTGTCTGTCTGTCTCTCTCCCTTTCTATGTCTCTCTCTCTCTGACTCATACACACTTTAAATCTCTGATGTGCCATTTGTATATATTAACACATGAAAGAAATGCTCATAAAAATGTAAACGGGGCGTCATTTCCCTTGGAACAAGCAGAATCATTTGTAAATAAGAACTTCCCTTGGACTTAAAATGTTTGTGAATCCAAGTGTTTAGTTTCCAGTGTTGATGAATCCTTTGGCATCTTTCTAATTATCATTGAGTTAGGGCATGGTACCCTTCAGGAACTAAATTGAAGCCATAAGTTCATCTCTTTATATATCACATCTAAAGCTTTCAGTTGATAATCGCTTTGTGTTTCTTGATTGGAACTTGGTAGTTTTCATTACCAGAAAGGAAAGGCTCTGTTACATGTTTAAACATCAACTGGCTCTACCTACCCAAATTTTGTTTGACTGCATATTTTATGCATCTTTTTTTGACAATAAACTGTATGCTCATGTAAAGTGATGTTGCCACTGTATTTCCTTGATTTATTCAATGATGCTTCCATCTGGTTTCCATTACAATCCAGTCATTTTCATTTAATTAAAACATCAAACATAGAAAACTGGGTAGAAAGCAGAGGTTAATTATAAAGTTGTAAAGGAGAAAACTATTTACACTTAGAGGCATTTCTCTTTTCTCAGTGCCCATAGAATTCCCATTATTGTTAATGGGACTTACAGGTATTTATTGAGTGCCAAATAGTCTTAAAGTGTTAGATCTTAGTAATGGAAAATGAAATTTAGGTGCATACAATTCTGTTTAATGGAGTCAAATAAGTTTTTTTCCTTTTTTAAATTTGCCTGAATTTGACAAGGATTGTTTAAATCTCAGTATTGTATTATAGATTTATAAAAAAACATTTCTTAAAATGGAAGAAGACATTAAATCTGCCTGATTTACTTTTCTACTAAACTTGTTACTAAATTCAAATTATCTGGCTGAAATAATAAGAAATCTTTTATACATCCCTGGCTTGTCAGATAACCTTTAAATAATACTTTTACTTTATACAGTATAACTATAAAGTACTACTATAATAGTACTACTATACTATTACTTTATGGCCATAGAAGACTCCCATTATATTTCTAGTGTTTGATGTAAGTTTATTCATTCTCATTCAGTTGGTTTACTCAAGTTATGGTGCATTATAATTTGAAAATTGTGATACTATATTTTATTTTGGGAACAATCTTTATTGAACTCTTAAATTTCCGTTAAGATTCTAAATCAGATGTATAAATAGGAAACTTGTTGAATGTGTAGTTTCAGCCAGTAAGAGACATTTAGCTTCAAATGAGGGGATAAGATGTAGATATGTAAAACAATTAGAGCATAAAACAACCTGTTTATGCAGAATGAAGGGAAGTATAAAAGGTGGATGGATGGACATAGTATTTATGTCTACCTTTAATCGTAACTTTGAGACAACTAAAATAATGTTGGCAGTTGTAGAAAAAACGGGCAACAGTTTACAAAGGCAGTTTTCTAAATATTGACTGTGGCTCAATGGCTTAAAGTTTGGATGGATTGTTCTTTAAATGTTCTCACACAAGTGAGAACATTTATATGAGGTTCAATATGTTCAAACTATATTCTAATTTTCTTTATAAAGGATTTGTTTAGCTGAATGGATAGGAAATCAAATTGTTGGTAATTCTTTACTGCCTTTAGCTTCCTTTATTGTGTTTCTCTATAACTTAATTATTGTTTTCTGTTATCACTTTCTCACTTTGGTTGTCTTAAAATGAACCTGAAACTTAGCATGCTTTTCTTTCTCCTACGATAACTTGACAGTCATAAATTCCTGTCGTATTTTGATATGTTCAGTCCTTCATTGCTTGATTTGTGGTTTTAGAAAGCTTAAAAGTAGTCTTTTAATCATTAACTTTTCATAAATTTGGTTCTGCTGTCAGAAGAAAAACCCATGATGTTCTGCTGCAACTTAGGTGAACTAAAATTTGCTTATACCTGTTTCTACGTGATTATTTTCTTCTACCTGATTCTAAGCTATTTTCTATGAAATTCTTTTTTTCCTTATTTTTAAATTGATACATAATAATTGTATATATTGATGGGTCAAATTAGGGTAATTAGCATATTCATCACCTTAAACCGCTATGAAATTGTTTTTAAAAGCACTAGTGGAAATAATACCATGACTAATAAGAGACATATATGACAATAAAATGACATTTTGCATTTTAATGGACTGTGACTTCTAAATTGTAGTTACATTTTTATAATTGATCATCATGTCTGCCAAGCACTGTATTACAGTGCTGTATTTCATCATCTTATTTGATCGTCAGAGTAAGTGAAGGCACGGAATTGCACTCAGTGTTGCCAGCATCCTGCTTCCCACACTCTGTCATAACATTTCCCATACTCTACTGACAGCCAAGTAATCACTGTCAGGGCAAAAATAATACTTCATTCAGTATTTAATCTCCAAAACGAAGCACACCAATTGCTATATAGCTGGCTTCCTTTAATGCTCCTTGAATGAATCTTTACTAATGCTCCTGGGAACTTTCAACCTTAGGAGCAAATGAGCAGACTTTATCATATTAAACTAAAGTTCAAAACAAAAGGTCCATAGGAAATCATTCTTCTTGCTTGTTCTCAATTTTAGTTATTTATTAAAAACCACTGTTTCAGCAAATACGTTGCCTGTTGTTTCTCAAACAAAGAACAGATGACAAAGACATGTTGTTTGTGCCTCAAGTTCCTTGGGTTTCGAAAGTTCTAATTCCAGGTTTGGATAGGGAGTGCAAGATATATATAGCAAACTTATTCTTGAAAGGAGAGAGTACGTATCTGCTTGTGAGATATATTTACGTATACAAACTTTAAATATATGCATATATATATCTATACAAGTGATATCAGTAATTGATTTAACCTAGCTTTAATTCATCTTTGAAAGAAGATATGGGTCCTACACTGCTAACAGGGGTTTCGAAGGTTAAGCTAAAACACATGCTAAGCCCTCAAAGAATAAAATTAGTAATATTATCTCTTACAATTTATATCGATAATTTTTTAATGGATAACAATTATAGATTTAATATCATGATCCTTAACATGACATACTCTATATTTCTATCATTTTCCCCTCTCTTCTGTCTCAAAATCTAGGTTCTAGGAACACCCAACTGCTTCTTGCTCCTGGAGCATATCACGATGCTTTTTATATTGCTGTTCTGATCATGCTAACCCTTTTACCTAGAATGCCCTCTCCTCTGTATTCACTATTTTATTATTTAGTGTTTTTAAAGCCTCCTGGCTAGTTAGGATACCTATGCTCCTACATATCTGTTGCATAGTATCTTTGCATTGCTCTTATCACAGTATGCTATATCTACATAGCCCTCCATCACTCTTATCACATTATACTATGCTATTTATATGCTTTTCTATTTACATGAGTTTTAAGGGAAATGATGCCTGATTCTTCTTAATGTTTCCTGCACCTATATATGCTTCAATAAATATTGAATGAAAAACTAAATGACAAATGAAAGATGGAGACATCTTAATATCCCTTTAGAGTATATAATTCTAACTATAGAGACAATATTTGGATTTTTTTTTTTTTTTTTTGAAACGGAGTCTTGCTCTGTCGCCCAGGCTGGAGTGCAGTGGCGCGATCTCAGCTCACTGCAAGCTCCGCCTCCCGGGTTCACGCAATATTTGGATTTTTATCTTGGCTGTACATGTAAGACAGTTGAGGCTCAGTGATGGATCTCAGAATACATCCAGGTTTTCTGGTTACAGCTTATTCTAGATTCTTAACATATAATATGACTATATATAACATTGTAGGATATAAGGGTATATGGGCATACAGTTGAAGTAGTAGATGGTGAAAACTCTTAAATCTTCTTCCTTTGGTTGAATGTGTTTCCAGATCAGTTCATAGTGTGAAAATACTTGTAGACAGCAGATATATATTCCAAGGGACTTTCCAAATAAAGTCCAGACTTTTATTCATCATTTGTTTGGGTTTATCTTTCTTTGTGGGTCCAGCACTTTAGATGGATCAGAGAGAAGAAGCATTAAGTCCTTATTTGGCATGAGAAAAATAGTAATAGTAATATTATACCTAATTGAGAAGAATATTGAAGCCATATATGACTAATCTGCTTCCTATCCCACATGGGAAAAAAAAAAGTAATGTGAAAAGAATTGCTTTCGAATACAGTTCTGATAATCTTGAAAGAAGTGGAAAAATACAGGGTGAAAATATGAATACAAATTAAGACAGTTTTAGATTAATGACATTTTGTAAAAGGAAAATAAATGTAGGACTAGATCTGTTTAATATCACTGCAACCAGGAAGATCTGTTAATAGATAGATAGATAGATAGATAGACAGACAGACAGACAGATAGATAGATTATATATATAATCTTATGGAAATTGTGTGTGTATACACACACACACACACACACACACACACACACAATTTCCATATAGAAATGTCATAGAAATTATAGACTAAACTTATTTAGGAAATTAAATTAGTTTCAAGCAGGTAAGCCTGAATTTATATTTTTACCCTAAGATATCTGTGTTCCTCTATGCAATTAAATGTAAATAATAGTTTAAAATGTGAATAACTTACTCAACCAAATTTTTCTTCCTTTAGTTCCTTCCATTGCAATTGCTTTGCAATAGATTTTTTTAAATTTCATTTGAAAAATTTTAAATTAACAGAAAAAGGATGAAAATTGCACAGAGAATTTCCATATGCCGCATACTTACTTTCTCCTCTTATGAATATTTTGCATTAGTATGTAATGTTATAATTAATAAAGAAATATCAGTACATTATTATTAACTAAAGTCCATATTTTATTTCTATTTTCTTTGCTTTTAATGTCCATGGATATTACATTATATTTAGTTATCATGTGTCTTTAGGGTCCTCTTGGCTGTGACAGTTTCTGACTTTCCTTATTGATGAGTATTGCTCAGGTATTTTGCAGGATGCCCCTCTGTTAGAATTTGTCTTGTGTTTTTCTCTACATAAGATTAAGATAATCGGTTGTTGGGAGGAAATACCACAGAAGTAAACTACCATTTTCATCTCACCCCATCAAAGGTACATGCAATCATATTGATATTGGCCTTGATCACCTGGCTGAGGTAGTGTATGTCTTATTTCTCCACCGCCAAGTTAGTCTCCTTTTGTCCCCCCTTTTCATACTGTACTCTTGGAAGCAAGTCTCTACACAGAGCCACAGCTCAGAAGTGGAAAGTTATGCTCCACTTTCTTGAGATAGAGTAGCTACATACATTATTTGGAATTATTCTACGTGGGTTGCTTTCCTTATCACCTCTTATTTTGTTATTCAAATTGTCATAGCTTTGGTCATTGGGAGCTATCCCAGTTGCTCCTGGGATCCTTTGACATACTTTTTTTCATTTTTTAAATTTTCATACTCCCTTTTTCATACCCCTTTTATCATTTAAAAAATTTTTTGAATATGTCCTTACATTCTGCCACTACAGGTTGTTCCAAGTTGTTGCGTATTTCCTGCCTCAGACCTAGATTCAGTCATTTATTTAAGGAGCTCTAATTTCTTTTATTAGGGAACGTTATTAGAAGCCAGTATCAGGGTGCTAGGCATGTTTGTTGCTACTGTCTGCCATTTCTTCTAGGCCTTCTAGGCAGACAGAGAAAAAAATATATGTGCTTAATCGTAACCCA
>NW_012110030.1:4132327-4135038 GCF_000951045.1 Mandrillus leucophaeus | reverse complement strand
CAGATAGATTCTCTTATTGCAGTAGGAAGTTTGTCTAGGATCATCCAACCTGCTAAAATTTTTAAATGTCTACACATTAAGTTTTACTCTGTGCTGTAAAATTCCATGGGCTTTGACAAATACGTACTGTCATGTATCCACCATTACAACATCAGTAAAATTTGGAATAATTTTACTGTTCTAAAAATTGCCTGTACTTTACCTATTTACCCTCTTCCTTCCTCTCAAGGCTCTGGAAACAACTGATCATTTTAATATTTCTACAAGTTTTACCTTTTCCAGAATAACATATAATTGTAACCATAAATATGTCAGCTGTCAATACTGGTTTCTTTCACTTAGCCATCAAAGGTGCATTTAAGATTTCTGTGGCTTCATAGGCAATTTCTTTTTATTGCTTAATAATATTTTGTCATATAGATATACTACAGTTTGTTTATTCATTCACATGTTGAACATCTTGGTTGCTTCTAGTGTTCGGAAATTATGAATAAAGCTGCTGTAAACTGTGGCAGGAAGGTTTTGGTGTGAACATAACTTTTTGAAACAATTGGGTATATAACTAGGAGCAAGATTGTTTGATTTTATAGTAAGACTGTGTAGTTTTAAGAGCCCACCAAACTGTTTTCTAAAATGGCTGTACCATTTTGTATTCCCACTTATTGCTGTACATTCTCACTCACATTTGGTATTGTCAGTATTTTTAGTTTTCACCCTTCTAATAGATATATTAGTGTCTAATTGGTGTGAGGTTTTATGATATTGAGCATCATTTAATATTCTTGCCATCTGTACATTTTCTTTGAAGTATCTGTCCAGATATCTTATGCATATTAAATTGGGTCATTTGTTTCCTTATGGCTGAGTTTTAAAAGTGCTTTGTATATTTTGGATAAAAGTTCTTTGGCAGATAAGTGTTTTGCAAATAAATTACCCAACTGTGGCGTGTCTTTGATTCCCTTACCAGTTTGTTTTACACAGTGTAAGTTTTTTGTTTTTGTTTGTTTTGTTGTTGTTGTTGTTTTTGAGACAGAGTTTGCTTTTGTCACCCAGGCTGGAGTGCAATGGCACGATCTTGGCCCACTGCAAACTCCGCCTCCTGGGTTCAAGCAATTCTCCTGCCTCAGCCTCCCGATTAGCTTGGATTACAGGTGCATGCAACCACACCCAGCTAATTTTTCATATTTTTAGTAGGGACGGGGTTTCACCATGTAGGTCAGGTTGGTCTGGAACTCCTGACCTCGGGTGATTCACCCACCTCGGCATCCCAAAGTGCTGGGATTACAGGCGTGGGCCACTGTGCCTGGCCACACCGTAAGTTTTTAATAAAGTCCAATGTATCCTTCTTTCTTTCATAGATTGTTTTTGGTATGATATCTGAAAACTTGCCAAACTCAATATCAGTTATATTTTCTCCTGTGTATCTTCTAGAAGTTTTTGAGTTTATTTAATATTTAGGTGTTTGATCTATTTTGAGTTATGCTTTATGAAAAGTGTAAGCTCTGTGTCTAGATTCTCTCTCTTACACATACACAAATGGACTTCCAGTCGTTCTGAGATTTGTTGAAAGATACATTTTTCTCCATTCAATTGCCCTTGCTTTTTTGTCAAGGATCAGTTGACTACATTTATGTGGGTCTAATTCTGGGCTCTTCTATTTTTTTTTTTTTCCTCACCCTGTCTTACAGTGCTAATCTTTTATTCTGTTGATCGGTGTATCTTTTGTTTTACCAACACCACGCTGTCTGGATTACTGTAGATTTTTAGTAAGTCTTGAATTCAGGTTGTGACAGTCTTCGAACTTTATTCTTCACTATTGTGTTAGCTATTCTGGGTCTTTTGCTTCTTCATATAAATTTTAGGATTGATTTGTCAATATCACTAATATTTTATTACGGATTTTTGCTTTTTGTTTATGAGAGATATTGTCCTACAGCATTTTTTGTTGTTGTTGTTTGTTTGTTTTACTGTTTTTTGCTATGGTGGTGATGACATTAGAAAAATAGCCTCATAGAATGAGATAGAACATATTCTTTCTGCTTTCCTTTGAATTTTAATTTCAACTTAAAAAAAGGATGTTTAATTTTATAATTTTTTGTAAATATGCTTGTTCTTTTTAAAATTTTACCTTGTTTATGTTTTCTTCTTTGAAACATTAATAATTTTAAGTATTATTTTCTGCATCTGTACAGGTCCGTTCTTGTTAAGCTTTGTATCAATATGTCTTTTGTAATTTTAGATTATATGTTAATTTTTGTCAGGATTTTATTTTCAAGAATTCCATATGATTTGGATTTATGAGATATCTTAAAGAGAGGAGTATTCTTTGCCTCTGTTAACATTGCCATGGATATTAGTAGCTTTGGATCACTTTTTATGTGTCTGAATTTTTTTATGGAATTTTTTTTGTAGTCAAAATGAATACAGTGGGCATACTTTTTCTCATCAGTGGGTATGCTTTTTCTCAAACAATTTATTTTTAATTAGATGTATATTCTCCATGAGCTTCAACTATATATGGAGTTCTCAACTCCAAATTTCGACTTAACTTGAGCCCAATGCTTTTTCTTGTTAACGTTCTGACCCTTAGCTATTTTCGGACACTGATTTCTTTTGCTACCATCGATGGGCAGTAATAACATAAATATCCACTTTTTTAATCTAATATGTGTTTAAACTTAATATTGATTACAATTTATTCATAAGTTTTA
>NW_012110030.1:4127218-4127987 GCF_000951045.1 Mandrillus leucophaeus | reverse complement strand
CAGTGGCACAATCTCAGCTCACTGCAGCCTCCTCCCAGATTCAAGTCATTCTTGTCCATCAGCCTCCCGAGTAGCTGAGATTACAAGTGCACACCACCATGCCCAGCTACTTTTTATATTTTTAGTAGAGACAGGGTTTCACCATGTTGGCCCTGCTGGTCTCAAACTTCTGACCTCAGTGATCCACCCACCATGGCCTCCCAGAGTGCTGGGATTACCAGCGTGAGACACTGCGCCCAGCCTGATCTTTCAATCAAGTGCCTGTAAACCTAGAGTCCTTCAAGGTAGCAAATGGATGGAAAAATATAATTTTAAAAAACACAGCAAGGAAATCCTCCATTTACACCAAAAGCAGCTGCAAAGGCTGATTGCAACATTGAGTGTGTGTATGCCAAACAATTTCTTCTGGGCATCATATGGCGTGTGTCAATAAAACCCTATGGCGGGAAGAGTGATCTATGTAGCATGAGCATGACATAAAGCATTGCCAGATGGTACCTGCAGAAACTAGCTAAAATATGTTTAAAATTGGTTGCTTCAGCAGTGGTTACAATAAACATGGAACTGATGGGATCTCAGTGAGCGTGAGTCACGTAAACCAATATCACAGACTGTTAATTTGCTCCAGTACAAATACCAGATCCTGCATGATATGTTGTTTAATGTTATGGTAGCTTATCATTACGTTAGAATTCTCCAGAGAAACAACCAAAAGTGGGTCTGTGTGTGTGTGTGTGTCTGTATGCGCATGTGGGTGCAGTGTCTCACG
>NW_012110030.1:4120034-4121795 GCF_000951045.1 Mandrillus leucophaeus | reverse complement strand
CCCGTCTCGGCCTCCCAAAGTGCTGGGATTACAGGCTTGAGCCACCGCGCCCGGCAGTAGAATTTTTTTTTAAGTTTGACTTTAATCAGGGCTGAGGTAAACCTCACCTCAATTTCTTTTACATCCTGTCCCCATAAAGAACAAAAAGTAATATAATTGGATGGGAAGAAAAATACCTCTCCAAAGGACTATGTGTTATATTTATGATGAATCAAAGACCATATATTAGATTGGACATTTCTAAAATATGAGCAAAATCTAGAATTTTTTTTAAAAAAGAGCTTGCATTTAACATGTGATCAACAGTTAATGTGTTGGTACATTTGCAAATAAAAGTGGCCTTCATCAAGTAATTATAGTATAAGACTTTAGTCCCTCCCCAGCCCTCCAGTTATAACTTAAAAATGACTTAATTACTCTATATTGAGTAGTCCTTCTGATACTGTTTCAGGAACATGTAGTTACATTGTTTTGGAAAATCTTTGTTATTTCAGAGTAATATGATTATTTTCTTAAGAACCTAAATATCCAGAGTTCAATGTTGTGGCCAATGTAAAGTTATATACCAAATTGACATATAGCAAAAGGTAAGAAGACAGTGTTTTATTTTAAGATTCATAAAATGATAAAGAATCACAAAGAGAAAGTAAAAACTTAACTATTTAAGAATATAGCTTAAATACATACATATCCTTTACTGTTTTATGTTCTTGTGGTTCCTTTTAGGATGATAGTCATTTTACATTTCCACCATTTAGTAATCATTCACTCATTCATTCATTATTCATTTGTTCTTTATCAATTTCATGCTGCCTTTTCAGTGTTATACTGGAGATAATTTCCTTTGCTGACAGTGCTTACTTAAGAGGACCTGACTGTATCGCTGTTAGGCTTTCTATGCCTACTATGTGATGGGAGTAGATTGCCTCTCCATCTTCTTCTTCTTTGCTTCACTAAAATGCAAGCTCTTTAGCATTCAGTTTGACCTGTACTCTTTATTTTTTAGTGGGCGGCCTTTAACATTTCTTGCACAATTATTTCAATTATTTATAAAGTGAGCTGAAATGGTATCTTTATCTTAATAGAGGTTTAATCTTAAATCTGAGTTTTGTTTGTTCCAGAATCTCATTCTGAATTAGATGCAAATTGATCTCATTCCTTTGTAATATTTTTCTAGCTAATCAATATAGCCATTTGAAGGAAAAGTCTACTTATATTGTATATATATAGTTACTTGTATCTATTACTTTATCAATCTATGTTTCTATGCACAAATAATATTGCTGGGATATACACAGAAATTGCTACGGAAAAAATAGGAACTGTGTGTTTCAGATGGGAGGGAGGATTATTATTTATTTTTTATGTATAAAGATGTTCATTATGTACATATTGTAGTATTCTAAAAGAATAGTTAATAAATATTCATGGATTTCATATTGCACTCTCAAAAATGACAGATTTTCTATTTCTGCATTATTTTATATTGTTTTAAACTATGAAAAATTTATTGTCTGATTATATATTTTATAAGTAATGTTCTTAGTAGTAGTTCTCATATAAGAGGTATTTTCATAATGTAGTTCTCATATAAGAGGTATTTTCATAATGTTAAAACAACATGTTTAAAGTTAGTACTTTTTAGAATAAGTATACTTAATAGAAAAATGATACAATTATATTGCATGCCTCTCTAAATAGACAGGTTTTTTGGTAAGGCTGTTTATAGGACAATTATCTATCTATTTTTTTTTTTTTTTT
>NW_012110030.1:4104496-4119069 GCF_000951045.1 Mandrillus leucophaeus | reverse complement strand
TTCCATGATAATGAAGTCTAAAATCTGAGGTTCAAGTGACAAGGTCATTAGGTTTGAGACCTAAAAAAGAGTTGATGTTGCAATGCAAGTCTTAAGGCCTTCTGCAATTCCCTCTATTTTAATTTTTTTTTTATTTCAGTAGCTTTTGGAGCATAAGTAATTTTTGGTTACATGGTTGAATTCTATAGTGTTGAATTCTGAGATTTTAGTACACCTGTCACTGAGTGGTATACGCTGTACCCAGTATGTAGTCTTTTTATCCCTTTTGCTCAGGTGAGGTCAGTCTTTTGTTCTGTTCATGCCTATAACTGATTAGATGAGGCCCATTCACATCATGGAGGGCAGTCTGCATACACAATTTTTACTGATTTAAACGTCAATCTCATCCAAAGATACTGCTGCAGAAATATCCAGGATAATGTAGACCACATATCTGCACACCATGACCCAGGAAAGTTGACACACAGAATTAATCCTCCAATTTGATTTTACATGAACAAAATAAGTAAATCTAATGGATATATGATGTGGGTCACCACCTTTGCATTTTTCAAGTCTTTGATGTTGGTACTAATTTCTGCAGTTCTTCCTAAATTCATTCTTGCATAGGATTTTTTCTGGCTACCACAATGTCCCTTAACCCACAGGTTTGAGAACCAATATGAAGGCTCTTCTACTTGCCAGTTATATCATTCCTATATAGGCACTTAAGAAATATTTGCATTTTTAAGGGAAATAGCTGCCAGATAAATGAACGTATCAGAAACACTGTGCAATGGATTTGAAATAAATTTATCTCCTGGTCTCCATAGCCCTTACTCTAACTGGAGGTTCCTGACAGTATTACAGGTACTACTTCAGTGTTTAAACCCTAGTTCTAAACGTCTTTTAAATTTCTGGGCATTCACCTTTCCCCAGTGAATAGTTATCCAGGCAAAATGGTGCAAGGACTCTTTAGGGAAGGGAGAATATTTATTATATATATTGTTAATAGTGTTGGTCTTTCTCAGTAAAACCAGCCTTCCATTTAATCATTGTACTCTGAATTCTGTGAACTAACTTGATGTCAAAATGAGTGAGAAACAATCTTTCATTGCAATGAATGATGCTGGCCTTCTGTTTACCATCATTCTATTTTCCACCAATTTTGTAATTGAACAACATCCTTGATTGTTGTATCTATATCTTGCTCCTAGGAACACTATTTTCCAGTTGTTGCCAAAAATGCCTGTGGGTCAAGGCACTATGTACTGCTGAGCATTTAAAATTTACATCTCTTATATCCACCTTCTTTTTAAGTGCCATCACCTGGTTTCTTACATGCTAGAATTCCACTACAGAGCCCAATAATCTCCCACCTTTAACCAGGACTAAAGAACACAGCCACATTTGAGCTCTTCAAAGTTACCATTTCTCCTTTCACCAATGTGAAAGGCACATAACTTTGAGGTGGTGAGTTCTCAGATCTTATCTGGTAAATCTCCTAGGCACATAACTTTGAGGTGGTGAGTTCTCAGATCTTATCTGGTAAATCCATTCTAATTTTACTACCATCCTCAGCCTCTGTCCCTCCTCAATACTTTGCCAAAAATGTTCCAGCATCTTTCCTTCATTTCCTGTAGGCCATAATTTTGTGCAAAGTTCAAGGAGAGATTCTAACATACATATTTGGGCCAGGGCCAGGTGTTCTTACCCACATACTCAATTAAGATCATGAGTAAATGCTGGGTATCAATAAATTCTCTTCACATTAGTCCTTACATTGCTCCCCGACCTTAGTCCAATAAACTAAATTGACTGCTACATATTTAATCTTGTTTATTTTTTTATACACTATACACTACATTTCCTGTGGTGTATAATCTGTTTCCTCCTGATGCAGAATTATACTTCCCCATTCAAACTATACTGAAACCTCACCCTGGTTATTGGCCTGAAGGCATAGAGGGGCTGTAGGAAGGGACGTTGAGGAAAATGACATTAACTTGTAAGAAATCTATGTCAGATAATATCCATGTACGCCCTCCAGGCAAGGGGAGGAGAAACTTTTCTCAAAAACACTGGAGCGTTCTGCTTTTGACAGCCAGGAGGATTCAGAAGAATTTAGGGGTTCAAAATTCTTATGCTCATCCACTCAAATGTCCCTCCCTGGGACTTGGTTTCTCACGTTTTGTTTTTTCAGTAAGAGCCATAGCTTTGTCGGAAATTTTTTAAGGCTAGATGATGTTTACAGTTCTACCACATTCATAATTAAAACCTAGGTCTAATTTTTAACACAGCTGGCCTTTTAATTATAGGAGATAAGAATACCTTCAAACATTGCCACAGAGGCCCTTAGGCTTTTATAGCTTGCCTTAGATTGGAGATGGATGCCCCAAGATTATCACTTTTTTTTTTCCTCAAAGCTTCTAATTCAGTTAATAGAAGCTAGACCTCATTATAGTTCTATTGTCCCTGAAACGTTAAAGGGCTACATATACATATTTCACCTTCCTCTTACATTTTATTCTAACTAACCTGAGGTGAAAATTCCTAGTACTTATGACGCACTTACATGCCATGGGTTATCACCACCTCAGCTACCACCAGAAATGGAATCTCTTGTTACTTTCATGCCAGTCAGTAATCCAACCCCAAAATTCTATTCTTAGAGTCAGCTTTCTGCTGCTATGCCTCATTTCAAATGCTGTAACCTAGTTTTCCCAGAAATCAGAACAGAAATTATGTGCTACTATTATTATTTGAGACCATACTCCCATGTAATAGGAGTGAGGGAAGGAAATGTGGGGAAAAGAATAAGAAAATGCATTATTGATTCAGGGATACAAAAGATAGTTTGATCTTCTACTTTCTTCTTAAAAGCCAAATAAACTAGGTCTTAAGACAGTTGGTCCGAAGAAAGAAAAGGGAGAAATTTCTCCACCAGCTTCCCTAGCTCGTTTGTCAAAGTGTTATGCCTCTTGGGAGACGAACTCCCCACAATTCTACATTGCTCATATGTTCTGTCTAAACACGATTTCACAGCATCCCCATCTGGATGTCACATGGAAGTCCCAGAGAGATGAGAGGTGTGTAGCACAGGTTTAAAACAAATCATTTTCAGGTTAGGTCAGCATAAAGTCAGCGACAGTTCACACAAAGGTTGCTGTCACAGTGACAGCTGGGACAAAAAGCAAGGCCAGGGAAACCTGAAGTGACAAAGGAAGTGTATCTGATGTCTATGGGCTGGGCTATGATGATGCGTTAAGGATAACTGAGAGACTTTATCTTAAGAGTCACACTTAAGGAAATCATTTGGTTACAGAGACAAAAATCAATTTCACACTGACTTACACAAAAAGGGAAATTTATTGACCCTACAAACAAATTTTATGCTAATACTGGCTTCAGAAGAGCCATGATTCAAGAACTCATTTGGGATCATCAAAGATTCAATTTCCTTTTTTTGATCTCTGCTTGCTCTTCAGAGTGTTGGCTTCGGTCTAAAGTCAATGTCACACGTGATCTGAAGATAAGACACGACCTGAGGCTACATACTTGCTCCCCATTCATCAAGAATAAAAGTGTTTTTTTTGCCAGAGTTTCCAATGAAAGCATAGAGATTCAGAATATGCCTACCCCTTAGTAGGACTAGGAGCCTGGATGTAGTGATTTGGCTTAACCTAGGTGGTATGATTTTTCCCTTTGGTATGTGAGTAGCATTATCCCTGGGAAAATATATCAACTCTCAACTAGAGCTGTTGCAAAGAAGAAATGTCCACATGAAGATTGAGGAAGGAAAACAGGAGTGATTATCCCAATCACTCCTGGTAGAAATCAACTAAATTTAAAAATAAAATCACAGAATGTGGATTTCATCAAATAATTAAGGTGTTAATGGGAGGTAATTTTTTAAGTCTTATAATGTTTTAAAAGTTAGGAAGCCTTGGTATATAAAATGCATTGCTTTGGTCTCAATTTTTAAAATCTCTGAAAAGTGTTTAGAAAATGGCTACCATTTTGCCAAAAATATGAAAAATGAGAAACTCATAAATATTAATGAAACACTTTTTAAGTGAATATTTTCTACAGATCATGGAGGAGATAATTAAACATAACAAAATCATCACTTCCATATCTTCCCCTTATATTTGAACTTTCTCTGATTTTGAGACATATAAACAATTCTTATAATTTTTGTTCTACGTCCTGTTTTCTTGTATTTTTCACCCTTCACCACAGAAATCTTAGGCCCCCCACCCGTCCTGACATTGCATCAGATAGTGTTTCTCGTTGCATTGTAATATTAATTTATTTAGATAACTCTGTTAACTGTTTTATTTATATTTCAAATAGTTCTTAAAATTTATGACTTCCATATCTTGTTCTTTGCAATTATCTTTTTATTGTCATGAAATTTGTCTCTACTCCATCTTTTTTGCCCTTATACCTACTGTTGAGATCAAATCTAATATAATACTACCTATTTCTTGGGTTAGACTAATAACTCTCCTTTCTTTTATCTTTTTAACAATGCTCCTAGAGTTACTGCCATTGGATTACAGAAATTAAGTGAATACACTTCTTACAGTTTTGGCTAAATATTGCATACTTACCCTTAAAATTTTACCTTTGGGAAAAAAGGTTTTGCAGAATATTGTGTCATCAGATACATAAACCGATCACCAAAGAGTTGAGGCTAAAAGTGTGCAGCTATTCAACTTTTAGTGTATCTCTACATTTTACTTTTATTACCCTTTATGTCTTACATTTTAAAAATGTTCATCACCTGCCATTTATTCACCAAACATTCTGTAAGACTTATTCTTTTTCAGGCATGCTGTTTGATATTGGGAATGGGTAGGGTGAGGCCAGATTTTGGGAGAAAAGAGTGGCAGCAATAAGGAATACACATCCCTTCCTGGAATATCCCAATCTATTGAGGGAAGATAGTCATATTTTTAAAAAATTGAGATACAGTGAAAGTCGTATTGATAGAGAATGGCAGTGAAGTTCCTAAGTATAGTAATAGAACAAAAATTGTGCCTTAGAGAGGATAGCCTCATGTTTACAAGGAAGGTGACCTTGAATAGGGTCCTGAATGATGAGCAGGCCCCATAAGGCAAACAAATAGTAACACATTTTATAATCAACAACAAAAATCTTGACTATTCTTCATGTTCTGAACTTTCTCCTTTTTCCTCTGTCTTCATTTTTATCTTTCTTCATCTATCTCCCTTCTTCATAAAATCAAGAAGAAAATCTTGCTAGTGGGATATTCCTGCAACAAGGAAACTCATAGATGACTTCTAGACAAATGAAGTTCCCTACTGATCTGCTCCCTATAAGCCAGTCTTTCTTGATTCGTTCTATCTAAAAATAGATACATGTCACTGTCAGGGGTGGCTGATTTAACAAAATAATCTTAGTAGGCACCATTACTTGAATCTCTTTATGATTTTTTTTTAGGTTCATACATGTTACAGGAAAAAAAGTCTCTTGAAAGATGAACTACTCAAAACAGTGCTAACTTCAAGTATTTTAGTCCTTTGAACCAAGAATCAGAACTAAAATCTGACTTGACCTTTTACTACCTACATGCCATGGTATTTTTTATTTTATCTCCAGACCACATGTTAAGTATAACTAGAAAAGAATCTGGATACCTAAAATTTACCGTTATGTTCCAAAGTACCTTACTGAAAACTAAATGAGAGAATACCTGTATAGTTGAACTGCTCATTCTACTGAATATGCCTCTTGTACATGTAGGAATACATGATCAAGGGACGTGTCAACTTTTCAGTTCTTCCAATTTATTTTTTATAAAAAGATCATTTCTTTTGTGGTATTTTGGGGTTCTTGGGATAAAAGTCTCATTTTTCTAAGGCATTTTCTGATCTTCACAAGCAAATAGAACTTTATGCATGGCTTCCAAAATCAAGATTTTAATATATATATAATTGTTATTCATTCTGTCATTTGCATTATAAAAATGATAATGTGTCAGCACATATTCATAGTTCTGCTTCACATAATGTTGCACTTCAATTAAAGCAAATTTTAAGTTTCAATGGAACTACTTGAGTTTTTGCTTTAATTTTATTGTTAAAATCCGTTGATCTTTTAGGCATGGGTTGAGGTAAAATAGCATTTGTGCCTTTAGAGCTTAGATGTCTGTTACTGCATTAGAGGGTCTCTGTATTGTGTGAGATAGTTCCCAGTTTTTCCTCTGATCAAGCTGTTCTCCCAGAAGCCAGTGTTGATGCAGGAGCGTTGGGGGAGCAGTGGTCTGGAGACCTGCAATAAGGAAAGAATATACTTCCCTTTGTAACAAGAGTGTGCCTCGGTAAGATCCAGGCAAAAAGTCACAGTCAGCCTCAAAAGTGGATCCCTTTTGGGAACTGATAAGCAGCTATTTGGGAACTGATAAGCAGCCTCAGAAGTGGATCCCTTTTGGGAACTGTACTCTTTCTGTAAGTTTATTTTACAGCTACTTTGAAGAGGGAGTTTATTTTTTTAATTAATTTGACACAATTTAACATATAACCTCTTGCATGCCACCCACTAAGCTAGATGTTTTCAGCCATATGTAGTGCTTTGTGCATCTCTCAATTATACTTATTGTAACATGGTTAATTGTCCACACATTTTTACCTATTCATTAAATAAGTAAGTATTGATTACCACCTATTTTCTAGGTATTTTGCCAAGTGCTGGGAATGAGCAAGATGTATAATTGCTTGTGTGTAAGCTGCTTGCAATCTAGTGACGAAGAAAAGCACAAAGCCTTATTATCTTAGAAGGTGCAAGATAATGATTTAGTATGCATGGCAGATTTAAATACTCCTCTGTAACCAGTATCCAGCTTGGGAAAGTGAAGGATGACAAGTGGGAAAGCGAAGGATGACAAGTGGGAAAGCATCCAAAAGGTTTCCTCAAGTTCTAACATACAGTAGTTTTTATATCATTTAATTTGTATCATTTTAAATTTTACAATAATTGTTATTTGGTTATTTACAAATGTAAATTACCATCTTTTTAAGAAAAGTTCACATCTGTGTAGATTTATTTTGTGTGTGTGTGTGCGCTCTTTGTTTCTGATTTTTAACTTATTTTTATTATGATCAGAGAACATGGTCTATTGGATTTCAAATTTTGGAACTGTTTTAAGATTTGCTTTTCAACATCAATCTGGTTGACTTTAAGAAGTATTCCATTTATGTGTGAAAATAATATATGTGGGTACTCTAATTTCTCCCCTGTTAAATTATCTTGATTACAATCTAGCATCCTCCTCCAATTTTACTAGAACACACCTTGTCATGGTCACCCATGAGCTCTATTTTGCAAATGCAATGTACACTTCCCAGCCTTCAACTTGCATTACTTAACTGCCACCGTGGACACAGTAGAACACTTCTTTTCGAACCACTGTTTTTGGTTGGCTTCTGGGACCCCACTCTCTGACTTCCTACATATTTTGTTAACAGTTCCATTTTACTTTTTCTTGATATTTATCTTCATGTCACTGGTATCTAAAGGTTGGACTACCCAAGGCTTTAGTCTTTTAACTCTTTTCTTTTCATCACCCTTTGGTGACCTCATGTGATCTCAATCCTTATAATACCACCTATATCCTGATCACTTTCAAATTTATGCTTCCAGTTCTATTTTTCCCTTAATCTCAGATTTATTTACCTCCCTATTAGTTTTATTCAAATGCCTAATGGGCCTCTTACAATTGATACTTCCACATGGATCTCCTAATAATCCCATCCAAGCCACTACCTTGGTAATCGACTTTAACTGAAAAATGGTAACCTCTTACACAGAACCAAAACTGTACAGTTATACTTGATCAATTTCTTGTAACATACCACATCAAATCTGCTCACAAATTCTTTTTACCTTCAAACATACCCATATTGTAGCTACCTCTCACCACCTCTCCACTACTACTTCTCTGGTCATATTCATCTCTTTTCTAGACTTTTACAGTAGCCCTTTTTATTGTTTTTCTGCTTCTTTTTTTTTTTTTTTTTTTTTTTGAGACGGAGTCTTGCTGTGTCGCCCAGGTTGGAGTGCAGTGACTGGATCTCAGCTCACTGCAAGCTCCGCCTCCCGGATTCACGCCATTCTCCTGCCTCAGCCTCCTGAGTAGCTGGGACTACAGGCTCCTGCCACCTCGCCCGGCTAGATTTTTTTTGTATTTTTTAGTAGAGACGGGGTTTCACCGTGTAGGCCAGGATGGTCTCGATCTCCTGACCTCGTGATCCACCCGTCTCGGCCTCCCAAAGTGCTGGGATTACAGGCTTGAGCCACTGCTCCCGACCTCTCATTTTAACCTCCTTCAGTCTCATCTCTACATTTGGCCAAACAGGATCTTATCTACTTTCTACTCAAAAATACCCCACTGGCTTTCCATTTCATTTGAAGTAAAAACTAATGTCTCCAGTTTCTAAAATAACCTACTCAAATTTAGATGATGTATCTCCTCATTACCCTGACCTCCTCTCCTCTGTGTCTTTCTCATATTCAATCCATTGCCAAAAAAAAAAAAAAAAAAAATAGATTTATTGCTGTTTTTAAGCAATCTATGTATGCTCTCTTCTTAGACTTTGCTCTTCATGTGACCTATTCTTGGAATACTCTTCGCCCAGTTATACGCATGCCTGACTCCCTTTTTTCCTTCAGGTCTTCACTCAAATATTGCCTTAGTAAGAATTTACTTCATTCCCATATTAAAAAATCACAATTTCTTCCCAGGTATGTCTTACGTCCTTCTGCTGTCTTTTCTCCTTAGCACTTATTGCTATATTATATCATGTAGTTTATTAACCTTATTTAATTTTTGTACTCTCTACTATAATTAAAGCTTCATATGGATTAAGAAGTATGTGCATTTTATTTGTACTCCTGTATTTTAAGTGCCAGTCTTAGTGCTAGCATGTAGCAGATACTCAAAAAATGTTTGTGGAAATACTGAGTAAATGTTGTATCAAGTTGTCACCTGCACACTGGATACCTTACTGTTCCTCAAATAGGTGGACTGAGACAGATTAGTATAAGCAGATATCTAGTATAGATTGTTAAGGAGTTTTGCAGTGAATGATATCTGTGAAAGAGAAGGGAACAAAGCAAGAATGGGCAAACAGGAATGATGAACTGCAATGCAATCTCAACAGAGGCTTCAGCCAACATCACAGGAAGCTTTTCTGTCTTGTGGCTAACAGGCTAGGCCTTTCTCCTCTATATCTACCAGTCATTGGGCTCAGACTATCTTTTAGTGAGACATTGGTGAAGAAGCATGGACAGCTTAGGGCAATTTGCAGATTGGGATGAGAGCTAGCGCTAGCAGTCCAGCAGCACTCCCAGCAGCTTGGAAAGAAAGAATCCTTTAATCCTGAAAAGAGATTTTTCAGTTGTCTACTGTACTTAGCAAGCATGCTGTGGGCTTAAGGCTGTTCCCATTTCCTAGAAGGCTCTTCTTCTAGAAACTGCACAATTAGCTTCTGTGCCTCCTTCAAATTCTTATTCAGATGTTGCTTTCTTGAAAAGACTACCCTTTTTTATTTTAAATTAAAATATCCCCATCCAATAGCCACAAGCCCACAGCTTCTAATATCTTCTAATATAGCATATTATTTGCTTAATTACATGTTTGCTGTTCATTGTCTCCTCCAACTAGAAGATATACTCCATGAAGACAGTAATTTTTGTCATATTTGTTCAATAACACAATTGACTAATACTTAGAATACTACACATAGTATTCCAAATATTTTGAGAATGAATGAATGAATGAATTTCAAACTTCCTATCTGACATTGTGATATTTTGAATACCTAATTCCAGAGAGTGGTGATAACCCTTTTAATTTGACTGCTGTACAGGGAAAAATGAAGCAGAGCCTGACTGCCTAGAACAAACCTCCACTGCAGCCCTCTGACAAAATATTCCAAGGCCATCTCCACCTTTTATAACAACTAGGAAGGACATAAATCTTGCCTATTAGGATATCTAACAAGTTCCAGGTACTAATCTGGTTCCTCAAGGGTTAAAACAGATCTACTATTTCTTCATTTTGAGTATGATTGTGCTACCATATTGTCTCAGGACCAAGGAGACTTGGGTAGGCTAACAGCCTATGTAAGACTGACATCAAGCTACATCCACCTTCAGCTTTTGCCCCAAGAGTTAGTGCAGTGAAGATGCAAAGGAGCAAAATGCCACCAGAGGGCACTGTGGCACCTCTTTGTGATTTTCAGTTTTCATATATGAGATTGTAAGAAAAGCTTGGGGCAAAAGCTTTAAAAAAAAAAAAAAAAAAAACTCAGAGCAATGTTTTGCTGATGTAGTTAATGGCTTTCATTCATTTTGAAAATGCACAGGATAATAAAGAATGTTATAAATTGCAACTTGGATAAAAAATGGCAAAGCTATTAACAGAAATTTCATAGAAAAATATACACAAATGACTTTAAATATTAGGAAAACATGCTCAAACTGCCTTACAATTTTTAAAATGCTAATTAAAATAGCATTGATATAAAACTTTTCACCTGTAAGATTTGCAAAATTCTAGAAGTCGGCCCACCAAAGCAATCTTGTACATTGTTGGTAGAAGTACAAATTGGTTTGATCCTGAAGGAAGGATATCGGGCACTATATCTGATGTTACAGATTCATTTGCCCTTTGACCTTCCTACACATACTTATAGATATATATTCTACAGATGTGTATCTTATATACAAATTGATGCATAAATAGTAATTTATTATAAACTCTTAACAGGTAAAGGGGTTTTTAAAATCGTTTTTGGGAGAGTGCTGGTTAAATTATGGTATATCAGAAAAATAGAAAAACATGAAGCTGAAAATAAGATAACAAAGACGCTTTTTATTTACTGATATAATACCCCCCTACCTTTAAGTGAAAAAAGCAAGGCCCATAATATTGGTAAATCATTCAATTTTTTTAAGAAGGTAGAGAATAAGAATATATGTATGGTCCTACTCATTTGTATTTCCAGAGGGAAATTTTGCAAGGACACACAGATGCCAATCAACGTGGTTTTGGTGAGGGTGGGAAATGGGGAGGATAGAGGCAAGTGTGAGAGTAATATTTTGTCCTGTGCACTATCTCCTGTGGCTTAGATTCATGACTCAGGAATTCATTACTTAGTCACAAAACACAATAAATGTTTTAACAATTGGTGGGGTAGAACTTTTGGCTGGGCTTTCAGAAAATGTTGGGGATTCAGCTCTTTATTTTAAATCGTTCAAATACATGAGATATACAGAGAAGTATTTGTTGTCATAGTTAACTAGTGACTAATGATTTTTCTTCTGGAAATCAATTAATTTTAGTGCTTTTGGCAACCTTGGAATGAATGACATGAATTTTCCAGCAAGGCTTCCCAGAGAAAAGTTACAAAAGTGACTGCAGTTTCCTTTGGGACCTCTTCAGAATTGTTCTACTCTCCACCGTGTACCAGTTGTCACAGGCTGATCTGTCCCTTGGGAAAAGAGGCTTGAAGTTACTGAACCCTTTCCTTACATTGTGACAAACTGATCATAGATACACACATTTGGCCGGGCGCAGTGACTCACACCAGTAATCCTAGCAGTTTGGGAGGCTGAGACGGGTGGATCACTTGAGGTCAGGAGTTCAAGAGCAGCCTGGCCAATACGGCAAAACTCCATCTCTACTAAAAATACAAAAATTTGCCAGGCGTGGTGCTGGGTGCCTGTAATCCCAGCTACTCAGGAGGGTTAGGCAGGAGAATCACTTGAACCCAGGAAGCAGAGATTGCAGTGAGCCGAGATCATGCCACTGCCCTTCAGCCTGGGCATTAGAGCGAGACTGTCTAAAACAAAAAGATACACACATTTCTTCATTCACTTTATGTTTATTGAATACTAAGAACCTAGCTGTGAACCACCTTTTGAGCATACAAATCTGTCAGACATAGCTTTTCCCTTCCCTCATAGTCATATAGGAAGCCAGGCATGATCTAAATCAAGCTTGTCCATCCCGTGGCCCACAGGCAGCATGCGGCCCAGGATGGCTTTGAATGTAGCCCAAAACAGATTCACAAACTTTATTAAAACATGAGATTTTTTCGGAATTTTCTTTTTTGCTCATCGGCTATCGTCAGTGTTAGGGTATCTTATGTGTGGCCCAAGACACCTCTTTTTCTGGTGTGGCCCAGGGAAGCCAAAATATTGTCCACCCCCCAGGTCTAAGTGATTTGTTGAGTGCTGTGTGCCGTGGAAGAACAAAAAGGGAATGGTCACCTTTTCTTGATTAAAAAGCTGGAGAAAGCCTTCAGATCACATCTCATAGATTGTAAAATATGAGTAAGAGTTTTCTAGGCAAACCAGGGTTGAGAAGTAGGAAGAGAAATCATTCTTAAGTGGAAGGAACAACCCTTATGAAAGTGCAGAAGTTTGAAAATACATGACCAATTAGAACAAGTGGTGAAGAGCTCAGCATGATTGGAGCATTATATGTGTTTGTTGATTTAGTTTTGTATTTCAACAGGAGAGCTACTGCCACTTTTGTTAATATTATAGCCTCTAGGTATGATATGCCATTTAATCTAACAAAACTCTGCAGAATATATTATTTTCTCTATTATACAGACAATGATACCAAGATTTATAAAAGTTATCTGTCTAGAATTATACATCTAGGTAGAGGTAGGACTCAACTCTAATTTCAAACCCCATTCTCTTAAGTATGCATAAGAGTGTTAGCGGATCTCTTCTATTTTTCCTTTAGAGTCACTATCTTTTTCATCCTAATCCCTTACCCTGGTAACTAGCCTGATGGAGTTCATTGACAGGCTCCAAAGCACTCACGCTTCCAGTGAGGTTTGTCCCATAGGTAATCTAGTCAAGAAACCAGAGGTAAGGGAGAGTATGAGAGGGGTTTCTTCTCAGACTTCCATCTGTGCTGCCATCTTAAACTACCTGTGACTCCCAAACCAAGATCATTGCTCCTCTCCAAGAGGCCCTCTCCACATACCTGACTTCTAAATGTCAGTAACTGCTCCCTCCCCTCATCACTGCAAGTCTAGAGGTGGTATCATCGCCATCATACCTTCCTTGTAGTTTCCCCACATACAGCCTGCATTTTATAAATGGATTCTTTATTAAGCTCTATTCAAGTTACCCTAATTTGAAAGTGCCATCTGTTTTCAGCTGGCACAAGATCCATATTCAGAAGTTATTATCTAAGTGAGAACTGATGAAAGTTTATTGTGGCAGTAGCAGAAGAAATGAAGGCGATTAAGTGGATTCCAGAATGATCTGGGATTAAAAAGGGCTACAAGTAGAAAACAGCATTTGCTCTTAAGGTTTGAGTTACATAAAGCAATACTGGTGGGACTTTCTTGAGCCCTTCACATCACACTGCATAGAAAAAACTCTTAAGCTAAATGAGTAATAGCAAGATGAGACAAATAAGTGGTTCCAAGCTTGACACCAGAAGACAGATTTCAGTGCATTTATTAAAATACAGGGAGTCACATGATTCATTTGCAGAGGGTGTTACCAGGCATCAGGTGATGATCCAAACAAGCAATTAATGCCAAGTAGGTACAACAAGAGGCAAATGGGTACTCTGGCAGGTAGATCAAGAAATAGGTTTTATTGACCTGGTCAATCCTGGTTTTGAAGATTCAGATAATCAGTGAGCATCAAAAAGGAGGTTAGCAAACTGCAGGATCTTCATGAATTCAGTTCAGCAACAAACTCCAAATCTTGGGGAGGCAGAATAGACGAATCAAAGACTGCACAAACCACAAGAAGATTGCAACAGTTGCTGTATCTCTTGCATTTTTAGAGTTCCTTACAACCACCCAGTTGTCTACCAAACTGGAGCAAGGCTAAAATACTAAAGGTCAGTAGCTCTATTTTTGGGCAGTAAAAGACCCTACCTGGCACATTCCATTCATACAGGAGCCCCGCTCTATGGTTTTTGTCAAGCCTATCATCTTTATCATGAGGTCAAACTGTCTATTTCCATAGTAGCAACACTCTGGTGCATTTGAAAAGCCATCAGTGTTCTTTATCAGTGTCTCTCAAGTTGAGAAATATAAAACAGCATAGGCATAAAACTAATGCAATTGCATTATTACATTCTGTTTCCTACTGAGATTCCTTTTCATGGTTTAAAAAAAAAAAGGAACTCAGAAAATGAATTATTTTCAACATCAGCTTCTCTCTGGAGTTTAAAAATGTATTTTGATTTACAGTTTCCCAAGGACATTATATAGAAAATGGCTTCCTAAATTAACACATCAATTACTTAAACCAAATGGATAGGAATGATTGCGCTCAAGTAATAAATAACCTTTTATAAGGAACACTTTATAAAAGATGAAATATAGATGGTCCCTTTGACTTATACAGGTGCTATATTAATCACTCAGGTGTAAATTATAGAGGTGAAAAGTTTATGCTTCTTTCCTTGGTGTTGAGCATTCTGATAAATGAGTGTCTAATGTGACAGAAAAAGATAACATAATGAATATCTTATTGTGCTTCAAGGAACGTGAAGAAATGACTGACACTATATTTTG
>NW_012110030.1:4100229-4104446 GCF_000951045.1 Mandrillus leucophaeus | reverse complement strand
CTCCTCTCCAAGAGGCCCTCTCCACATACCTGACTTCTAAATGTCAGTAACTGCTCCCTCCCCTCATCACTGCAAGTCTAGAGGTGGTATCATCGCCATCATACCTTCCTTGTAGTTTCCCCACATACAGCCTGCATTTTATAAATGGATTCTTTATTAAGCTCTATTCAAGTTACCCTAATTTGAAAGTGCCATCTGTTTTCAGCTGGCACAAGATCCATATTCAGAAGTTATTATCTAAGTGAGAACTGATGAAAGTTTATTGTGGCAGTAGCAGAAGAAATGAAGGCGATTAAGTGGATTCCACAATGATCTGGGATTAAAAAGGGCTACAAGTAGAAAACAGCATTTGCTCTTAAGGTTTGAGTTACATAAAGCAATACTGGTGGGACTTTCTTGAGCCCTTCACATCACACTGCATAGAAAAAACTCTTAAGCTAAATGAGTAATAGCAAGATGAGACAAATAAGTGGTTCCAAGCTTGACACCAGAAGACAGATTTCAGTGCATTTATTAAAATACAGGGAGTCACATGATTCATTTGCAGAGGGTGTTACCAGGCATCAGGTGATGATCCAAACAAGCAATTAATGCCAAGTAGGTACAACAAGAGGCAAATGGGTACTCTGGCAGGTAGATCAAGAAATAGGTTTTATTGACCTGGTCAATCCTGGTTTTGAAGATTCAGATAATCAGTGAGCATCAAAAAGGAGGTTAGCAAACTGCAGGATCTTCATGAATTCAGTTCAGCAACAAACTCCAAATCTTGGGGAGGCAGAATAGACGAATCAAAGACTGCACAAACCACAAGAAGATTGCAACAGTTGCTGTATCTCTTGCATTTTTAGAGTTCCTTACAACCACCCAGTTGTCTACCAAACTGGAGCAAGGCTAAAATACTAAAGGTCAGTAGCTCTATTTTTGGGCAGTAAAAGACCCTACCTGGCACATTCCATTCATACAGGAGCCCCGCTCTATGGTTTTTGTCAAGCCTATCATCTTTATCATGAGGTCAAACTGTCTATTTCCATAGTAGCAACACTCTGGTGCATTTGAAAAGCCATCAGTGTTCTTTATCAGTGTCTCTCAAGTTGAGAAATATAAAACAGCATAGGCATAAAACTAATGCAATTGCATTATTACATTCTGTTTCCTACTGAGATTCCTTTTCATGGTTTAAAAAAAAAAAGGAACTCAGAAAATGAATTATTTTCAACATCAGCTTCTCTCTGGAGTTTAAAAATGTATTTTGATTTACAGTTTCCCAAGGACATTATATAGAAAATGGCTTCCTAAATTAACACATCAATTACTTAAACCAAATGGATAGGAATGATTGCGCTCAAGTAATAAATAACCTTTTATAAGGAACACTTTATAAAAGATGAAATATAGATGGTCCCTTTGACTTATACAGGTGCTATATTAATCACTCAGGTGTAAATTATAGAGGTGAAAAGTTTATGCTTCTTTCCTTGGTGTTGAGCATTCTGATAAATGAGTGTCTAATGTGACAGAAAAAGATAACATAATGAATATCTTATTGTGCTTCAAGGAACGTGAAGAAATGACTGACACTATATTTTGTTCCAGGTAGAAATAAAAGGCAAGCAGTTCCTGGCCCGTGATATTCCAGTTAGAGGTGTCTGACTGACAGCATGTTGGCACTGAGGGAAGCGATGGGCTTTGACTCCAGGTGAGTTCAGTATGACTGGGTTTGCTAGTTTTCCATGACACAAGATATGTGTTTTTCAGACTTTTATCTACAGAATTAATGATGTAACTCCCTCAACCCTTTAACTCTTTCAAAATACAAAAACACTGCATTTCTTTAAAAGATAATAATTTAAAAATTCAATAGTGTCTTTAAGTCAATGCATATACCTTTTAATCCACCTAATTTCAAGTTGTAGAATAGGTAACTATGAATGAATTTCTTTCTGAACTGAGGATCAAAATACCTGAGCTAGAAGTAGAATAAATGCTGAAACTTCATAAGAGTGAAAGCTGTTTCTAGTAGTGATCAAGAGTGGGAAACCAGAGTTATCATTAAGCATTTCAACTGGCACATTGTTCAGTGCCACCTTAATGATAATCACCTGAGGGCGAGTAACCCTTCAGGACCTCAGATTTTGTCATTTCTGGAGTGGCAATAAGGGCAAGCAGATAATCCAATAACTCAAAAGACTCCTTGATTCCCAGTCTTAAAATTACAAGAAGTAAGAACTCTGTCTCCAATTCCAGTTATGATTCTGTCCGAGTCTGTGCCTTCAGAAATCCATAGCCAGAATATATTCATCCCATCATGTAGAGACATTAATATGAAACTTTGGTAAACTGAATAGAATAACCATTTAGGGAATGAAAAATACATATTATACAGCTTATTTTTTAAATGATTTTTATACACTATAAGAACTACATGATAAGCCTACACATAACTTATCTGTAATTCACATGGAATCTGTCTTCCACAGTTTCAAAGGATAGTAAAGAAGATAAACTCATCAACACTAGTAGGAGAAATGCTATAAAATCGATACAAGAAACATGTAATAAGTATTTGGTCTACTTATCAAAAATCTTAACAATCCCTCCCCTACAGCAGTTCTGTATCTTGTGATTTAATGTAAGTAAATAATTAGGAATATCTGATAATATTTAAACAAAATTGTTTTTATAGTCGTTGTAATACAAGTGAAAGTTATAAACAGCCCAAATATATACTTGTATAAAATTTATAAAATATTTTTTTCTAATGGTAAAATTCTATGGAATTATTCAAACATATGCTGGAGAAAAATATGGCATGAAAGAAGGAGCAGGCATATATTTAAATTTTAGAAATTGGATTAAAGTGTCTTATAACTTTTATGTGTATGTAGAGAAAAAAGACGAAAGAGATCAATATAGTAATTTTTACTTTTTTTTAAATTTTTAACCTCTTTACAATGAATTTTTTTCTATAGGAAAAAAGTAACTTCTAATTTTGAAAATAGGCACTGAAATTGCTTCATAAAAAGGATAGAAGAATAATGAGGTCGTGAAAAAAGAGTCACCATATTTTCTAGAGGGATTAAAATCAAGTTATAACACAGAATTGGAGTAAAATTCTATTTGTGTAAAAAGCATATTTAAATATATTTTCATTTTATACTAAGGAAAATTATAAACTCAGGAGAGTCAAGGTAATAATTCCTATTTAGTAAATGCCTAAAGTCTTTAAAAGGAATGAAATTTGAGTAGGGCCTTTAAGGGTAACCATACAGAAATTTGCTTTTAATAGTACTTATAATAATTAAAATTGACCTGTTTAAATGGATAAACATACATATTATACTCATTTATATTGTTCTACTTCATTTAGTGGAAAAGTATAAATAATATATATTTCATAAATTTAAATATTATTTGTGTCAAGGGTAAGCAGAATAGCCACACTGATATACTCAATGCTATCTTTCATCATACACTTAAACTTTATAAATACTGCATTTTTAATAAAAATTACATCATTATATAATCACAATAAGATATATTCTTTATTAAACATTGAAAGTTACTTCTGCTTCAATGCTTTTTTTGCAATTCTTTATCCAATTTCAATGACACATGAATGAGTTGTACATTTGTTTACATTTGAAAACTCAAACATACAAGAAATTGTTTTTATGTGAAAATGTCATTCATAAACTCTGTAGGAATATTGTTAACAATCTCTTTCTCAGACTTTCTGTTCTTGTCTTCCCTGTAGACTGTGGTTTCCAGGTGCATTCTTGCCCTTTTTATTCTCAGCGTGTGTTCTATTTGAATGATCTCACTTATGTCCATGGCTTCGATTTTCCCAATTCTGTTGCTCTAACCAAACCTACACTCTAATTGTGTACTAGATCAACATACCAAATGAACCGCAGGTATCCTAAACTGTTTCCAGTGCCAGTGTTTGGTTTTTCCTTCCTCCCTTGAGGTCTCATTTGTGTATCTTCTTCAGGAAGATACCCCTCGAGCTCCCAGCCCTAAGTGGGGTATTCTTATAGCTCTGCTTTATCTCATAGTACTTTTTATGCTCTGTTTTTGTTTGTTTTTTGTTTTTTTTTCTTTCCTTCCTTCCTTCCTTTCTTTCTTTCTTTCCTTTTCTTTCTTTTCTCTCTCTCTTTTTCTATTTCTCCCTTTCTTTCTCTCCCTCCCTCCCTCCCTCCCTGTCTCTCTCTCTCTCT
>NW_012110030.1:4096073-4100104 GCF_000951045.1 Mandrillus leucophaeus | reverse complement strand
TCTCTCTCTCTCTCTCTCTCTCTCTCTTTCTTTCTTTCTTTCTCGCTGCAGACTGAGTATCTGGCTCCTACACTGGGTAGTAACTGAGTATAACTTTGAATATGAGTACAGTCCACTATCTCTGGTATCCTCATAATATTGTAACCCATGTCATCCAAAATCAGAGCAGTACTATGGCAAAAGAAAACAGACCAGCTGTAATTTCAAAATAACTCATATTCTCTTTTTTGAACATGATGTCGTACAAGTAGACCACATTCATCACATAGCTCTATGTAACTTTTTAAATTTAATTTACCATGTTTTCTTCTGTTCTTCTCCCCCAGTATGCACATCCTAAATGTGGGAGCTAGCAAACACTAAGTGGCGACTAGAAGGATCACATAGAGTTAGTGACATAGTAAAATAGGCGTAGCGGACAGATATGGTATCTATTGCTTAGGCTCAAATATCTACTCTGCCATGTATGAGTTATACAGACCACAGCAAATAAGTCTCTTTGAACCTCTCAGATTTAAATCATTTATTTGCTCTAAATTGTCTCTATTTTATAAATCAACTAGTGTATTTGTGAAAGCCTTTTACAAACATTTTAAAATGCTTAAGCACCTTATAAGTGTGAAAACTGATATTACCAAGTGAAAATAATAGATAGCTTACCAAAACATCAAGTTTAAAGAAAATAAGTGGCTTCAAACAATTATAAGTTTTCTTCCAAAATGCAGATTGTGTATGTGTGTGCATGTTTGTGTGTATATATAGAGAGATGACTGCTACTGAATTAGGTGCTGAATTTACTTTGTTCTTTATCTTCTTTCACCAAACACAAGGTCAGTTATCACTAGTCAAGTTTACAAATAAAATATTCAGATTAGTTAATATTCTAATAATAGTAGCAATGGATTTTTCCATGTTAATCATTTTTCCACCTTATGGCATTGTGAGTCTGTCTTTGTTGTTGTTCCCATAGTAAAATATCTCTTTACTTTGTGTAAATGATCTTTACATATTTGCAAAGAAAATTCCCTCCCTTTCAGTTTAATGTAAGTTGCCTCCCCATCAAATCAGCATGGTTCAATAGTTTATAAGGTGCTCTTTCTGTCCTTTGATAACAAAGGGGGAATTCAGTTCTGGACAAAAACTCAAGATAATGAGCTTGGCAACATAAAGCAACTTCCTTTTATTAAATCCACTCACAAAATAAATGTGGTATGAAAATTAAAGGCACAGAATATTAAGATAGCATTGATTCATTGATCTGGAAATTAATTCTAACCATGTAATATTAATAACACTCCATGATCTGAAATTTAAGCTGCAGCTAACATGCAGCAACAAAAGTTATTTAGTATTGCCAACAACTATAGTAAAGTTCAATTTTAACAGTTGACATTATATTTTCTGGAGCACTATAATATTTTTCAAACTGTAATGAAATATTGAAAATGATCAGAAGTTGAAAAGTTGTTCACATGAAGCAGAGTTCATTAGTCATTTAAGAATACATGCCTAGAATACATAAAAACAAGTTTTATGTTTGTTGTACCCAAACAACTTAGACTTCCAAACAACATATAGTAAAATCTGGGTGAATTATCTTGCTACTCACCAATCTCTCAACTGCATTTTCTTCCCCTGTATCCTTTATTCACATATCTCAAGAAAATTCAGATGACATGAAAATAAGCTAGGGCTAGAAGAATGAGATTGACTCTGAGAAAGATGGCTCTCAATGACTAAAGAAAGAGGCAATATTTCAAACAATATTAAGAACCTATGAACATTGAACTGCATTAGATGTGTGGGAAAAATAGATATTAATAATACACTGCTTGTAATTTATCCATCTTAGGAAATGCATGATGTATTTAGATACTAAAGAGTATGTTATTATGTACACACACACATTCCTTTACATAACTATACTATTAGTGTTAGGTGCTAAAAGATAAGGAGAGATCAAATACCAATTGTTTTCCAGAAGACAGACTAGTAATTTGTGTTAAAGCACCTGAGAAGGCTTCTTGAGGAAAGTTGAATTTGATATAAATCCAGTAGGGCAGATGTGTGGGCTGGTGTAGGGAATAGTACATACAGTAATAGTGAATTTGAATGTAGAGCGCATGTAGGAAAGGACAGCTAGCAATGCTTTCATAATAATGGGTAGTAATGGAAGATAATACTGAAAAGAAAACACAGAGATTGATTTAGGTGGGTTTTAAGTGTTTGCCCAGGAGTTCTTTATTTCATGCTCCTCCTCCAGCAGTGGGTGTAGTTTACATTGTGTTGTACCCCCAGTGAAATCACAAGTAGAAATGCTTTTAAATATTCTAACTTAATACAGAAATACTCAATATTTTATACTGGTTGAGTATATAATGGTTATTACCAAACCTGTGATATTTATAGCGGTGCTTAAATATCACAAAACTAATAAGCAAAATTAATCTCCTAAGGCATATAACATACAAACTTCAATTAACACTTTTTCCTGCAATATGTAATTATATTTAATTTTCCACGACACCAGTAGTCTCAAGGTTACAAATCAAGAATTCTTGAAACTATTAAAACTAATCTTGGTGTATAACTGGAAAGCTTTTTCCATTTGTAATAAATAAAATTCCAATTTATGATATAATGCTGAAAATGTACAGCTTAAAATACAAATTTTCAGTGATCTTTATCTTTCTAAACAAATGCTAATGGGTAAACTATACCTTTGATTTCTCAAAACACTTGCAAATGTAGTTCTTTATTAAAGTTTCTCTTGAAATCTTCACATTAACCCTAGTTAGAAATTTTGGCTTTAGCTTTCAACTATAATTTTTGTCAACAATAAGTCATATATATTTGAAGTTTACAATTTTTATTTCTACCTTTTCTCAGTTATTTTAATGATATAATTCACCATCAGTGAAATTTTAAATCATGGAGTTTGTTTCTTTCTCTTTTCTGCTCGTTTCCTCTGTTGTATGCATTCAATATGTATTTACCGAAGAAAACATCGTTCCTAGATCTGAGTCCTCTTTCAGAGCCTCCTTGATGTCTTCCTTTTTTCTTTCCATATTCCCTGCTTTTATCCTCTTTAATGCAATTTGGGCAAATACAACTAAAAATTTTTATTAGGATGATCCCATTTCTGTCTTAATATCCACTATTTTTCCTCTCTATTGTACTGTTTTCCAGTAATTTTTCTGAGATGATTAGCACTACCATACAGTTATTCTAAAAAACTATTAAGGTTTCTTTTGCTCATACTGAGTTTTTAAGGGCTTGACTTAGGAAAATACTAGGTAAGTATAAGATAGATAGAATTTAGAAGTACAAGCCTGAAACTTAGAAGTTGGCCAGGTGCAGTGGCTCATGCCTGTAATCCCAGCACTTTAGGAGGATAAAGCAGGAGGATCGCTTGAGGCTGGGAATCTAGACCAGCCTGGGCAACATAGAAAGACCCCATTTCTACAAAAACTTAAAAAATTTGCTAGGCATGGTGCTGTACACCTGTACTCCCAGCTACTTAGATGGGTGAGGTGGGAGGATCTCTTTAGCCCAGGAGTTCAAAGCTACAGTAAGCCATGACCATGACACTGTACTCTAGCCTGGGTGACAAAGCCAGACCCTAACTCAAAACAAACAAACAGCAAAAAAGGGAGCTTAGTATATAGATTTGAGATTCTTTCTCACAAGTCATCATCTATCTAGCATTGCAGTGAAACAAAGATAAAAGGAAAAAAGGTGCTTAGAATAAATTTTTTTTGAGACATGGACATTAGAAGTTAGCATAATGAGTGAGAGAAGGAATCTCAGTTTAGATATGCAGGTAGGTTAAGGTAGAAGAGTTTTTTAAAAAGTAAATGTTGTCATCTGCTGAATGCTGAAAAAAATGAGAAGTACTGAAAAAAGACCACTATATTTAATATTACCTTTATAATAATAAAAACATATTTAAAAACTAATGTGAAGTGAAGCAAATTTTTTTTAGTAATCCAAAACCATAAATCACTCTTCAAAGATTATATAATATAGAA
>NW_012110030.1:4092106-4094903 GCF_000951045.1 Mandrillus leucophaeus | reverse complement strand
CTCATGTATCTGGTTCTTTTGGTAATTACCTTAATTGTTTTTAATATGCTTGTATTATCTTCATTTATCACCTTTAAACATTACCTAATAACTTCTATTGTGATGCTTACATAGGAATTAGGTGCACCGATTACAGGACTCTCTTCCCACTATTCTCTCAATGTGTTTTTTTCTGGTAAAATCATGATTTCCTATTTACGTGATTATGACTATGTAAATATTGTTCTATAGGTTTACATTTTTAGCATAACATCTTTACTTTTCCTGAAGTTTATAAGGTATTCAGTGATTATTTCAAATTTCAAATATACAAAATCATCAAAATAGTTTAGTTCCATCTTTCATATGTTTAGATTTCACTCCTCTAGCCTTTCATCCTTCGGCTCCCCTCTCACTGTTTGCTGTCTAAGACTCCTTGTCTTTGTTTTTCTCTGTTGGACTTCTTGTTCCTAGATTGCGCTTCATTCTCTTTGATTTCAATACCTCATATTTGCAGAAGTACAACTTCTAGTAGCTTTCTAAAAAATATGGTACATGAGAAGTATACATTTTAGATGCATACTTGTCTTCAATGAACTTACCTCCACCCTTCCATCTGATTGAGATTTTAAGCTGAAGATTCTTCTTGCTCACAATTATGGAAACATTATTTTGATGCCAACCTGATTCCCTTTTTGTTTGTAGGTGACTTGTTTTACTTTTTAAATTGTTTTGTTGTATGTTTTTTCTTCATACGAAACTTTTGAGCATTTCTGAAATTCTTGATATACCTTTGTGTGGAACTAATTTCGTTTGGAGATGGATTTTTTTGTGTTTGCTCAGAAATTTTCTTCTATAGCTTTATTGATAATTTAGTCTTATCAGTTGTCACAAATCTTTATTTATAATGTATTAATCAGCCGTTGGACCTTCTGCATTGGAAGAGGACCTCTCCTCTTCCTATCTTTTGTCATTTTCCATCTTTGTGTCTTTGTTTTAACCTTTGAGAGATTTTCTTGATTTTTATCTTCTACTCTTCTATTCATTAAAAGAAATATTTTATTTGAAAAAAAACTCTAACAGAAAGGGTGTAAAAATGTACAACACCTCACTATCTTTTACTCAGATCACCTGTAGAGTTAACATTTGCCTTATTTGCTTCCGTTTTCTGTACACAGACACACACACACGAGCGCGCACACACGCACACACACAGAGTCCTTATTTTCTTAGTGATTTTAAGTTACATGGTCTTTCACCGCTAAATATTTCAATGTGTATTTTCTAAGAATAAAGATATTCTTACATACCTACAGTATGGTACTAAGATTAAGTAAATGTAACACTGATGAAATACTTTGATGTAACATACTGCTAGCATTCTGATTTTATCAATTGAGCCAATTCTTTCTAGCATTATTTCCTTCCAGTATGGGGTCCAGCATAGAATCATGTATTGTAATTAGTTGTCATATCTCTTCAGTACCCTTCAATCTGGAAAACCTCTTCAGCTTTTCTTGCCTTTCACAATGCCATTTTTTAAAGATACAGTCCCCCTGTTTTTAATAGATTGTTTTCATTTTTGGTTTGTCTTACTGGTTTCTAAATGTTATTTATCACACTTTTCCAATAACTTCTTTTGTTAACTATTTTTATAGCATTCATTTTTTGATTTATTATTACACATACTTTTTTCTCATTCCAATATTGGTTATTTGTAATCTTTCCCTGTTCTTTGATTATAGACATGATCTCGATTTCAGTCCTTTTTAGTCGCAGGTCTCAACTACTTAGGCTGAAATTTTGCTTCAGTGACTCTTCATTCATATTTTACAAGGGAATTATAGAATGGGGGCTTGGGTAATACAATTGCTGTTCTAAAAACCAAGAAGGGAAAGAAAGTTACAGGTCCCTTGATCATGTGAACTTCCAGTAATAGCTCTGATCAGAATCTAACGTTTACCAGGTTTAATTTCTTCACAGAATGGTGTACTTCGGATTCAAAGGATTCAGAGAAAGGGAGGTGATGGGAATGAAGAGGTAATTGCCCACTGTAGAGGGAAAGAGAGCAACCACTTTAGAACTTGATGAATTTTTCTCTTTTCAGAACTGCACTTCATGCCGTCCAAAGCACTCAGTTTCTCCAAGTGGTAAACTGCTCACAGCTTCTCTGAGTGATTTGCTAACTTTTTAAACCCATGCTGCTTATGGGGCTCCACACTGTGGGCATACAGGCATTACTTTCTCAGCCCTGCTATATGAATCAATTCTCCATCTGCTTCCCATCCTCCACAACTTATTGAATTATGGTACAGGGATTGAATGTATGACTTTAAAATGACACTGCCTGGACTTGAATACTAGCTTTGCCACTTACTCAATATATGATAATCAGCAAATTGCTTAATGATTCACCATTTCCTCATTTATAAAATGGAGGTAATGAAAGAAATGTTATGGATGCTAAATGAGTGAGAACAGTGTCGGACACAGTGTCAGATGCTCTCAATTACACTATTGTCTTTTCTACTATCTTTAGTGCTTTTTTTTTTTTTACCTCTATAAATTGACTTTTTAAAAATTATTTTCCCATAATTTGTCTGAACTTTGGAGAAGGAAAAGAGGATTGATACCTACTGTTAATTCATCAGACTTTGTTTAAACAAAAATTAGGGCTTTTAATTTTATCCTCTTAATTAGTCTGCCAATTTTTTCCCCTGAGCAGTAAAACTGTTATGTAATTTGTAAGTTCTCTTGAATATACTCCATTTCATCTTAAGACCAGAAAGAACCAGGACTTTCTTGATCTATCTATCTA
>NW_012110030.1:4087148-4089776 GCF_000951045.1 Mandrillus leucophaeus | reverse complement strand
TTTTTTAAAAAGTAAATGTTGTCATCTGCTGAATGCTGAAAAAAATGAGAAGTACTGAAAAAAGACCACTATATTTAATATTACCTTTATAATAATAAAAACATATTTAAAAACTAATGTGAAGTGAAGCAAATTTTTTTTAGTAATCCAAAACCATAAATCACTCTTCAAAGATTATATAATATAGAACCTCCTTCAAAGTCCTATATGTAAGACCTTAAATATCAAACATTCAGCAGTCACCCTCCTGTTCCCCAGATCCATGCCTGGTAGAGATGACAGATTACTTTAAATCTCAGCTTTGACTATATTAAATATACATATTTTTGTTTTTCTGGAGAGGGAAAGATGTGAATTTCCATTTACTAAGGCAATAATTTTATCCTACCCTGTAATAAGAACTTTCTCACATTTTTAGGCAGCACATGGGCAATTACTGCCTCTCTACAGTAGTATAAGTCATCATTGCCACTAAAAATTTGTGAGCAAACTGTAGATTTATAATTTAATTTTGTACTGCTACAACCTGCTATAATAGTTGAATAACACTAACTGTAATCGATACTAGTTATAATATAAACACTGTAATATAGACCATTATATACCAGCTGCTAAAGTCAAAGGTATTGCTACTGGGCATTGACTACTTAGAAATTATAGTAAACATATTTTATTTGTGGAAATGTACAAATTCTATTACTAACACAAGAGGTGATTAATATTTCATGCACTCTAGAGAGGAGTTGAAAACAAGGACAGAAGGTGCTAGGTAGGAGTTGAAAGCAAGCACAGAAGGCCCTTCATTCAAACATAATTTAACATTAGTAGCAACATATTTCATAAAAAGCAGAGATATATGGTATGCCTATCCTTGTACTGAATCCCATAAAAGTTTAGCTTTCAAATCTCTGTCAAAGGCTATATCCTAATTTTTAAAGCAATTATTTTTAGAGATACAAAGGACAATAAGAACATCTAAACTCTTTTAAAAACTCCTTGTGATAGGAGATGGTTTTTGTTTCAAAAGCATGCTACATGTAACACAGGACCGTGTTTCTTTTAAGAAGTTTCTAAACAGAGAACTCCAGCAAGAAAAGGGTCATCAGTGTACTGTATTGCTGAAATGACTTCAGGGATTTTATAGCAACATGAGTTGTTATAACTGTAAAATTTGCTTTTATTTTTATAAATAGGTGCTCATGATCTAGTAATCAAATAGTATTATATTAAGAGGCTTATAATAACAGCAACAATAATGGCAGCTTGCTTGACACTTCTCTGTACTACAGTCCTGCTCAACTGAGAAAGCAACGTTCAGCTCATGTATCTGGTTCTTTTGGTAATTACCTTAATTGTTTTTAATATGCTTGTATTATCTTCATTTATCACCTTTAAACATTACCTAATAACTTCTATTGTGATGCTTACATAGGAATTAGGTGCACCGATTACAGGACTCTCTTCCCACTATTCTCTCAATGTGTTTTTTTCTGGTAAAATCATGATTTCCTATTTACGTGATTATGACTATGTAAATATTGTTCTATAGGTTTACATTTTTAGCATAACATCTTTACTTTTCCTGAAGTTTATAAGGTATTCAGTGATTATTTCAAATTTCAAATATACAAAATCATCAAAATAGTTTAGTTCCATCTTTCATATGTTTAGATTTCACTCCTCTAGCCTTTCATCCTTCGGCTCCCCTCTCACTGTTTGCTGTCTAAGACTCCTTGTCTTTGTTTTTCTCTGTTGGACTTCTTGTTCCTAGATTGCGCTTCATTCTCTTTGATTTCAATACCTCATATTTGCAGAAGTACAACTTCTAGTAGCTTTCTAAAAAATATGGTACATGAGAAGTATACATTTTAGATGCATACTTGTCTTCAATGAACTTACCTCCACCCTTCCATCTGATTGAGATTTTAAGCTGAAGATTCTTCTTGCTCACAATTATGGAAACATTATTTTGATGCCAACCTGATTCCCTTTTTGTTTGTAGGTGACTTGTTTTACTTTTTAAATTGTTTTGTTGTATGTTTTTTCTTCATACGAAACTTTTGAGCATTTCTGAAATTCTTGATATACCTTTGTGTGGAACTAATTTCGTTTGGAGATGGATTTTTTTGTGTTTGCTCAGAAATTTTCTTCTATAGCTTTATTGATAATTTAGTCTTATCAGTTGTCACAAATCTTTATTTATAATGTATTAATCAGCCGTTGGACCTTCTGCATTGGAAGAGGACCTCTCCTCTTCCTATCTTTTGTCATTTTCCATCTTTGTGTCTTTGTTTTAACCTTTGAGAGATTTTCTTGATTTTTATCTTCTACTCTTCTATTCATTAAAAGAAATATTTTATTTGAAAAAAAACTCTAACAGAAAGGGTGTAAAAATGTACAACACCTCACTATCTTTTACTCAGATCACCTGTAGAGTTAACATTTGCCTTATTTGCTTCCGTTTTCTGTACACAGACACACACACACGAGCGCGCACACACGCACACACACAGAGTCCTTATTTTCTTAGTGATTTTAAGTTACATGGTCTTTCACCGCTAAATATTTCAATGTGTATTTTCTAAGAATAAAGATATTCTTACATACCTACAGTATGGTACTAAGATT
>NW_012110030.1:4079241-4081513 GCF_000951045.1 Mandrillus leucophaeus | reverse complement strand
TTTTTAGCAGTATTTTTGAACTTTAAATGGCTATAGCACAGCCTATGTAAACAAGAAGACAAACCACCTTATTGAAAAGCAGTGTGCAAATTATCCAGACCACAAAAAACTGAGGTAAACAAACTGTTCTGTTTTCTAATATCCATCAGCCTTTACACAGTGTCTCATCAAAGAGCAAGTGCCTGTGACACTGTTTTAGAAGACACAAACCAAAACTGAAAGCAATTTTGTCACTGATTTAAATGGAAACATTAAAACATGTCTAAGAAATTTGAAAATTGCTAACATTGCTGCTTGTGGATTAAATCTGCTTATTGTAACCTCAAGAAAAGATCTTTGATTATGATTAAAACTTCAAGGTGTATATGAAGACAGAAACAGAAAAGTGTATAGGTGTTATACATGTAACAGATTATTATTGCATTTATGAAATACTCTAATTTCTGAAGTCCTTTTATATCCACATGTCACTCAATCCTGGCAGCATCTTAGTAAGACATGAGTTCAAACAGGCATTGATTATCTTACAAATGCTGCAGTAATGAAGACTGAGACTCAATCAGGCAGGTTAAATAGTTAGCACTAGGTCATACAAGCACCTGAAACTACCTAATATAGCCCGTTGTTCTTTCTCTTTAGTATTTATGAGAACTCCCAACTTTTAAAATGCAAATCATTAAGCTGCAATATAGTCTGCCTTACCAGAGTCTATAATTTCCATTTCCATCTGCTGCATTCAGGCAGGAACTTCTCATTTGTGCTGATATGGGAGTTACATGAATCATTGGGCCTTTAGATAATGCAAGCTCTTAAGTGTACTTCATTTGAATAATTGTCCACATGCAGCACATGCAGGACTCCACAGCCATCTAAAGGATAGGAAACTGAGATCACTGGTAAGGGGGCTGTCTGAAAACCTTCTGAAAAAATGACATATGAGTTGAAAGACACATTCCTTCCTGTGTGGGGACTTTCTTTCCTGCTCGAAGAGAGACTGGGTTGAGGTGAAGTTTGGGCCAAGCCACCAATTCACCCAGCTCAATGGAATTGACTTAGAGAGATGATTGGAGGTCAAGGTTAATAGAATCCTGAAACTAGTTAGAGGGAAGAGAGGGTATGTTTTTAAGAGGTTCTAAGATATCAGTGTGAAACGTAAAGTAATGAAAACTTAGGAGCAACAAAACCCTAAAATTTAAATAATATGACTTATTCATTTTATATAAATCAAATATTGCCATTGATTTGGATATTTTAACTTTTTTAAAGCTATTTTTAGTTATTTAACATTAGCAAATAAAAGGCTGTCAGATATTATTCTGTCTCCTCAACATCAAGATTAGTATGAATAATTAAAATTATAATAAAAATAATGGCATTCATTAGGTTGTAACTATATGCCACTTTTCTGAGGACTCTACTGGTATGTATTATATACATAAATAATTACTCTTATTTTAAATACAAAGACAATAATGTACAGCAAGTTTAAGTAGCTTGCCCAAAAGAAACTACAAAACTAGTAAGTGGGAAACATTTAGCTCCCCAGGATTTACTCTTAACAGTTTTCAGGCTATTATCTAAAAATAATAATGAATCTGCTTGCTCATTTACTATGGTTTTAGTTTTTATTTGCCTTTAAAAATTACATTTTGGTTAACTCAAGAGTTTATGTAAATTCTAAATCCAAATAATACTGCTTGAATATTCCCAAAGACTGTTTTGCTTTATGAGATAATGAGATATAAACCAAAAAGTATCTGAGACGGGTCTTAATCAGTTTCAGAAGTTCATTTTGCCAAGGTTAAAGACATGCCCCTGAGATAGTTCTGTGCCTTTCTCCAAAAATGATTTTTGAGGGCTTCAATATCTAAAGGAGAAAAGCTGGCTGGAGGGGAAAGAGGGAGGGTGTGGTCACATTACTGAATCCACATGTTGTAAGAGAAAAGAAACAGGTAGGGGAATAGCCAATTATATATTTGTCTCATGTTCAGTAAATCAGCACTTTACATAAGATAAAGTGAACATAGAGTAGCTACCTGTGGAGATATTTAACCATTCATTAGTAGTCATCTGCTTAGTAACAAAAACAAAGGCATGACTCAGCTTTCAGCCTAATTATTTTTTTTGGCATAGTAAATCGGCATTCCACATTTTTATTTTTCTTTCACAGGGAAGAAAACAAATTTTGCAGTCTTCTGTGATTATTTTAATTTCTTATGAAATCCATCTGATAACGCTGGATGACCTTAAGTAAGAATGATTGCCCTGATGC
>NW_012110030.1:4067162-4078826 GCF_000951045.1 Mandrillus leucophaeus | reverse complement strand
GTTAGATAAATTTCATTCAGGCATTAGTTACCATACTATTGGCTGTGAGTTCAGTGGTAATGAATCAATAGTATATTAAGTATGGCATCTTTAAACAGAAACAACCATAAAGCAAGGTTACGTATAGATTTGTTGATAAAAATACTGTGACTGAGGCTTGCAGGAACCCAGCCCTATGTTTCCTCTGGGAGCAGTGCTTCAGTTACCAATTTAGTGTTCCTGTAACTGTATATAACATGACTGCCATAAATAGTGACTACGTATCTTTCTTCTGGCCAAAGCAGAGTACTTCATTCCAATCCATTCTAATTTTTGTACCTTTCTAGAGGTATCCCAAATCACCTCTACCATCATGTTAGGGCCCTGTCTCCATTTGCTCTCTGGAACATTTTATAATTTTTGTTTCTAGAATAATCTCTGTTACAGCATAAAATAACTGTATTTTCTTCAAAATAGTTCTATTTAAGTCATATAATAACACCAATATCTATGCAACAAGAATTGTGTATGCATGCTAAATGAGAATCATTTTTCACAGAATCAATGTATTGGTATATGGCCCACATGTTCAGGTTAAAATAGAGAAGTGAGGCAAAAGGAGGAGAAAGAAATTATCAAATAAGGACCTCGAAGAAAGCGTAATGAATGAAATCCATATACAAGTACAGACATTAGCCCCAGGAAGGAAGAGGAATGTATTTTCTTTGAGACAGAAAAGACAAGGAATGGGGAGATAAAAATGAAGGAAGACGTAGAAAATTCAGAAAACAAAAAAACTTGAAAGTAGAGAAATTATAGGAGGTTGGATTGGATGATCTGATCTTCTAATTAAAAGAAGGGCAAAGTCATGTACAGATTCAATATTTCTTGAAAGCCTACATTGTACGTTATAGATTACAGATGAAAAGCAATCTAAATAAAGGTCTATGGTGATCTTTCTGAAAATACTGTTAAACATTGTATTTTTTTCATTATTATAGTTCAGAAGCTCAGAAGGGAAGGTAGTTCTCCTTAAAAAGTATGAAAGTATATACATGAAAATATATATTTGGAAAGTGAAGTCCTTTGTGATGTCTCCTTATATATCTTACAACTCAAGAGTGGGGAAAGTCTTGTGTATCTTTTCTGTCATTTTTAATTGTATCAGTTATAAAAAGCTGATGATTTTGGTGATTGTAATGAGATGGCAAAAAGGATTATTGAGCTTTATGAAAATTCCTTAGGAACACATAAGCTGAAAAAAACTCTTTTCTCCCCATAGAGTTATTCTTTGCAATTTACCATACTGTATTTTAAGTTTAAAAATGTACTTATAAACCAAACTTATTGTTATTTCTAAATATTTCATTTAATAAAATGCATATTTTATTGCATTTATTAACTTTTAAAAACACGTGTACCATTTGGGGAAATATGGAAAGTAAAAATAAGCAATAATACTACAATATAAAATTCTTCTAGTCTCAGTTCCTAGAGATAATTGTGTATACTATTGATAGTTCTAGAAGATTGTGTGTGCATGTTTTTGCATCATTGTCATTATTGCTAGCATTTATTTAATATGTTTGGGAAATTTACTCAGCATTATTTTACCTGATCAGCCTCATTTTATCATATATGAAATGATATTTAAATGCATTGTTATTATTTCTAAATAGAAATGTATGTAATTGATGGAGATTGGGGAAAAAAAAATTAATGCCCAGGACTGGCAGAAAGGCAAGATAATTTGTCTAAGTCCCTATGACAGTCAATTGGTAGCAGAAGTAAGATTTAGACTAGGCTACCTTAAACCCGTGATCTTAACACATTAGGCTGCTGCACTTTTCATAAATTTCTCTTTTCAATAAGAGCACATTGTGAACGTATTCGTATATCTACTACATAAAATAAATTCCTAATGGTTTAATAAAACCCAGGGCATAAATTTATTATAATTTTTAAATTCCCATGATTAGATATTTTGATTGTTTGTAATTTTTTTTTATTAGAAGGAATACTCTAATGAAGAAACTTACATGAATGCCTTTGTTAATTTGTCCTCTTATTTTCTCAGGATAAATTCCTAGAAGTAGAAGCACCATTGCTGAATTGGAGTCTGTGTACCTCTTACCCTGTTGACTATGCCAGGTTATACTCCAACAAAAAGTCTATATAAGTGTCTCTGTCTATGCTTTTGCTAGCCCTGGGCATTAGGTTTCTTTTCAATCTTCATTGCAAACAGTTCTATTTGAAAATAAGGTAAATGCATTCTTCCTCTAAAATTTTAAGAGCTTTCTGAGAAAGTATACAGTCTGAGGAAGGAATTCTTGAAAACAGTTTCCAAGTAAGACTTTGATGTTCTTTAGAGATCAATTTTTCACCAGTACTGCAATAAATCCAGATATTACAGAATAGTTCATTTTTATGTCCACCAGTTAGTAGTTCAAACTAATAAAGCTATACCCCTGTTTGGGAGGGGAGCATCACACACCGGGGCCTACTGGGGCGTGGGGGCTTAAGGGAGGGATAGCATTAGGAGAAATACCTAATGTAGATGACAGGTTGATGGGTGCAGCAAACCACCACGGCATGTGTATACCTATGTAACAAATCTGCACGTTCTGCACATGTATCTAATAACTTAAAGTATAAGAAAAAAGAAAAAACTGTACCCATTTGTCTTATTAAATAAATGACCATTTCCCTGATATAGAGTTAAAAAACATATATTGACTGATTCAATTTTTAAAATTAAGTGCCAATTACATCATTTCATAAGGCTTTTTTCCCATGAATTTTCACTTAAATGGTTTTGCTTCAATGCCATAATAAAGAAGAAAATATTTGACACACTTAGATTCTAAAATAAATTCTTACTCAATTCTGAAGGCCCCCTAGTAATATTCTGAATCTGCAAAACAGAGTGAAGAAGATAATTCACAAACTGGTTCAAACTACTAAAACAAGGATGGATCAGCCTTGACCTGCCAATGTACAAGTATTTCCAAGAAAGAGGAAATTCACATAAATGGCTTCTGATTTTTGTATTGTCCTGGCAATCTTAATGTTGCCATCTGCCATTATTGCCATGGTCCATCCCCTTTTATCTGATTTGTAACATTAGTCAAATATTTCTCATGAACAAGATTATTCATGTTCTGGTCACACATAACTCACAATTATCTTTAACTCCCTTCCCTTTTAGGCACAGAGACAGGCAACTATTTTTTGAGAATAATTTAAGCCAAAACTCAGGCTGTTCCAGAAATACGTAGTAACTGATTTTCCCAAATTCTTCTCAAAATTTCTATTGTGAAGGAAAATACAAGTGAGGTAACACTACAAAAAAATTCTCAGCAATTCCCCAAATACTCTACATTTTATGTTTAAATAAGGCCTGAATTGTACTAGAAACACAAGATACATAGATATTAGTCATTATAATAAACTACTCTATCAATCTCCTTGCCACATTTCACTATAAATGTGTACCAGACTATTTTTTACATAACAAAACGTACTTTTTATGAAAGCCAATAAGACTAATTTGTTTTGGTCTTCAGTGTCACATAGCACTCTTTTCCCTACATGACATAAAAACTGGTGTTTTTTCATTATGGATACTATGTGTCATGTAATTGACATTTCCCTTTTTGAGTTTGCTACTAGGATACCCAAAAGCAAATTTATAATGATTCAGAAAAGCATGCAGGGCCTAATGACATGAGTGAGTGGTATTAACCACATTTTCTTTGCTATTGTACTCTTCTTGATTTTTTTCTTCTGTACATATTATTATTTATTTGCAACCTCAGGTCCCTTTGAAAATTACTGAGATATGAATACTTTTACAATCAATTAACTATTTCATTTCAATGTTGACCATATGAAGCTGACATTTTTATAACTCTGAATGGTTTAATTAAACGAAAGGGAAGGGAAGGTAAGAATATTGAATTATTAGAAATTTTTTTCTAAAGCACAAACCATGTAAATAGAAGATTATATGTGAATTAAAAATAAAACAACTATAAAAGTCTGACTTGCAGTTTGAGAAATTTATAAAGTCCCACAAAAGGAGGGATGTGGGAATCACTTGAGGCTGGGAGTTTGAGACCAGCTTGGGCAACATAGCAAGAACCCATCTCTACATAAAAAAGAAAAAGAAAATAGCCAGGTATGATGGTATATGCCTGTAGTCCCGGCTACTCAGGAAGTGGAGGCAGGGAGATCAATGGAGCCCAGGTGGCAGAGGCTAACGTGAGATATAATCACATCACTGCACTCTAGCCTGAGTGACAGAGTGAGACCCTGTCTCTAAATAATTTTTAAAAGAAGGAGTGGGGGAAAAGAGAAACTTTGGAGTTACTTACAAGTATAAAAGAGGAGTTGTAATTGAGATGAAGAGACCTGCGGGGAATTCTGGGTGCTCAGTCTCCAAGAAAACCCAGTCCCTGGGAGAATGTCACTTGACAAAATTATTCCACATCTTGTTTCCTGAAGCCAGAACCTCACCTGGAAACCTCCAGGGACAAACAAGACAAAAAGCAAAGTGAGCAATAGAGTCAAAGTTGTAATTAGTGTGCTGTCAGTAAATTATATTAAGCACCTAAATAGTATATTTCAAGAGTTTTGACAAGGTAATGGAGTGAAAAATATCTCTACTAAACCCCTCAATGATAATGAACTACTATTTCTCACCTATCTCTTACTCTTTCTCACTACCTCATCGAGCCATTCAAGTTATGTCTTGAGTATGGAGCCTTTAGAAAGGTGAGAGAAAAATAGCAGAAATGCATATTTTTGTCCCAACTTTTCTCCTAAAAGGCATTCTTTATCTCTGACTCCATATTGTACAATATTTCCTTCATGCCCCAGCATCTATTCAGACCTTGTAGGGAAAAGCTGACATCTCCCCTTGTTATCACCTCAAAGAGCTCCTCGTTTTAAAGCAAGATCCTGAAACTGCTTATTATTAGGACAGAATTTGAGGCAACAAGTGGAAAAAGACTATGACCAAGAGGTATTTAGTAGGAGGACTTACCAATTCAGACCAGCAAGATTTGGTTGGCAGGCCTGATTGATGAGCATATTTCTAGGGAATATTGTAGCTCTATAACTTGATAAAAAATAACAAGACTTTGAAGACAAAGAATTAGTATTGTGTTTTAAAAAAATCCTGTAAATTCTTTAAAAAATTTGAAGTAATTCACATTCGGTGAATAGTCTGATGGGAAAAAAAAAAATCCCAAAATGAAAGTAAAGAAAGGAGAGAAAGTCAGTTTCCTTTCCACATTGCCATCTATTCCCCCAATTCTACATTCTGAGGTTAACACTTTTTTTCTAGTTTCTTACACATATTTTTAGAAATAGGCTATACATATAAAAACATCTGTACAATGATATACTTTCTGTTATAATTCTTGTATTTTATGCAAATTTTCTTTAATCTTGAGTCTTTCTGAAAAAAAAGATTGGCCCTTTAATTAATAATAACAGAATGGTCACAGTTAACCTTTGTGAAATGCTTGTTACTTTGTGTCAGGCACTAAATCCTATATATTTAACTTTTCCCTAGCTCTTCCCAAATAGTGTTATTATCTATTTTCTGTCAATGAAGAGACAGATGCCTCAATAAATTAGTTTTTAAAACTCACTTAACCTGTAAGGGCAAAGCCAGGGTTGAACCCAGATAGTAGGACTCTAGATCCTACTCCTTATCTATCATCTCCTACAGTAACCCTAAACTGAAGCTGAAAAATAACATGGAAATTTCCTGAATTAAACATCTTTAGTAATACTGTCTATCCATTGTGTTATAATAAATGGTGAATATTAAGAGATGGGATATATATATACACACACATACATATATATAAATATTTGACTAAAAGAATCAATCTTAAGAGTTTTTGTTTGTTTGTTTTTTGAGATAGTCTCGGTCTGTCTACAGGTGCACACCACCACGCCTAGCTAATTTTTGTATTTTTAGTAGAGACGGGTTTTCACCATGTTGGCCAGGATGATCTCGAACTCCTCTTCACTTCAGGTGATCCACCCGCCTCGGCCTCCCAAAGTGCTGGGATTACAGACATGAGTCACTGAGCCCAGCCGTAGAGATTTTCATGCGAGCACTATCTCCTTTTGTAAAGAAATCTTTTTTGATCTTAATATCACAACTGCAGTATGTTAGAGCAGCAGAAAACTGAGAAGTAGCAGGAGAGAGAGAATACATTCTTATTCACTAAAGAGTGTGAATAAGGATAAAAAGATATAATAAGAACTGGAGGGTTAATGAGAAGTCCCCCGTGGAAGCTAACTAACTTGTTTTTAATGGTGAGCAGCTTTTGTGGAGTGGGTATTCATGGAAAGGGCAGGCACATCCAATGTTCACTTTCAGTGTCCTGGGTTTCACAAAGTAGAGAATTGCATTGACAATGAAGTATAGTCGAAGACTGAGGTTAGCTGCTGATTGAAATTGTAGAAGTAAGAAAAATTCAGTATTCAACTTACTCTCTCCAAATATTTTATCACAGATCTTAGAAGTAGGAATTTTAAAATTAAAATTGATACTGTATTAAAGCAACATTTATATAGAGAGAACATGAAATAGTTTTATCTATGTCCCTTCCAGAGCCACAACAGGGGAACACTAACATTTTTACCTATGTAGACAGTTCCATGGTATCATATGGTGACACCTATTCTAATTCCAGGTACAGAGCCTTCAAAGATTGTGTAACTGGATGAGATTTTCAAATCAAACCTGCAAAGTGATGGGAAATGGAAGAGTGGCTGGAATGGGTGGGGAAGTTGAAGTGAAAATTAGCAATTTGGCATACTTTACCAACATATCAGTTGTCATTGAAGGTAATTTGACCTATTAGAATTCCAGCTTTTGAGAGAAATCAGTTTCTCTGGACATCTTTTTTTTTTTTAAAGAAAAAATGTTTCATAATAATATAGGATATAGGGTAAAATAAGAGATTTAACAAAGTCAGATTATATATTCAGTTGTTACTGGCTTAAACATAATGTTGTTTAATTTATAATTTCCAATTGTAAAATATGCTACAGAACATTTGAAAGTGAGAAAAAAATGCTGGACATACATGGGAATTTATCCACGGATTGAAATATCTAGAGCTTACTGTATATCTGATTTAATAAAACTGTCCAAAGTTGAAGGAGTTGTCTACTCAAGTTGGGAGATATTCTAAAGCAAGACAGGCAAAAAAGATAGGAGTGAGGGGATACAAAATACTAGCAAATACATCTTTGACGTGATTGGACAGAGAATTCAGCCTAGGCAGAGGATCAAAGGAAACCAAAATGAACTGATGAACAGGAACAGATTACTATGCCACTGAAGATGAGCATGAGAAAGGCAGAAGAGTAACCAAGTCCTTTCAAAGGACAGTTTGAGAGATCCCGCATCTTAAGAGAAGGAGAACTTCTCAGCATTGATGTTCAAGGCATGCCAACAGCCTGGGAAATTTTTGAGAGGAGACAAGAAGACATTCTTAATTAATTTTAAGCATTACTGAAGATACTGTCACATATCTCACTGTATTCAATCTTCATAGAAATTTTCTAATATGCTCAGTAATGTGACTCTTTTACAAATGGGAATACCTAGGCTCAGAGAAGAAGAGAAACTTCTCTAAGGTTACCTAAATATTGAGTGAAATAACATTGTTCCGAAAACCCTATTATTTCCACCAAAGTTCATGGTGAAATGAGAATTTTGGAATGCTCTCAAGTTAAAAGTTAAAGTAAGCATTCAAGTATACCTAATAACATGAACATATATTAGTTACGGAGTTGACATTGATGAAAGAATGATAAGGCAGATAAATACAACTGCTCACACGTGTACTGAAGGCTAAATTATATAGGAAAAGCAGATTTGTTTCTATATAAATTGGCCTTCAACACATGTGAGTCTATGGTAAATAAGGGAAGTAAGATATTCTGATACTGAATTCTAAACCTCAATTAAAAAATAATTTATTCCAGAAAAAAATAAAGTATTATTTTTTAAAAAATTTATCCCACAAGGACACATGCTCTTGGCAATGTTAATCAGTTTTCCATGATATAATGACTAAAATAGTCAGTAACTTGATTGGGAAGTGAGATTCACAGTGTACATTAGCTTTAGTAAAGGCTCTGAGAGGTCCCATGGTAACAAATGTATTGAAATGATTTATCTCATAATTATCCAACCTATTTGTTCATTTTGTTTGTTTTTTTAATTAACAAATATCTGTACATATTCATAGGGTTTATAGTGATGTTTTGATACATATAATGTATAGTGAGCAGATCAGAGTAATTAGCATATTCATCATCTCCAATATTTATTTGTGTTGGGAACATTAAGTAACTTTCCATATATTTTAAACTATGTTAACTACAGTGATTCTACAGTGATATAGAACACTAGAATCTTTTCCCCTGTCTAGCCATAATTTTGTATTTTTTAACAAATTTCTCCCTATCCCTTTCTTCCCAGTACCCTTCCCAGTTGCTAGTGTCTTCTGTTCTACTTTTTACTTTTGTGAGATCAACCTTTTTTATTTTAGCTTCCATATATGAGTGAGAACATGCAGTGTTTAACTTTCTGTCCCTAGCTTATTTTACCTTAAATGATATTCTCTACTTATTTCACTTAATATGATGGCTTCCATTTTTTTGCGAAGGACAGACTTTCATTCTTTTTTATAGCTAAATAGCATTCCATCATGTATATGTACCACATTTTTTAATCCAGTCACGTGTTATGGATCATCTGGGTTTATTAGATATCTTGGTTATTGTGAATACTGCTGTAATACACATAGGGGTGCAGATGTCTCTTTGATATACTAACTTTTCTTTGGATAGATGCCCAATAGTGGGATTGCTGGATCATATGCTAGTTCCACTTCTGTTTGTTTTGAGGAACATTCATACTGTTCTTCATAGTGATTATACTAGATTACATCCCCTTCATAGTGGTTATACTAGATTACATTCTCTTTTTTTTTTTTGAGGTGGAAAATCACTCATTCTGTTGCTCAGGCTACAATGCAGTGGCATGATCTTGGCTCACTGTAACCTCCACCTCCCGGGTTCTAGTGATTCTCCTGCCTTAGCCTCCCGAGTAGCTGGGATTACAGGCACCCACCACCACCATGCCCAGCTAAATTTTGTATTTTTAGTAGAGATGGGGTTTCACCATGTTGGCCAGGCTGATCTTGAACCCCTGGCCTCAAGTGATCCTGCCCATCTCTGCTTCCCAAAGTGCTGGGATTACAGACGTGAACCACCACACTGGCTTATTTTCGTTTTGATAACAGCCATTCTAATTGGAGTGAGATGATATCTCATTGTGGTTTCGATTTGCATTTCCATTATGATTAGTGATGTTAGTATTTTTTTCATATATATGCTGTCCATTTTTATGTCTTTTGAGAAATGTCTATTCAGATCATTTTCCCATTTTTCAACTGGATTTCTTTTTCTTTTTTTTTTCTGTTCAGATGTTTGAGTTCCTCGTATATTCTGGACGTTAATCCCTTGTTGGATGAAAATATTTTCTCCAGTTCTATAGTGTGCATTATCACTTTCTTGATTGTCTCCCTTCTGTGCAGAAGCCTTGTAGATTAATATAATCCCATTTGTTTATTTTTGCCTTATTTTTTTGCCTGTGCTTTTGAGGTTTATTCCTATAATCTTTTCCCAAGCAATAGTCCTGAAGCATTTTCTCTGTTTTCTTCTAGTAGTATCATAGTTTTGTGTCCTATATTTAGGTATTTGATTAATTTTGAGTTGATGTTTGTGTAGGGTTGGAGGCAGAGGTCTAATTCTTCTGCAGGTGGCTATCCAGTTTTCCTAGCACCATTTATTAAAGATACTATCTTTTCAACAGTGACTATTCTTGATACCCATGCCAAAAATCAGATAGCTATAGATATGTGGATTAATTTCTGTGTTCTCTATAAGTTCTATTGGTCTTTTTCTGTTTTTATGTCAGTGTTATGCTGTTTTACAGTTACTACAGCTTTGTGTAGTGTATTTTGAAGTCCGGTAGTGTCATGCCTTCAGTTTTGCTGTTTTGTCTCAAGATGGCTTTGGCTAGTTGGAGTATTTTTTGCTTCCATTTACATCTTATGATTTTTTTTTCTATTTATTTGAAGAAAGTCCTTGATATTTTGATAGAGATTTAATTGAATCAGATTGCTTTGGATAGTTTTGTGATTCTAACAATATTCTTCTAATCCATGAGCATGGGGTATCTTTTTATTTGTATCTTCTTCAATTATTTTCATCAATGTTGTGTAGTTTTCGTTGTAGAGGTTTTTCTTTTACCTCCTTGGTTGAATTTATTCCTAGGTATTTTATAACTTTCTTGTAGCTATTGTAAATGAGATAGTTTTCTCGATTGTTTTTTCAGCTAGTTCATTTTTCCTGTATTGAAATTTGACTTAATTTTCATATTGATTTTTATATTCTGCAACCTTGCTGAATTTGTTTATTAAGTCTGAGTTTTTGGTAGACTCTCTAGATTTTTCTATGTACAAAATCATATCCTCTAAGTACAGATAATTTGACTTCTTTCTTTCCAATTTGTATTACTTTTCTTTCTCTTGCCTAATTGTTCTGGGTAGGACTTCGAGTACTATATATAATAAGACAGGTGAGAGTTGTCTTTTCCCATTCTTAGAGAAAAACATATCAGCTTTTCACTGAATAGTAGGATGTTTTGGATTTGTCATATATGACCTCCATTATGTTGAGATATGTTTCTCTTATACCTAATTAATTTAGAGTTTAAATCATTAAAGGATGTTTAATTGTCTTAAATGTATGTATTGATAAATGGCTTTTCTCCTTCATTCTACGAATGTGATGTATCACAGTTATTGATTTGCATATGTTGATCCATCCTTGCACTTCTGAGGTAACTCCCATTTAATCATCGTGTATTATCTTTTCAATGTGTTGTTGGATTTGGTTTGTTAGTATTTTGCTTAAGACTTGTGTGTGTCTGTTCCTCAGGCTATTGGCCTGCAGTTTTCTGTTTCGCTATTTTTGTATCCTTGTCTGCGTTTCATATTATGGTTATGCTAGCCTCATCAAATAATTTGGGAAGAATACTTTTTCCTTCATTTTTTTTTGGAATAGCCTGAAAAGAATTGGTGTTAACTCTAAAGATAAGGTAGAATTCAGTGGTGAAGATATCTGGTCCTGGATTTTTTTTTTCTTTTTAGGAAAATTTTTAGGAAATTTTTCATTATTTCATTTTTTTTTACTTGTAGTTGGTATGTTCAGGCTTTATATGTCTTCTTGATTTAATCTTGATAGGTTGTATGTATTCTGGAATTTATCTATTTCCTCTAGGTTTTAAAATGTATTGGAGTGTAGTTGTTCATGGTGGTTTCTAACAAACTTTTTTACTCCTGTGATCTCCATTGTGACTTCGTATTTTATTCAGGTCTACTCTTTCTTTTTTTTTTTTTTTGTCTAGCTAATGACTTGTCAATTTCATCTTCTCAAAAAAACAACGTTTTGTTTTTCCTACACCCGTTATTTGAGAGCATGTTGTTTAATTTCCATGAATTTGTATTATTTCAAATGTTCCTCGTGTTATTTTATTCCATTGTGATCAATGGGATACTTGATAAGATTTTGATT
>NW_012110030.1:4063006-4066937 GCF_000951045.1 Mandrillus leucophaeus | reverse complement strand
TTTTTTTTTTTTTTTCATAACTTTCACTCTATATGTGTCTTTAAAGGTGAGATGAGGTTCTTGTAGTTAACATACGTGTATATATATGTACATATACGTGTATACATACATATACACGTATATGTACATAACATACACGTGTGCATATACATATATGTGTATACACGTGTGTATATATGTGTGTATGTGTGTGTATATGTGTGTATAAGTGTGTATGTGTGTATATATACACATATAGAGAGAAGATTTTTAAATTGGATTGGATCTATTCAACCAATTTATATCTTTTAAATGGGGGAATTTAATTTATTTACATTTACGGTTGTTATTGATAGGTGAGGACATACACCTTTCATTTTATTGACTTCTAGTTGTTTTGTATATCCTTTGTTCTTTTTTACTTTTATTATTTGTGGATAGTTTGTTTTCTATAGTGACATGGTCTTATTCTTTTCTCTTTCTCCTTTGTGTATCAGTGAGTTTGAATTTTGTATGGTTCCATGATGGTATTTACCACCTTTTTACTTCTAGAGTTACAATTCTCTTGAACATTTCTTGTAAGGCTGGCTAGTAGTAATGAGTTCCCTTAGCTTAGCTTGTCTGAGAAAGATTTCCTTCCTCCTTCATTTTGGAAAGATGGTTTTGCTGGATATAGTATTCTTAGCCAATAGTTTTTTGTTTTGTTTTGTTTTTTTAATTTTAGTACTTTTGGATATATCATCTCATTCTCTCCTTGCCTCTAAGATTTCTGCTGAAAAGTATGCTGTTAGTCTAGTGGAAATTCCCTTATATGTTACTTAATGTTTTTCTTTTCCAGCTTTTAGAATTCTTTCTTTGTCCTTGATTTTCTTCAACTTGACTATAATGTACCTTGGAGTAGACCTGTTTGGGCTGAATCAATCTGAAGTTCTTTGAGCTTCCTGGATCTGAATGTCCATTTCTCTAACAAAAGAAGATGTTTTCTGTTATCATTTCATTAAATACAGTGTTCTCACCTTTTTTCTTGAATGCTTATAATAAAATATTTGTTCACTTAATGATCTCCCATAAATCCTGTAGGATTTCTTCATCATTTTTTATTCTATTTATTTTTATTTTTATTTTTTGCCTGGTTCATTTAAAAACATCTGTCTTCAAGGTCAGAAATTTGTTTTTTCTGCTTGTCTAGGCTGTTGTTAAAGTTCTCAATTGTATTTTTTTAAATTCATTGAATTATTCAGATTTAGTACTTCTGTTTGGTACTTTTTAAAATGATATCTATCTCTTTGTTTAATTTCTCACTTAAATCATGAATTGTCTTCCTGATGTTCTTGAATTATTTATCTGTATTCTCTTATATCTCAGTTTCCTTGAGATTTATTATTTTGAATTCTTTTTCTGGCATTTCGTATATTTCCTTATGATTGGTGTCTGTTTACTAGATAATTATTTTCTTTTGGACACATCATGTTTCCTTTATTTTTTCTGTTTGATATGTTCCTACATTAATTTCCATGCCTTTGGAAGAAAAGTAATCTAGTTTAATTTTATGGAATTAGTTTCATATGGAAAGACATATTCATACGAATGGGTCTTGGGGGGTGTCAGTTTGTGAGGTGTGTTGGTCTTCATTCTAGGTAGACACATTTTTGTTGTCTCCATGTCATTTCTACAGCTGTAACCCATGCTAAAGACATTTGCAAGTTGCTCTGTGGCCTATGCTGAGAGAGTTTGTGGTGATAATGGTGAGGCTTTGCTGAAAGTTGGCTCATGGGGCTATTTCTCAGGTCAGGGCATATGTGTGCACACAGTGGGTCTGACAACTTGGTGTCTGGCTCATTGGGTTTGGGGCCACAGGGATGTTACTCTGGCTAGGAGCATGGGCATGAAGTTTTTCTGCCAGCCTGGAAGCATGTCTTCCAAGGGCAGCCTGTGGCTCTGTTTTTCAGGCCCATGACATAGAACCAGTTTCCTAGCTAGCTTGGAGGCATATTTGCCCAAGTAACCCATAGGACTATTTCTCAGGCCTGAGATATGAGCACAAGCAGGTTCAGCTGGTCCGAGAGTATGTCTGCTGGCGGTCAGCTTATGGGGATGTTTTTCAAGCTCAGAATATAATCACATGCTTTCTTGGCTGGTCTGGGTGCATGTTTGCTGTGGGTTGCCTATAGTGCCAGAACACAGGCCCAGAAAACAGGTGCTCGGAACACAGGCACCCAGATGTTCAGGCAGCCTGGATATGTGTCTTTTAGGGGCAATCTGCAAGACTGTAAGTCAGTCCTAGAATGTGAGAGAAAGGCGGTTTGGCTGACCTCTTATTGTGTCTGCTAAGTGCAGGCACGGGGTTATTTCTTAGGACCCTGACATGGCTACACAGCTACTCAGCATGTCTACTAGGGGTAGACACCTGAAGCTCAAGGCCCAAGACATATACTCTTTGCTCTTTGACTGGCCCATGGGTGTGCCCACTGGAAGAAGCCTTTGGGACTGTTTCTCAAACCCTGACTGCAGGCACAGGGCTGTTAAGCAAGCCAGAGACATGTCTGGAGCAGCAGGGGTTGCTTTGCTGTGGGGCTATTTCTCAGACCCTGAATGCAGGAACATAGCTGCTCCACTAATCTGGAGGTGTATTAGCTGCTCAGAACCTCGGAGTTCTCTCTTGCATTAGGAAAGGAGTGCAGCAGCATTTGGCTAGTTCAAGGGTGGGTTTGCCTGAGGCAGGACTGTAAGATTATTTATCTGGCCAGAAGTGTGGTGCCAAATATTGGTTTCTCTACTGTACGGGATCAGAATCACAGCTGATCCTGGGCCCAGAGTCCACATAGCTGGGGTTGTAGCATTCAGTTACTACTGTCAGCTTGTCATAATGAAGATGGTGCCCTGTGTTGGAGAAGTATGGTGGCTACTGACCCCAGAACAACATGTATTCCAGAGGCGGCTCTGATCTTGAGATGGCAACATGCTGCAGCAGCTTGGCTAATGGCAGGGAACAGGGGGTCGGGGGTGGAGAGAGAAAGTACACACCTTGTGCTCCTAATCCAGGGTGATGAATTCCCAGCAGTTCTCTAAACTGGTTTCAGGGTTTGTGTGGACTGTGGTATGAGACTGTAGATGTTTACATAGGCAATGGGGCTTGTGGGGTTCTTCTGCTTACCTTTTCCGGCAATGAGAAGTCCCTCCTGACTTGGCAAATTAGATCAGGGTTGAGGAGATGGGACTGCAGAGTCTGGCTGCCTCCATGCTTCCCTCCTAAATTTCCAATCACCACGGGTGCATCTCCACTCCCCTTTCTCTTCCACACTCCAGTCCAGTCTTAGCTGTTTATTCATTACTTTGGTCTTTTCTTCTGGGAGAGATGAATGCCAGGCCTCTATAGTCAGCCATCTTGATGAGATCACTCTGTTGTGTTTTTTTTCCCTGTTTGATCTTAAAGTACTTTTATTCCTCCTGCAATTTATATAGCATGTATTTATCAGCATTCTTTTACTTTGGGAAATACTGATGCTGAATAGATTCATTACCACTGTTGACTCATATCAAGACTCCTGATCGAAGATTAAGGAAATTTATATTCCGTTTTGCTCTGCAGCTAACCACATTAACAGTGAAATACTATGCATAACATACTTTTCTTTTTTTGATAAACATGAATTTATATAGCAATTAGAATGTAATTTGGAATTATTTTTCACTGGAGCTATATTGTCACATTTTCTTATAATGTCCCAGGAAATTTATGATCAATCACATATTTGTATGATCTTATAAAATGAAATAAAAAGCAGACTTAAAATTATAAGAATTTTTACAGCAAATCTGATTGTTACTTAATGTGCTTGTCTTTATTTGCATTCATGAAGAAAAAAGGAAGAGAAAGTGTCAGGTTTTAGGAAATTGTAAGATGCATTGATTATACTCTATTTTTATGTTCTTTCCTATGAAGAAGTTAGAA
>NW_012110030.1:4044205-4062196 GCF_000951045.1 Mandrillus leucophaeus | reverse complement strand
CCATTTATATATTACTGATATATCAGCAAGACTGTAGATTATTGACTTTGTTATTTCTTATTCTTGCTTGACATTCTCAAATTCATAAATAAACATTATTAAGATCTTATTTTTAAGTCTAATGAATTATGGTAGTATAAACTGGTTCCATAACATTGACAAGAACAAACAGATGATCTCCTCGTATTTTAAGTAAAAATGACCTGGCTACTTTTGAAGATTTAGTTTTCCAAATGTGCTTTTATTAAACAATATCACCACAGGAATCATTTTAAAGTGAATTATTTTATTAACATTTTCTCTTATCCTGAAAATTTTACTTAAAAGTCGAAATAAAAAGTTGTATTAATTTTGCTTCCTATATCCTACTGTTATTTAGCTCAGTTACTTGGCATTTTGAATGTTATGAAAGTTTATATCTAAATGGAAATATAAAAGCAACAGTTTTTTGAACTGATAAATTATTTTAATTTATCAGTTTTTTAAACTGCAAATTATTATGAAAATAAAATAATTGTTTTCCAGAATGTTAACTTTATTAAAATGATTAGAAATTTTACATTGCATTTTATTTTAGCGGTGTAACTATGTGTATGGTAATTTAGTTGGGGTTTATTACGGTAAGAGAGTCAACTCTGACATGAGGTTTGTGTGTGTTTGTGTTTCTAAATGCCTTCTTTATGGTGTGGCTAATGTTCATTTTCATGCACATTTGCATTCAAACAAGTTTGGAAGTGTTCCTTTTAGTTAGATGGAATCACACACAGAGACTCTAAGTACGAGTTCTTGAGTTTAGCTATAAGGAGTATCAAATGCAGTATGGGATGAGAGTAGTGTTTTATCCAGCCTTGGAATTTGTTTCCTGACAAGGATAATGGTAGTTGTCATAGCTATCTACCTTCCCAAACAAACTAAAGCTAGGAATGTGAAAGACTTGTTAGAGGAGAGGGTGGGGTTGATGTATATTATCCACACAATAAACCAAAGAACAGGAGCAGTGCCAGGATTACAAGCCAAGCAGACAGGAAATGGAAGAACAAACTGTCAATTGCAAGGAGTTAGCCAAAAGACAAATCCAGATATGAAACAATGAATTGGAAACTAGACATCAAACCAAAACAAGCAGTTTCTAAAGGAAATGATTCCCACTGGAATGAGAACTACTCTACTTGAACCCATAGTGTAATGTTTGTTGAGTTTTGACAAAGATTTAAATCACTTTTGAGTGATTAAACTCAGAACTTTTCAATTTTCCAAGTATTATTCAGATCATTAAGAGTCTCATGATTTCACACTAGAACTTGGAAAAGAGTTACCTACTTCAGTAGGTAATGATTTCATTCAATATTTTAAGAAACTCAAGTTTTGTATCAAATGATCTCATGGTAATTAATAAGAAAATGACAAATACGTCTATATATAATGCATAAAAGACAAAGTTAAATAATAAAAAACAATGCATAATTCCACAATAATTAAATATAAATTGAAGCAACACCTTTATAACTTAGTAACTAGAAAAAGAAGGGAGTTAATGGCAATACTTCATACTAGAAAGGTGAACAGAAATGGTCAGACCCCTACGCTGTCAAGAGGAGTACGTATGTTTTCAAACATCCTTCAAGAATATATTTCTTTCAACTTGGTGCATTTCCTTCTAGGGAATCATGGGATTATTTGAACAGAACTGCAAACATACTTGTATACTGAATGTTTACTGAAAATTGCTATACAGATATTTTTAAAAGATTGCACACATGTATCATGAGAGATTTAAAATTTCACATTACATCAAGTAGCAAAAATATTCATAAACTATGTCTATTTTCTGTAAAAATGCTTGGGTTTGCATAAAACTCCACAATAATACAATTGTCATCAGCTTAAAATTTATTCTGTGCCAGGAGCTGTAATGAGTACTTTGTATATAACTTACTTAATCCTAGTAACTGAGATACTGTTGTCCTCTGCATTTGTAGATGTGAAAGCTGAGGTACAAACTTGACCAAGATGTCAAGAAAGTAGTAAGCACTTGAACTAGCACTTAACCTAGAGGTTATGGCTCCAGAGACCGTATATTTACCATAAAATAGTAACACCAAGGATTTAGAACTTTAGCTGATAGGATGATTTTGTCATTTGCATGCATGCCTTCTCTATTATCTATATGTACTACAAGGAATATGTATTACTTTCCTATAAAGAAAAAAGTATACAGCTAGCTGCATGTTAGGGAAAAATTAATTGAACTTACAGGCAAAAACAGAGGTTGAGTCAGTTCTAGTGAATAGTGCATGCCCATAACAAAAAAACATGGAATCAACAAATAATAATGTCCTGAAGGCTCACATGTCTTATACTGAAGTCAACTTAGTCAATTTCTTAATTAGTTCATTGAAGTATAAATGCACTATAAAGAAAAGGAAGTCTGACAATATTAAATTGAGAAATTAAAAAAGTAATTTTACATTTTGACATATTTACACCAATTAAACTGCCCCATATTTTATACAACATTTTACAATGATGTCTAAGATAGTGCCTAATAATAGATTCATATAAATATATTAACCAATAATGCATTTAGAGTGGAGGAGTTAAGGCCTATGTTTAACTCAGTACTACACTGCTTTTTTCAATTGTCATTTTTAATAAATTTGCATTTATATAGATATGTAAATATTTTAAAGTCCTTCCAATACTACTTCCTCAGCTGCCCCTGCCCCAGAAATGTTGTTAGTTAAATTAATAGGAAAAGCAGTTAAAAAAAAAAAAAAAACTTTCAGATTAAAAACTCAACCTAAAATCCCATTCATCAGCATGCTATTCATCCATAGCAATATTGTATGAGAGAGGAAAAATACACACTAAGCACACAGCTGACAGATATGCCATTTCAGGTAGAAATGTGCTGCTTCATTTAATTTTTGGTGAACAAAATATGTATATCAGCAATAAAAAATCATTACATCTACCCCCTCCTCCATAATAAAAAGGAAATCCTGAGCTCTATAGTTTGGAGTTGCTTTTCAGTCCTGGAAAATATGTGAAAAAAAAATCATTTATTTACCTCTGTGATATTGATAGAATAGGATGTTAATATAAGATCATGTCAATTTTAAACCACTTGTTATATAATAGTTTCAGATAAATTGAAGAATATAGCCTATATCTTTTATCTATATAATATTTTGGTTTAACTGACCATTAAACTCCAAAGAAGTGTTACTGACCTAGATACCAAAGACATAATATTTTTATTCTTACACCTAGAATTTGTATGAGTGCCTATTTTCAAAAATTTCCCAAAGATAAGTTTCATAGATAAATATAAGTTACATTTTGTTTGTTCATCACTCCTGAAATACTTGATATATTAGTTAAGCAATCAGCACAGAAAAATATAAGCAAGACAAATAACAGAAAACTCACATATTAAATAGCAAATGGATAGGAAGTATATATTTTAAAGACAGTCTAGGCAACTAAATCTTTAAAACCCATTTCCCTCATCCAAAACATTTAATACTTCATTTTATCTCTGGACTACCATTTGAGAAATAATACACATTAACACCACTGTGGATGGGACATACTCCCAGCAGAAAGAATGCTCAATAAATATAATTGTGTTTCCTTTCAGGCCCACAATGAAAATGTCCTTAACAAGGTATGGATCCAGTACTTTCAAAGGACTAGTCCTCAGACAGGCCGGAGAGACCCCTCCCCACCTGTTCACCTGTTCCAGTTGAAATGCCCTCTGTTCCCTTCCTTGGCACTCCCCCTTTATGCCAGCTATTGATACTATTAGTGTGGAAGAACTCTCAGATGATATAGCAATCACTGCCAGCCTAGGCACATTAAGCAGGAATGTTCTATGTGTAAATTCCAGAGAGGGGTTAAATTTAACTTTTATTCCAGAATTGACCATCTTCTTTCAATCTCCATGGACTTTTCCTTTGCCCAACTAGATACTTTTTTTTCTGTTAATTTTATTTTCTCATTTATATTCTGAGATTTTTTTTTTCTGTCTTAATGTTCCCTTTGTCCTAATCTTGGTGTATATGTTCTCATATTATAATCTCACTGCATCCTATATGGTCCTCAAAGTATAAGATGTTATAGGTCAGGTACATGATATATAAATACATTAAACTCAATTATAATTTGCAAAAATTGTGAGTTGTTCTACCTGTTTTCCATTAAACTTTGTAGTAATTTACAGTTATATAATACATATTACTGGTATGAGTGATGAAAATGACAACTATTAAGTGATTCACTATTTTCATTAAAAGATTCAGTAGGGTTCTGACTTTAAAGAGTGTTTACGATTAGGAGAATTTTATGATTAATTATGTAAATGGTGGCTATATTAGGAATGACAATATTTTCTGAAACTGGTTAGTGATCAGTTTTATGGACTGAATTGTGTCTCTCTGAAATTCATATGTTGAAGCCCTAATCTCCAATGCAACTTTATTTGGAGATAGAGTTTTAAAAGAATTAAGTTTAAATGAGATCAGAAGAATGGGAGTCTGATCCAACATGACTGGTATCCTTATAAGAAGAAGAATAGACATCAGTGATATGTGCACATAGTGCAAATGCCATGTGAGGACATAGTAAGAAGACAGCCATCAGCAAGCCAAGGAGAAAGGGAGGCTTCATGAGAAACTAGACTTACCAACAACTGGATCTTGCATTTCTATCCTCTTAAAACTGTGAGAAAATAAATTTCTATTGCTTGAGCCACCCAGTCTGTGGTATTTTGTTATGACAGCCCTAGCAGACTAATATAATAATAATCATAGGATGTTTTGTGCAATGATGCTTATACAAGAACCCAACAAGAGAAATAACAGACTCCAAAACCTCCTGATAATCATCATGTATATGACAATTGCACATGACCTAATTAGACTGTGTTTGCCACTGCAAAACAAAAACAAAAACCTGGATTTGGGGGATAAGCAAAAAAGGACACAGAACTCTTGCTTGGAAGATGCTAGTTGAACTACTCTCATCATTAGGAACTGACCATATAAGGATTTGGTGTGTGTTGGGGAGAGTATGGGGAGCGAGATTTAAAATAAGAAAATTTAGGTAACTTGTCCTAAAGTCTGCTGTGTTCATCTTAATTTTGGCAATGATGCTTTTTCACTTTTGTCAGCACAGCTGCAATCTTGGAGGGCCACAAATGCAGTGAATTCAAAATAAGTTCCATGAGCCAGATCTCATATTAACCTATCATGATGTTTTATTCAGAAAAAAATAATTAGATGGCTTGAAAGAGAATAATCTTATGAATGTGCTTTTGAAAACTGACAGTGGTCTGTAACAAAAAACTCCATATACTTTCGAAAAATGGGTTTCGATTTAATTAAAAATACTGAGTTTTCCCCTTCCTATGAATTGTCTACATATAGTACATTCTAAGCCTTCAGAAATGCTGATTATATGATAGGTGAGTTGAAACATCATAAATGAATTCTCTTTGGAATTATTTAAGTGTAATATGACCTAAATGTGTCATAGGAATGTCTGTCTTCAACTAACCTAATTCTTTATTAAGCATTTATTTTGGATGACCAATGTAACTATCATCATGTAATAGAAAATAAACGAAAAGCTTCAACCATTTGCCTACTGATTATGTAGGCACCAATACAGGTTAAACAGTAAAAGATAAGAAAAAAGCAATGATTATCTGTATAGTGTAGTCTACATAAAATAAAGACAATGATAACAATTGAGTATAGAGTGAAGTTGGAATTATTGGAGGTACCTAGGGCTGTCTCACATAAGTACAAAAAAGCACTCTTCTCACATCCAAGATGAAAAATTTTGAATGAATGATTCTTTTTTTCCTTTCCTTAATATTTTATAACAAATATGTCATGAAACTGGTGTATACTTTAAAAGATTCTCTTCTTTTCCTTACTAGAGCCTGACACTCTCTTCTTCCCCCATGGCTAGATTACTTGAATAACTTGTATGCCTCCACAAAACTCCAGGAGTTTGCCTCGCAGGCCTCCTGTATTTTTTCTATTCTGTGTGCTCCTAAAGCTTTGCAACAAGCTTTTTAGCTGTACTTCAAGTTACGAAGACTTCTATTGCCTAGAGCACCTGGCTTAAAATTTTCTCTTACAACCAAACCCACCCTAATCTGGTCCCACCTTATCTTAATAGGTTAATTCTCCACACACATGCTTCTCCAGGCAAGGCAGGGTCCTCATGAGTTTGTACTTATACCTCAGGCCCCTGTGTTCTGTTTAGTTCTCTCTTTTGTCCTTGTTTATGTACTTTTTCTTGACTATAGTAATGTCTATATTCTTTGTCTGTTTATCTATTCTTCCAGTTTTTGTTTACTTTTCCTCTTAGTGTCTTGAATTCTTCTATATTAGTATTGCAAATACAGTGATAATTACACAGTTGGAAATTTAATTACATGTTATCTTGAGTTTTGTTCTGATTCTTATGTCATTTACAAAAATCTCTGTTAATAGAGACCAGTATATTATTTTTATGAACACTTGTGTGTGTATAGTTATTTTATACAATTTCCCTTATTGAACAACTTTTTAAAATAAGTATCTGACTGACTTGATAACTAGTATATAGATATATAGAGCCAAATTTTTGTATGTAGCCATAAACTTTGTTGTTGTATATGAGGATGACATATGTGACAATATAGTTGTTTGCAGACTTAGATTTAGAATATATTTTATATGCTCTTTAGAGTGTTCATTTAATAGTCAATAATAACAATTGAGCTAATTATTTAAAATTCTACCTGAAATATAATTCTGGTTAAAAAAAAAAAAAACCTAACTTTCAATAATCAAACTGAATTTAGGGTGACTATATGTTTGCAAAGTAAATGAGGAGCTATAGAAGATATGTAGATACAAACATACATACGTATGTGTAATGGTTTAGAAAGAACTTTGAAAAAAATGTCCTGTTCAAGTACGAACTAAATTTGCTAAGTTCAGGCACAAGAAAGTGAGTTACTTAAATGGTATGTTCTCATTAGAAAGGAAAACTACTGAGTAGATCACAATGAATATTAAACAGAACATTGATAATATATGCCTCACTGATTTTCATCTTTAGGAAGATGATTTAAGCACACAAAAAATCCATGTTTATGCATGTTGTTCTTTAATGAACTGAATAAAAAAATGGAACAGATTAAAGGCACTTTCAGCATGAGAACTTAAATCCCTGCTTTGTTGTTTCACCAAGGCATTTCATTGCCCACCTATGATTTCTCTGAGTTTGATCTTGGGTGGACAAAACTTCGGTGAACATCTTTTACGTCATCTGTTTTCCAAACAAATTTGGATGTACAATGACATTTTCTCAAATGAAAACGATGTTTCAGCTTTATTCTCTGTCCTTTTAACCCTATATTTTGCCTTATGTTTATCTAATGTTTTGCCTTTTTTGGAGCATTTTTTAAATGCATTATTGCATTTAATCCTTTCGAGATAGGAGATTTTTCTGTTCATTTTGTAGGTGTGAAAGGAAGCTAAAGCTAAAAGAATTACTGTGGTCATTTTTAGTGATACAGTTGAGAGCATAACCTTTGGTTTGTGATCTTACCCTTTGAAATAATTACAGTATAACTGAGGATTCAGAATAACAAAAAGCGAATACACTTTAAAATATTAAAATAACAGTACTAATATTTCAATTTCAAAATAACTGTAGAAGAGGTAGTCCTTTTCCACAATCTTCTAATCCCAAGCGTTTTTGTTTCCTTTCCTGAAATAATAATTGTCATATTTTGGTAGTCAGTGTAAAACAGTTTTAGAGAAGTGACCTATCTTAGTGAACATCTGACTTCCTGAATCTTATTTCTTGGAGTTCATCAAACGTTTAGGCTGAAAACATATTTGAAATTTAGAAAAGAAAAACATTTCCAGCTTTAAACCCAGACACACTGTACCACCCATCTTTGTCTGACACAGAGAGATTCTTTGTGAGAAGAGAGAGAAGTGAGATGATGAAAAGGAACAAGCTGTACTTTGGGAAACTGTCTTTTCACTATCATCCATACACCTGGAGGACTGAACTTTGCCAGGGGTAACTCCATGGTTTTCTGATGATCCCAAAAGTGAAGGCAGGGGCTTTGACCCGAGATAGAGGCTAATGTTATTATTACTGTTATAGTTTGTGAGTCAATGACCCTATTAGTTGATTGACACATTTTGAAAATCGAGTTTATTGTTACGGTCAAATGTAACTTAGAAGACAGTTGTTCTGACACACATTGAATAAGATGCATAGTCATGATGGTGCTGCATGTTAATTAGATAAAGCTAGAGAGTTAAGATGATCCAGTGAAAAGCTGCAAGTACTTTAGAATTTCCTGGCATCTCTGATCCGAGGATAAGATGGAGAGAAAAAAGAGGAAATGTTTTCAAACTGTGGACGTCCACAGAGATCAATCATATTCATTTGTTTAATTATATCTTATTTTTCTTGTATATTTAATGCTATTCTTTCAGCAAGTATTAACAGAGCTGCTTCTCAGTCTGAGGCACTGTTTTCTATGCTGGAAATGTAAAGTAAGTGATACAAAGCTAATCTGTTTCATGAGAAATACCCATTATTTATTGCTTACCTGATCTGTGTATAATGGAGTTATCAGTGCTTTATCAGTATTTTTTCACAAACTTGTGAAACTGTTTCTATGATTATCACAGTTTTACTAATGTGGCAACAGACACAGAGGTCTTTATAAAGACAATGACCATTTTTGTTAGAGTGGTAATGGTCTTTAAGCATCTAAAGTAATAGCTTCAAACACTAGTCGAGTTCATCATCACATACAATATTAGAAAATAAAATTAAAACAGGGAAGAAAACAGGAAAGCATGCAGATTTAAGTGACAAAGGAGGATATAAAGTGAAGCAAATTCATTCATATGCATGCAATCTTTCTGCTATGTGAGATATGTAATCATTGGAAGAAAATTATTTGATTCAACAAATTAGTTGCTGCTTTCACATTTGATTACTTATTTCATGCTACAGGTGGTTAAATAAGAATATATGTCTTTAGCTAAAATACACATATACATATGTAAAATCCTTGATTTTTACTGGAATTTTGGATGTTTTCCACTCAGGTAAAACTCCCTTAATTAAAATATAGGATATTTTGGCAGAATTAGAGTGAGCTACAGTTTTATTTTCACCGTTAGCCAAAGTCACACTTTTGATATTACACAAACAACAAGATGTAGGAAATGTTGCTGTGTGTTGAAAGATAACTATCACCTAAATGTTCAAATGCAGTTCATACTACAGTGAGCTTGGAAAAAGTTTGTGAATGAAAGTGGCTCTAGCTCATCTTTACATCTCCAAATGCACGTGAGTTTTATCTATGTATCTATCTAAGGTGTCTATCATCCTACCTACTGATCTGTATCTGAATTCATCATCACCCCATGATTTTGAATGTGTTATCAATAATACCTTCACAAGCCAGCAAGTAAATAAGCAGACACGTGGTGCTAGTCAGATAAGCAAAGTTGAAGTGTGTGTTTCTAAATATGCTAGTTTATTTTTTATTTAAATGTAAAATTAAGGATTTAAATATTGTGGTTATCTTAAGACCAAATTTCTACACTGTTGTTAATCAACATACATGACTTCAGATGCACGACTCTTGCATTTTAGTGATTAGTATATGATTACTCAAAAGTAGAGCACTGGTAGAAAAGAAACTAAAGCATCATACTCAGGAAATGAAAACAATACATTAATGGTATGGGACACTAAAATTCTTCATTTCTTTGGTTTCACCATGTTCCAAAAATTATTTAAGTATTCACAAAGATACATAAATTAGAACACAGTGAGGTAACTGTGAATTAAAAATAGTTGAGAAAGAAATAGAGAACACAGACACTCATGCATGGGCACCAATGCACGTACACGCAAGTTTAGGATTATAAAATAGAATGAACAATAAGGCTGATGGAAAACACATATCAATTATATGAGAACAGTAAACTTTAGGAAGAAGGGGAAAAGTTGGTATGAGTAGAAGGAGCCAATAGTTATTTACCAGACCTATTAGCTAAATTTCAGGAAGGCTCATTTCAAAGAGTTCATATGATATTAACTGTGAAATAGATAGATGTAATATGAAAATTACAGATCATACAATTCTAATGACTATTTAAAAATATTTGCTGTTCTCATGATGGTGAGTGAGTTCTCACAAGATCTAGTTTTTTGAAAGTGTGTAGCACTTCCCCCTGCTCTTTCTTGCTCTCCAGCTGACATGTGAAGACGTGCTTGCTTCCCATTTGCTTTCTGCCATGATTGTAAGTTTCCTGAGGCCTCCCCGACCATGCCTCCCATACAGCCTGCAGAACTGTGAGCCACTTAAACCTCTTTTCTTTGTAAACTACTGAATCTCAAGTAGTTATTTATAGCAATGTGAGAACTAACTAATACAATGAACTCACCACTAGCTTTTGAGAAAGAAAGAAGTCAGATTTCTCTGGTCTTTTTCATTAAGAATTTATTTATTAATTCTAAGAATTTATTAAAATATTCTGACATATTTTAAACTTTGGTTATATATTTCCCCAGCAACTGTAAATTCTTAGATATTTAATATATTTTATTTATCAGAAATTACTGTGTTAGTGTCATTTCTTAAGATTTGATCTCATCCACAGTTATGACAACTTATCCCACATGTTGCCTCTAGGTTTTAAGCACTATTTAGGGAGGTTGAACATTGAAGTTCTAACAGTTTTAAAGAAAACATTAATGAACTCTGAAAATTGTTTTATTATTATAATGACATATTAGAACTTTAACAATATTGTATGCTAAGCTTCCCTAAAACAGTAGCTGCTAACGGCTAGTCAGAGACATATAATTGGGATGGTTATATCAGAAAATCCACTCTTGCTTCTGGTCTCGCCATGTTATACACAGGCACCCGCTTTGCTCTCCACTGTGACTGTAAGCTTTCTGAAGGCTCTCCAGAAGCTAGGTGGATGCTGGTGCCATTCTTGTACAGCCTGCAGAACTGTCAGACAAATAAACCTCTTTTCTTTATAAAGTAACCGAGTCTCAGATATTTCTTTGTAACAATGCGAAATGAACTAACATAGAAAATTGGTACCAAGGAGTGGGGCATTGCTATAAAGATACCTGAAAATTGGGAGGCCAAGGCGGGCAGATCACCGGGTCAAGAGATCGAGACCATCCTAGACAACATTGTGAAACCTCATCTCTACTAAAAATACAAAAGTTAGCTGGGTGTGGTGGTGTGTGCCTGAAGTCCTAACTACTTGGGAGGCTGAGGCAAGAGAATCACTTGAAGCTGGGAGATAGAGGTTGCAGTGAGCTGAGATCATGCCATTGCATTCTAGCCTGGCAACAGAGAAAGACTCTGTCTCAAAAAAAAAAAAAAAAAACTGAAAATATGGAAGTACCTTTGGAACTGGGTAACAGGCCAACTTTGGAAGAGTTTGGAGGGCTCAGAAGAAGACAGGATGATGAAAGAAAGTTTAGAACTTCTTAAAGACTTGTAGTTGTGACCAAAATGCTGATAGAAATATGGACAGTGAAGGCATAGCTGATGAAGACTCAGATAAAAATGAGGAAGTTATTGGGAACTGAAACAAAGGTCCTTGTGTTTTGCCTTAGCAAAGAACTTGGCTACGTTGGGTCCATGCCCTAGCAATTTGTGAAAGTTTGAACTTAAGGGTCATTATTTAGCATATCTGGTAGAAGAATAAATATCTAAGCGGCAAAGCATGCAGTATGTGGCCTGGCTTCTAACAATTTATGATCAGATGTGGGAGCACAAAATGATTTAAAGTTGGAACTTTTATTTAAAGTGGAAGCAGAGCATAAAAATTTGGAAAATTTTGCAGACTGGACATGTGGTAGGGAAGGATAGAGCATTTTCAGGAGGAGAACTTAATGCAGCTCTGGAACAACCACTTGCTAGAGAGATTTGCATGATATTAAACGTTTTACTCCATGAACACACAATATTCCTTAAATATTTCATTTTTTTTCTTGTTTTCACCCCAGCCTCTGGTAACTATTATTCTACTTTCTGTTTCTATTAGTTCAACTTTTTCCAGATTCATCATGTAAGTGTCTTTCTGTGCTTGGCTTATTTCACCAATATAATATCTTCTAGGTTTTCCTACATTGTCACAAATGACTGAATTTTTTCTTTCTTAAGGCTAGTGTTCCATCTGCATATATGATAAATCTTCTTTATCTGTTTATTGATGGACACTTAAGTTGATTACATATCTTTGCTATTGTGAATAGTGCTGTAACCAAAATGGAAGTGCAGATATCTCTTCCACATACTGATTTTTTTGTTCCTTTGGATATATATCTAGTAGTGGGATTGCTGGCTTACATGGCAGTTCTATTTTTAATTTTTTGAGGAACCTCCATACTGTTTTCCACAACACCTGTACTAACTTAAATTACCACCAAGAGTGTATGAGTTCTCATTTCTTCACATCCATACCAACACTGGTTATCTTTCATCTTTTTGATAATAACCATTCTAACAACAGTGTGAGGTGTTATCTCACAGTGACTTTAATTTGCATCTCCCTGCTGAATTGTGATATTGAACATTTTTTATCTACTTAGCCATTTGTATGTCTTCCTTACAGAAATATTGATTCAGATTATTTGCCCATTTTTAAATAAATTATTTTGCTGTTGAGTTGTTTCAGTTCCTTATATATTAGATATTAACACCCTGATTAGATGCATGGTTCACAAGTACAGTATTTTTTTTCCCATTTTTCGTAGTCTCTCTTCACACTCTCCATTATTTAGAGCTTTGAGTTCTTTCATCTGTTTTATAGTTCTCTACATACAGATTCTCTATGTATTTTGTTAGATTTGTTCCTAAGTACTTCTCCTTGGGGTATGCTATTGTAAAAGTTATTTATTACACTTACAATTCTAATTGTTCTTTGCTGGCATATGAGAAAGTAATTGACTTTTGTATATTGACCTTGTGTCCTATGACTTTGCAAAACTCACTTGTTAGTTACAGAAGATTTTTGTTTGGTTTTTGGGGATTTGTTATGTAGATAATCATGTAATCCATGAATAAAGACAGCTTTGTTTTTCCTTTCAAAAGAAAACAAGAAAATTCTGGAAAATATGGGATATATATAAAGTCACAGTCACTATGCACAGAGATTTTAATCCAGTGGGTTTAATATATAGACTAACATACATCTTTTAAAAAATCCACTAAGAGATGCTAATAAAGGAGATCTGAGGGCCAAAGTTAGAACATCGGTCAAGTGGAATATATTACAGCATACGGTTTCTTAAGCTAGACTTAAAAACATAGCATTTCTATGCCAAATATCTCAATCCATTCCTGAAGTTCATATAAAGCATATATGACATTATACAACCACAACACTTCAGTGCAGCAACCACACACAAGAATCTTTTTGTGACTTCCTGTCTCTAATGTCTAAGGATTCCTTAAATTGAAAAATAATGCAAATCTAGAGCATAATCTAGAGCTTCATATGAAATCACATGAAGTAATCCTTGATGTGGTATCTTTCCCTATTAAATAAAATGTCAATAAAACATGAAGTATCTGGAAAAAAAACTTTTCAATGGAAATGAAAAGGTATGAGTCCTGCTTTTATTGATAATGAAGTAATATTGACATATCAAGGCATTATTACCATGTTTGTAAACAGCTAATTAAAATCTATCCCCTTCATTAAATAGGCTAGCATACTGTCGGATAAGGAATTCACTACCTCCAGTCCCAAAATGAATGGTTACTTTTTTCATTTACTGAAATTTTAATTGTCGCATCGATATAGACTTTTATATTTCTGTGTTAATCTCTTAATATCAGTGACCTAGTTTATCCCTAAAACATATTTAAAACTGTAGAAGTTTCATGCATTGTCATGAATAAATTAAAAACAGTAGAAAATAGGCTTTCCTCAGTTTCTCTGTTCTGTTGAAGATATTCTTACTGTTACATAATTTAGATCAGAATTAAGCAGACTACAGCTGGTGCGTCAAAGCCACCTGTTTTTATAAGTAAAGATTTATTTAAACATAGCCACACTTTTGATTACCTGTTTTCTGAGGTCTTTTTACACTGCTGTCAAAGGTGAATAGTTGCAACAGAGACCATCTGACCTGTGATGCCTAAAATGTATACTATCAGGCTCTTATAGAGAAAAGTTCGCCAATGCTGAATTTAGCCAAGAGTCAGAAAAAAAGTTAAGCGTACATTGTCTACATTAAAAAATAACAAGTTTAAAATAAAATGTGTGTAGGTAGTTTTAAAATGTTGTTTTTAAAAATAATATATTGTAGATAACATTATTATGTTCGAGTAAAATCCTAATCAATAGGTGAATCAACAGTTATAACTTAAATTGTCCATGTTACATTGTTTTGTAATACTGTATATACTCTCAATCAGAAAGCTTATTTTACAATAAAGTACAAGGATACTCCCATTGGGGTATTTTAAAATAAGTTACAGATATTTTAAAATAGATATAGTCCTATTGAAGAAAAATAGATGAAAAATATTAACTCTATTGCAAATAAACTTTTTTTGGCTTCCTAGAGATTTACTTGTAGAGTTCAACTGTCCCTCAAATATGTATTTTTTACTTACAAAAATACTAATAAATATTTTTCTTTTAAAAACTCTTGGTGTAAGTGTGTAGGTTCATAATACTGTCTTTATATATTGTTTGGTTTAAAGTATATACACTTGATATAGTAAATCAGTAAGTCAGAGACAACTGCGGACTGTTTACTTGAAAAGTCGTACCTCTGCCTCTAGATTTAAGCAGCAATTCTGAAGGAAGCAGGCATTAGGCATTACCTTTACCAACCCCCAGGGGGTGTTTAGCAGTGGGGTGTGTGTGTGTGTGTGTGTGTGTGTGTGTGTGTAAGTGTGAGAGATGCTTTTGTTTTAATGACTGGGAAGTGTTTACTTCCCAGGAAGGAGGAATGTCAAAATTCATGTGAAAATTCAATGATCCCAAAGGGAAACATTGTTCTCCTGAAAATACCATTAATGCCTCCATTGAGAAACTCTGCAAGTCCAGAGATTATTTGAAAAACTACAGAAAGCTTTGAGATTGCAAATATAAATCTGCTCACGTTCACTCATAAATTTTTATTATTGTCACTTAATAAATGGATCTCCAGTTAATGATTTTCCTAACATGTTATTTAAAGTGTTTCTCATTATAATTCAAATAAATGGCAACTGAGGTCATTTTTACATTATATTTATATTTGAAAATGTGCTCAATTATGATTGCTAATATTTCAATTGATTCCCAAAGCAACTATATTTTCTGATATGTTCTGTAAAATATTATTTTGTTATCCATGAGTCAGTTAGCTTCTTAGGCTGATCCTCTTAAACATGAATTCCTCGGATCTAATTGGTTGGAGGATATTCTTCTGTAAAAGAAATATAAATGTTCTGACGGTTTTTATGTTGTTCTTTTGCCAATCACTGTAGATTTTTCCCTTTCTTTTAAAAAAAGTGTTTAGCTATCCAAACGCACTAGACTATTTCCCAGAAGTTATGCTAATGAAATTCAAAGCACTATCTAAGAGTAAACAGAAGAGGCCTGTTCCAGTTTCAGCTGCTTCAAACCTTGCACAAGTGAAGACATATTCACCTGAAAAAATGATTTGAAGCTGAAAAAAATAATTTTGAAAGATCTGACATTCTAGCTGAATCTTAATCTTTGCCCATGACTCTCTTCTTAGCTTGTCTTTAAAAGTTTCCAAAGTCTTTCACTTGCTTCAGAAAAATAGAGACCCTGGTATCATGGAAATAGTCATATTTTATGTGTGTGCTTTTAATAAGACTTTCACATTTTCACATGCTGTGTATGTGTGTGTGGTTGTATGTGTTTAGAGAAGACTTCAGCCCCCTTCATCTGTAAACAAAGCTTCCAAAGAGAAAATAAAAGATGAAAAAAAATTAATCTGTCTCTGTAAACAAATGGATGGGCCCTAAGCTTTGTAGTCATCTCGTTTGCAGCAGACGAACTGTGACAAACGGACCCTTTAGCTACCCATCATTCATGTTGTGAGTAAGTTTAGCTTCTACCTATGTGCCATATAACCTCAAGAAAGACAGACTTTCCATTATAAGTGAAAAATGACTTTATTCATCACCTTTGTGATACTCAATTTTAAAGTTATTTATCATAACTATAAAAAACCAAGTGTATAAATCAATAAGATTTTAAGGAACTTCATGCCATGAGTTCTAAATTGAAATTCAGCTGCTACTAGTCCTTCATTTTATAATTTGAAAAAACAAAAATAATTGCTCATTCTTACCATTTTTCAAGAATATATTGTCATTGACTGTAGTGGCCATGTAGTATAATAGATCTCTTAAACATATCCCTCTTGTGCAACTGTAAATATGTTTGACCATCATTTTCCAAACCCTCCCTCTCCTGTAACCATCCTGGATTCTGGTTATCACTGTTGTATTCCCTACTTCTGTGAGATAAACTTTTCATCAAGTTGCACATGACAGTTTATATGTCAATTTGAAAAATTACTTAAAAATTTAATCATTCTCTGTAACAGCAAAAATTTTAAAAATAAAAGAAAAATTTATCAAACATTCTATTGAACTATTCAAATACATATAAGGTCTCAGGCTCTGGTATATACATGGCTTGTCTCCATCCCTTTCCTCCCAATTTAAAAGTCTTTGGTAGAATTCTTCCCCCTTCCCACTGTTACCACCTAAGGTTCATTTTATATTTTATTTTCTGTTCCTTTTTTTCTCTTACTGGTAACAAACAGAATTCCTGGTGTTATTGGTATGTATATTTATTCCTGAACTTTAACCCAAATGCATCTTTTGAGTCAGGAACAAGTACTTGTAAGGAAAGAAGACAATTTTCATTTTTATAGTCTTAGAACCAGCCAAAGCTTCAAATTGTTTTGTAACTCATATCCCTCACCTGGAAGAAATTTAGAAATAAGTAGGCATTGTTTACACATTATTTCAACCCATTGTATACCTGGAGACTGTACTTTGCTTTTTTCTAGAAATATTTTAAAGAAAACAAGAATGAAAAGAAGATTAGAGATCAAGACAGAAATTCAAGCCCCTTTTGGTATTTTGGCTCTTTTGTTCTTAGAGTTAAAATCACAGAAACATCTCAAAAAGAAACAAAAGTGTCAGAAAAAAACACAGACATTTTATTCAAAAACATTTATTACCATGTATATACCAGGTATTGTGCTGGCACTAGGGTTATAATACTGAGAAAAAAATTAAATCTCCAAATGCATAGAATATATAGTATAATAAAAAATATAGATATTATTTAGCTCATCCCCCAAATATGTATGAAATGGTAACTGTTATGAAAGTTCTTAGGAGGAAAGGCATGCAGTGTGATGTGGGAGTACAGAGGGAATTTAAGGAACTCAGTGAAAACCTTGTGAAAAAAAGATGGTGCTGAACTGCAATGCAAAAGATGAGTGAAAGTTGATTAGGCAAATATGGAAAGAAAATAGGTATATCAGGAAAAGGAAAACTGGCAGGATGAAGCATTAAATACAAGTTAAAATTTGAATTTTAAAAAATCTGATTAAAGCACAATGAGCTAAAGGCAAATTGTAGAGAAAATGAGCCTTGGGAGAGGTAGTAGAAAGATCACAAAGGGTCTTGAGAAGCCTTTAAAGAATATTGGTCTTAATGCACACGTGGAGAGGAAACTGTGAAAAGTTTTAAGTATGAGGAGTTAGTATAATCTGAATTGCTTTCCAGAAAACATCTGGGGCTAAGTGGGGAACAGATTTGAGAGCTATAACAGAGGCAGAGAGACCAGTCAGGAGGCTGTTAAAGGAGTTCAGGGGAGAAATGATAGATATTATCTTGGAGATATAGAGATGGTC
>NW_012110030.1:4027596-4039457 GCF_000951045.1 Mandrillus leucophaeus | reverse complement strand
ACATACACACACACGCAGCAGGAACTTGCTGAGACAAGCACAACAGAATCAGGAAGAGAGGACCTCTATCCTGCTGTGACCCACCAGGGCCCTCTGTGGACATAGCTCGCTAAATACAGTGTCAGATAGCAAAGGAGAAATATTTACAGAGTCCAGCTACTTTGTCACAGAACAGGCAATGGATTGTGGAATTGGGGCTGAGAGGCAATAAAGTAATTACTAGCACACATATGCAGTGAAATTCTGACTAAAGCACCGACTTAGAGGCTTGGTATTCTCTGGGCTCATAGTAGTCTTCATCGAAATCTATAAGTCCTCCTTTTGTAATCCTCGTATCTCAGTGTAGGAGTTGTCCCCTCAGTGAGAACTTCTATATTTATTTAAATACTTTCAAACTTGTATTTTTTAATTGAAAAATAAAATTGTATATATTATGTATACCATGATGTTTTGAAGTATATATACATTGTGGAATGACTAAATCTGGCTAATTAACACATGCATTACCTTACACAGTTACCATTTTTGTGGTGAGGACACTTGACATCCACTCTCAACATTTTTCAAGAATACAATATATTGCTAACTATTATATATCTGTACGTTGCACAATAAATCACTTGAACTTTCTCCTCCGGTCTACAATTTTGTATTCTTTCACCTACATCTCCCCAACCTCCTCCACCACCCCCAACCATCCCAGTCCCTGGCAACCATCATTCTCCTCTCTACTTATGTAAGATCAACTCTTTCAGATTCCACATGTGAGTGAGATCATGCAGTGTTTGTCTTTCTGTACCTAGCTTATTTCACTTAATATAATGTTCTAGAACTTCTGTATTTTTCAGGATGCTTTTGGGTGCTAATATCATAAATTTTGCTAAACAATTAGGGTTTGCCTTTCTCATAAAAAGAGGTAGTGAAATAGGTGATCTAACATTTGGTGCTGGCTCAATGAAATCAGGGTATTGGGCCAGTTTCTCTATAATACTCTTTGCCTTCCCTATCTGTCTTAGTCCATTTGTGTTGCCATAAAGGAACACTTGAATCTGGGCAATTTACAAAGAAAAGAGTTTTTTTTGGCTCATGGTTCGGCCATATGGGAAGCATGGCACAAGGATCTGTACCTGGTGAGGGCTTCAGGAAGCTTTCACTCATGGCAGAAGGTAAAGGGAGCAGTCTTCACGTGGTGACAGGAAGGAAGCAAGAAAAAGGGGAAGGAAGTGCCAGGCTATTTTTAACAATTGGCTCTCCCAGGAGCTCGCTCATAGAGCTAGATCTCACTCATTACTTTGAGGACAGCACCAAGCCATTCACAAGGCCCATGACCATTCCTCCTATGAGGCCCCCACTTCCTACACTGAAGATCAGATTTTAACATGAGATCTGTAGGGGACAAATATCCAAACTATATACTCATTGCATCACAGTATGATGGCAGTAGTCCTGTATATCTTGTCTTCACAAGTCAATGTCCAAAGTAGATAATGACTTGGGGGCTATCCTCATGAAAGTCTCACTCTTCACCTGAGAGGAGCACTTTTCTTGGAAATATCCATATTCTACCTTCACTTCACTGACAGCTTTCTCCATAACATCTCAGAATTGTGTTTCACACTCTCCGCCATTTGCTACATGGGAAGATGGGAAAGTGAAGAACTGGTAAGAGATTTGATCTTCCCTTAGGACGGAAGGGAGAGGAATGGCTGCTGGGTAGGCAGACAGCAATGTGTGCTACACCTTCTCTAACCATCCTTGCCAAAAGGCCAGTTTTCCCAGGTCATTATTTTGCCCATTGTCAGGTGTCATTTTCTGTTTTGGTATTTACCATTTTCTGAATTTATTTTGTTATTTTTGTGTGAGTGTATTATCTCCCTCCATTACACTTAAGCCCCCATGTTTACTGGGACACATTTGTCTTACTTGTTTTTCAGGTAATGGAATAGATATTCCATCAATATTTGTCAGCTGAATCAGTGTACCAAAGAATATTTTTAAAATATTGCCCCCTCCACATTTTCCTACTAGTAAAACTTTTTACTCCTGAAAAGTGTGTTTAGCTTTCTCTAATTTTTCCACCTCCCATTAAATACTTTTAAGGAAGTGCAAGTTAGGTCTTTCTCTAGAAATTGTTTTTCTACTACCCCTCATACAACCAGTTGACTCTCCAGGTTTGTCTGAGTATATGGTATACTGGTTCTCACTAACGACTGCTAAATTCATCCCACAGGGAAGCTTAACATCTAATGTTGTTCTGCCCCTTGACGACGGGCTTTACTGTAAGATCAGCTGCTTCTTGCTCCTTCCAAATATGTGGTCCTACAAAAGTATTATGCATCATATTTTTTATATGTATTGCAGCCTCTTAAGCCACACATGACTATATGTATCCTTTGCATTTTCATTGCAGGAGACAAAACTTGCAGGAGAAGAGAATAGCTCTTCCTCTTGAGGATTCATAGCTCAGTGAGAAAACCATAGAGGTATAGAAATAACAAACATCCAATACATTGAACAATGTCAAGGAAAAATTTCATGGTTTATTGGTGGTAAATAAGGTGAAGTGAACAAACAGTTCTGCTATGATATTGACATAAGGCTTTCTAGTTGAGAAAAAATATGAAAGTTGAGGTGAAAGTATGAGAAGAAATAACTTACCACCAATGTGTAAGTCACTGTGTTTCTAAGGAATAGGAGAAGGGACTTATTCCGTTATATATTGTTGCAAAGCAAATTTCCTCATAACTTAGTGACTGAAGAAACAAGTTTATGGCCTCTCGTGGTTTGTTGTGGATCAGGAATTTGGGAGGTGTTTGGGGACAGTAGTGTGGATGCAAGTCAGACAGGAACTGGAGCATCTGGGTGCTGGATAGGCCTTCTCTGTCCATGTAGTCTAAGAGCTTTCCGTGTGGTCTCTCCACATGGATTAATTTGAACTTTATCAAAGCCTGGCAGCCATAAGGCAACTGAACAACATATATGGTGACTCAGCGTACTGGCAAGCGTTCTAGCAAACAAGATGGAGCCTGCCTTGTCTTTTCTAACTGAATCACAAAAGTCATGTAGTGTTACTTCTTCATTCTCCTAGTACAATGAAGTCCCATTCCTGCCCAGATTCAAACAGCAGAGATTATAGACCCCTCTTTTCAATGACAGAACTGTCAAGATCACATTGTAGAATTTCTTCTGAGACAGAAGATGTTGGTACAGTCATTTTGGAAAATACACTATGGCCTTGTCTGACCTCTGGCCACAATTTATATCCCTCCCATGGGCAAAATACACACCCTCCTTTCCTCGGGACTCTCCTTTGAAACCTCCCTTTTTTATGGCAACAGTTTTGGGTTCAAAGTCTAAGATCCTTTATATTATGTTCACATGTGAAGAAAGCTATTTGCAATTCATTACATATCATTCTTGTTCATCTAAATGCCTGTGGATTAAAGAAACGTGAGATAACCAGTAGAGAAATTCCAATTCAAACATATAAAACATGAGAACCAGGGCAGTGACTGGCATATAGCAATTCCAATATGCAGCCAGGCATGTATTGATAATTCTTTGGTTAGGGCCTAATCCTGCTCTCTGGAGTTGTCCTCTGATGTCTCTTGGCTATATCCCTTGGGCATCATTCTTTTTCTGGAAGTGGCTGGTGTGTATAAATGAGAAACATTCTCAGTCTGTTTTCTGTCCATAGCATTTCAGAAGTCCAAAGGCTTCTTTTCATTTGGCACTGTTTATCCTTTTCATTTTAACTTTGAATTTTTTTTTAACATGTGGGGTTTTGTAAGGTATCAAATGCTAATCCACTATATTAGAAAAAATCTACAATCACAGATCTCTTTCAGATAGGCAGATAGGACCTTCTCTTCTCTTTGGCCATGCTTTTTTTTTTTTTTTAACCTGTTGTGGCTGTAACAAATTACCACAAATTTACTGGCATAAACAATACAAAATTATTATCTTACAGTTCTGGAGATCAGAAGTCTAAAATGGGTCAGCAGACTATTTTCCTTCTAGAGGATCTGGGGGATAACCTATTTTGTTGCCTTTTCTGGAGGCTGCCCACATTCTTTGACTTGTGGCCCACAGCATGCCAACCTCTTCTTCCATGGCCACATATCATTCTCTAAAACTACCCTCCCTTCTCCTTCCCTTATAATGACTCTTGGGCCTATCTAGATAATTCAGAACAGTCCCCCAATCTCAAAATTCTTAACATACTCAAATCTGCATAGTCCGTTTGCCATGTAAGTAATATATCCATCTGTAGGACCCCTGTGAAGCTCTGAGGGAAACTCCTCAGATCCTTAGAAGCCATAACGTATAATGAAGGAGATCTGAGATGCAAGCCTTTGAAATCCTCAGTGAAACTTTTGTGTATGTTAAAGAGTCTATGAGGCACCATCTTAAATCTTACTTACATCTTAACTAAGGAATTTATCTCAGCCCTTTGTTACTTAGAGAAACTTTTGCTTGTTGAAAGGACTCTTCTGGACCCTTCCTTTTCAATTTAGTAATTTCTAAGTTTTATTCAATATATTAATACTTCTTTAGTTTCTTTTTTTCTTCTTATATTTTATTATAAGTAGCTAGATGAAACCATGCAATACCTTAGGCTCTCTGCCTGGTAATCTACTTAGCTCTATCATTGAATTTTTAAGGAATATTTTACTTTTTGTGTTACTACAGGAAGTAGTTTTACTAGCCTTTCTGCCACTATAAGTGTCTCCTTTCCTCTAGATGCCAATAAAATTTTCTTTGCTTTCCTGAAAGCCACCTTGTATTAGTCCATTCTCACACTGCTAATAAAGACATACCTGTAAATGGGTAACTTATAAAGAAAAGAGGTTTAATTGACTCATAGTTCCATTGGGCTGGGGTGGCCTCAGGAAACTGACAATCATGGTGGAATGGGAAGCAAACGTGTCCTTCTTCACATGGAAGCAGCAAAGAGAAGTGCCAAGCAAGTGGGTAAAAGCCACTTACAAAACCATCAGATCACATGAGAACTTACTATCATGAGAATAGCTTGTAGGTAACCACCCCCATGATTCAATTACCTTTCACCAGGTACCTTCCATGACACATGAGGATTATGGAAACTACAACTCAAAATGAAATGTGGGTGGGGACACAGCCAAACCATATCACTCCTCGAGGCTCATAAGACTTCTACAAATAGTGTCTCCAAGTCTTTTCCAGCTTCTACCTGCCATCTATTCTCAGAGCTTTTGCTGTATGTTTTAGGAGACATATGCCACATGCTTTAGTTTGGTAGTGGTAAATGTTTGTAAACAATGAGCTCTGCTGTAGTATTGAGGAAGGGCTTCCTTACAGAGATAGAATACGAGAAGAGATAACTTCCTGAGTTACATGTACACTGGAGGTGAAAGAATTGATGTTGCTTTCTTGCTTTGAGGGTAGGAAAAAATCATAAATAAAAACAACATTCTGGAACAACATAAAGGTATGAAGTTGGAAAGACTGAAATCTGTGTCTTATCCCTCATTCCATTCTTCACAATGTCAAATGTTGGTGCCCTGAAATGAGTCCATAGTCAATGTTCGATGGATGATGGGGAGGCTTGGAGGGACCAAAATAAACTTCACTGCTACATAGTTTGGAACACAATCAGCCATATTCTTAGCTGTGTTTACTGCATATCCTTTAGTTCACTGTGTCTAGGTAAATATTTGGAAATAAGTCTTAGATAATGTATATCTTGCAAATAAATATGTAGGAATAAAACGAAGAATGAAGGTTCCAAGACTTTAAAAAAAGGAAAAAATGTCAAATACCCACTGAAAGCATAGAATATTCAGCTTGATTTTCCAGGTGCTACTAACAGAGTAATTTCACTGAGTGTTATTTCTGCTGCATGACACTGGAAATGCACTTCGGTACAGTTCTACTTCAATTGCTTTCCCTTGGGTATTGAAAAGTTTGCCCTGGAAAATGAGAAAACCAAGTGATGGGAAAATTTCACCATATATGGCTAAATGATAAATATGTTTATTTTAATACTGGTAATAAAAGCTGGCTAAGAGGTTAGAGTACATGTGAGGCAGTGGTATGTCACCAAAATATTTTTAGAATTGTTGGTGATTGCTTCACTTTGAAAACAGCAGATATATGATGGCCTGACTTTGGTAAAAGATAATCTATTCTTCTTAAAACTCATAATTGATTAAGAGGCCATGTAACACTGAGAGTGAAAACCAGGAAGTACCTGAAACGTATTTGCACATTTAGTATCCCCTGATTACCAGACATCATTTATACTTTCCTGTTCTCCTAGTTGACCTCCTCTTCAGACTTTGTTCTCTATTTTCTGAATGTTGGTTTCTAGACATTTTTGTTTTTCTTTTCCCTACAGCTTGTTCTACTTATAAATAAATTTCTAGCATTTCTCTTAGAATAAAGAGGTGTCAGTGACCATCAATGAAGAGGAAGTAAGAAATTTGTGTTTAGATGTTTGCAGCAACAAGAGAAGATTGAAAAAATAAACTTATCTGGGGCCTTTCTTGTGAATTACCTTTTAAAAGTATAAGCACCTTCAAGGATGAGACTTCGCCTCTTGGGGGGGTTTGTTAGTTCATTTTGTGTTGTTGTAAAGGAATACCTAAGACTGGGTAATTTATAACTAAAAGAGGCTTATATGTCTCATAGTTCTGCAGGTTGTACAAGCATCATGACAACATCTTCTTGGCTTCAGGTGAGACCTCATTTAGCTTACAATCATGGCAGAATGCAAAGGGATAGCCAGACCATCGCATGTCCAGTGAGGGAGCAAGAGAGAGAGAAGGGAGGTCTCAGACTCTTTTCAACAACTGCAACCATGTGACCTCTTTACCAAAGGGAGGACATGAAACCATTCACAAGGGATTCACCCCAGTGGCTCAAACACTTCCCATTTAGGCCCCCACCTCCAACACTGGGGATCACAATTCAACATGAGATTTGGAGGGGACAGATATCCAAATCACATCAGCGTGGGTCTAGGGGTGTGGTTGGGGGGGGGGTCATGTGCACAAGACTCCCTGCTTAATAACAGGAACATAAAGACATTTAATGCACAACCCAAATGGAGAATTCAACAGTAAGAATTCAATCCACCTTACAATGGGCTTATAGATAATTCTCAGAGTCTGAAATACCACCAAGAAAAACCTCATTCTTTTCTTCAGAAAAGTTACTTAATTTAGGTTGAATATAAATTATATGCCTAGAACTTCTAAAGTAGAGCCCTTTTTAAAAGTTAAAAGTGTATCAGTACCCTTCATCCTCAAGCCTTGAATGGTGGGAGTATTTATTTCACAGCAGAAGAAACCAACTTTACCATTTGGATCATGATATTGACCAAGTGTTGGCCAAATATAAAAGGTATATAAAACAGATACAAGCAAAAATGATGGGAAAACCTCTTAAAGGTTTCTCTCAGTTTCAACTTAGTGCTTAGTGAGCCTCTAGAAAATATTCTAATTTTGATCCTCCTGCTTACTATCAAGAACAATGAGAGAAATGATAATGAGGAGAGAGGTTAAAAAAATTCAGGTGGTGAAGGGCATGTTGGAGGAGATAAACTATGTATTTGATATATGTGTTATACCAATAAAAAAGTGAGTATGTAATATTAAATACAGGTCATTGGAAATCTTAATTTATATTAATCTGTCTACATTCTTTTTTCAACTATGTCGATATTAAAGAACTTGCAAAGTGTTACACTATGCAATCCATGGTGCAAATTAAGAAAAGCAATGGTAGTTGGATGGGGTTTTACAGGCCCAGAGGGTTGCCTGGGTGACTTGACTCTGCCCCTGTGATCATTCACATTTCTCCAGCAAGCTAGCCCAGGCATGTTCTTGCGGTAAATGTAGAGGTGTAAGAGGATGCAAACCTAGTCATTCTGGCATATGTCAGGTTTCTACCTTTTAACTTTTACTAATATCCCATTGGCTAAAGCAAGTGATATGGTTGCTCTGAAAATCCAGCTGCAGAACCCTGGAAGGTCACAGAGTGAGATGTGGGGGTGAGGGGGAGAGAGGGTTGCGGTGAAGTGGCACCTTAATACAGCCAATCTATCATACAAGGGTTCATACATCCCTCCAGCTCTTTGCTATGTCCTCAAAGCTAACTGAAGTTCTAAAACTAACTGAAAGTTCCATGTATAATTGGGAGTTCTTTACATAAGCCTCCTGGTTTATTTTCACAACAGCCTTGTAGGATGCTATTTTCTGTTTATAAAAGATGAAGATGCGGTGGAGGAGAGAGAACGTAACTTGCCCTAGTAAACTTGGACTCAAACCCAAGTCAGACTACAAAGCTCTTGATTTTGTTACAAGAGCAGAGAACTGGGGAAGTAGGAATTACTCATAGTCTGAGATAGGCAAAATAGCAATCATAGAAACATCAATGGTGAGAGAAATAAGTTGATGGTAGAGAGTCTGGTATTAAATAGCTGAGCATCAAGTTGTAGCTCTGTATCCAAAAGATGATTGCATGTCCCAAAGTAGCTGTTTACTCTTATTTTTCTTTGAATGTCCAAATTCTATGGTTTTAGCTGATTTAAAAAACCTAATTTCATCTAATATATAATTTATTTTTTTTAAAAATATTATTAAGTGAAGTTTCTCTTCACTGCTCAAGGATTTCCAGAATATACCCTTCCAAAATGGCTAATGAGACTTTTTCAAATATTTTTCATACTTTAACTATATTTTTCAATGCAGGATTTCCAAATGTGGCTATGCAAAATAGTTTTTGACTATACATAGGTACTAGTAAAATAAAGAATTTTTGTTCACTTAGACTATTTAGAACACATACACACTTCTAATTATTTTCCAAAATAAAACAACCAAAAATCAGTTTTAGACAGTAAAGAAAAAAATGACCAGCAAAGGTCAAAGCAGCATCAGCCTAAGGAACTTTCTGAGGCTAACAGATCAATAGATCTGTTTAATAGTCTCTGTTTAATAGATCTGTTTAATAGATCTCTTTAATAGTCTCACCACTAAATAGCATCTGCTTAAAGAGATCTTTTACTATAGTTACAAAAAGTGAATTGTAATAATAATTACTGCTCAGTGTGTATAAAACACTGCTTATCATACACAAGCACACAACACACACAGAGTACCAAAGAAACAAATTAAATTCTCTAGTGCATTGAAGCCAAGGTAAAATATACTTGAGACTCAAACCTGATATGAAAATACAAGTAAATATCTGAAGATTATATATGATAATTTCAATTTGTGTATAAATTCTATACTGTTTAGAATTATATGCAGTGATAATGGTGAAATCTGATTTTTGAAATTCTAAAAAAGTAAATAACATCTGAAGAGTACATTAACATTTTTACTTAAATGCTAGCCATTAACCATATAGTTATCTTTTAGGCATCCTGTTTTAGTCCATTCTCACACTGCTATAAAAATACTACCTGAGGCTTGGTGATTTATAAAGAAAAGAGGTTTAATTGACTCACAGTTCCACATGGCTGAGGAGGCCTCAGGAAACTTACAATCATGGTGGAAGGGGAAGCAGGCATGTCTTACATGGCAGCAAGCAATAGACAAAGAGTGCACAAAGTGAGAACAGCCCCATACTTAGCTAGATCTTGTGACTTCACTCACTATCACAAGAACACCATTGGGGAACTGCCCCCGTGATCCAATCACCTCCCTCCCTGGACACTTGGGGATTACAGGTCCCTCCCTCGACATGTGGAGATGACAGTTAGAGATGAGATTTGGGTGGGGACGTAGAGGCAAGCCATATCCCACTCGAAGAAAGAATTCAGATATTTTCAGGCATAAAGTATATAGACAGCTTCAAACTTCCAATATACTTTTCTTGTCAATACTGACTCAACTGGCAGTGATTATTCTTTATCTCCAGGCTCTCTGAAGCAAGATCAACTGGAAACTTAAGCTGTTCTTCAATATTAAGCTGATCAGAAAAACCAAGAAGCGAGAAATATTCCACTCTTTCAAGTTTCTTGTCTCTGGGGATGATCTGATCCTATCTCAGAGACATCTCACTTCTTGATCTTGAAGCTTCTGTTCTCTAAATCGAAAAACCTAAACTTTCACTTAGCATCCCTGTCAATTTTAGTCGGTATGTTCCTGGTTTGACAGATGTGAGTGGAGAGTTAGTTGTATGGGAAAAAAAATATAATTTTTGCAGTGTCAAATACTTGCAAGCTTAAATTTTACCATTTTCTTCAATCCTCAGAATTTACCTGGTATTTAATTTTCCAAATAAGAGAAATTGATCACTTCCTCTATGATGCAAGCTATTTTGAATGGAATGTTGTTTATAGTATAGTTCTGTTTCTCACTGGGGGAAGGAGGTTGCCCTTAGGCAGATTTGATTCTAACTAGAGGTATTTTTTTTCTCATCACAAGTGGGAGTGAAGTAATACAGACATTTTGTGGATAGAGGCCAGGGATGCTGCTAAACAACCTACACACAAGTTAGCCCCTCATGACACAGAATTATCTGTCTCAAATGTTAATACTAAAGAGGTTGAAAAACCTTTAGAATAAACCAAAAAAAGGGCGAATACTACTGATTACAATTTCTCTCTAGTCCTTCATACTCTGTATCTATGGAGAATGGAGCCTAAGGCTAAATTATAGATTCACATTTAGAAAGAAGACTTAATAGTCATCATAGAATTATAAAACACCTTAGAAAATACTGAATGTGAAAGTTTGAGGGTGGATAAAATAATCTATTTTGAGAGTACATAGAGTAACAAATCTCCTCCCATTTATTCATCCATTCATTTAAAACCTATAATATAGTAAATTATAATAAAGTGGATATACTGTCAATCAGTTATACACAGTCTCTATTACTCAGACATCAATAGCTGATGATTGATTGTGGAGGGAAGGAGGAAGGTAAAGGAAAAATGGTTCTTCCTCTTCATCTTTTTGAGTTGTGGAAATTCTAATAATAATGTGATAAAAGCCATGAAGACAGACGAATGTAGATAGAGAAAAGTTAAGGCAGAAAGTATCTAACAATCATGAGAAATGCACCTGTGCTCCAATTAGGTGGGATATGCTTAGAGACTGTTCATTCTAACAATGCTATTTGAAAATGAATAAACAATCCAAGAGTTCTGTCATTCATCCAGCAATGTACCCAGGACTTAGGTTGACAGAACTTGCTCTCATAGGTCTAAACTTTTTCTCTATTTTCTAACTTACGAAGTCTCTTACATTCAGGTTAATTTGTCTGCTATTACATTTATTTGCCCCTCGTGGATAATGCCTATTTATCCTTTAAGTCTTCACTCAGATGACTCTCTTTAGTCTTCTCTGCAAGTTTCCAGGTGCCCCCTCAGTATGTTGTCCCTATAATTCTCCCACCATAGCTAACATTCCCGGTGATTGTGATGGCCTATGTCCATTCACACTTCAATTACAATGTAAGCTCTTGGAACTCTCTGTAACTAGCACAGCATATAATATCTAGCAGGACATATAATAACTAGTACATGACATATAATATATATTCCTATGTGACTAAATGACTTTCTGCATGATACTTTCTCAGGTATTTTGTATAATATTTAAGTATATTTCAATAAAATTAAGCATACCAAAAAAATAAAGATTTCTATACATAAAGCCACTATTGTTCTCTAGCTGGATGTCCTGAGAAGAGGTTGAGTTGAATTCTTTCAACTTTACCACAGTCGGCAGGGTCCTTTATCTGATCAAACAACCAGTGAGATTATACTTGAATTTTAGAGGCCAACCGATAGATATAGTGAGAAGGGCAAAGATGCATTTCTTTCTTTCTTTCTTTCTTTCTTTCTTTCTTTCTTTCTT
>NW_012110030.1:4025155-4027181 GCF_000951045.1 Mandrillus leucophaeus | reverse complement strand
TCTTTCTTTCTTTCTTTCTTTCTTTCTTTCTTTCTTTCTTTCTTTCTTTCTTTCTTTCTTTCTTTCTTTCTTTCTTTCTTTCTTCAGAGTTTCACTCTTGTTGCGTAGGCTGGAATGCAAAATGGCGTGATCGGCTCACCACAACCTCTGCCTCCCAGGTTCAAGCATTTCTCCTGCCTCAGCCTCCCAAGTAGCCAGGATTATAGGCATGGGCCACCATGCCTAGCTAATTTTGTATTTTGAGCAGAGATGGATTTTTCCATGTTGGCCAGGATGGTCTAGAACTCCCGACCTCAGGTGATCTGCCTACCTCAACTTCCCAAAGTGCTGGGATTACAGGCATGAGCCACCGTGCCTGGCCCAGCATATCTTCAAGAGTTGGTGCACTTAATCAAAATGTTTTCCTATCTTGGTGATCTAGAATGTACCCAACACAATAATTAAGAATTCTTTTTACCTTCAACTACGAAGCTGTGGAGCTCATTCCTCCTTTCACCTAAGATTCACTCTCACTTTGATCACATGAGTCATAAAGAGGAAAAGAATCTCCACCACATACAGTGATTCTAACATATTCAAGAATCCCTGATTTAATACTGATCCATATCACAAATTAAAGTTTCTCCTCTTGGACTAAAGAGTGGAGAAAAAGTGACTTGAAGTCTTTGCCTCAAATCTTTCTCCCTTATCCTCCCCATGACATCGGACTATGGAGGAACAGAGTATATTTATGAAGCTAATATTTATTTATTTTGTCCCAAGACAGTTGTTCTTGGGTCAATATCTGTTTTACAAGAGAAATGTAGAATTACCTGCATTACCAGTTACTCAGGAGATGCATGACTCCCTAGTTAACCAAGTTCATATTGAAGTGCTACCACTGTATCCTAAGAATTACTATGATAAATTTCAAATGACAGCTGAAATATTTCTCTGTAATTAGATCTTTTTGGTGCCTAGATGCTTGAATTCTCTAGTATTCAGGCATCTAAAAGCTTAAATAAGTGACTTGAGCAATGTAACTGAACCCGAAACTTTAGCAAGGGTAAATAATTCAGCTTATTTATACATGCAACTTACCTTTTCTCGTCTCTTAAAATAAAATTAGTGTATTTAAATAATGTATTTGATGTGACACAAATGAGTAAAAAACCTGTAATTTGTCTTTTAAGATGACAGTTTGTCACAAAAACATGACTTAAAGTCATCCTTAATGGATGGCATGCCTTCATTTATTTTGAATTTCCTGACGAGTATGTTTGTGTCACCACAGTAACATAACATAGTGTTATTTTATGATGTTGCATCATTCTGATATAGAATTTGTATAAAGTAAATTTGAGAAAGAGCTCCCAAAATGACAAATATGTGTGAAAAGGAGATGCTGTCAGGGCAAATGTTTTCCAAAAATAGTGCCACTGCACTAATTCTCATATAATGAACATTAAGAAATGCAATGATCTCATATTTGTCTTATTGTTAAAACTGCAGAGGTGGTTTAACAAGTATTTTCACATCATGTGTGCTTTGTTAGTTGTTAAAACAGTTTTTTTAGGTGATATAATTAAAATAGAATTGTAGGTGCCCTGAAGACACATTCACAGCTCTGTTTAAATATAAGTGAAATTTCACAGATGTTAACCAAAATTTCTAAATGTGTGCTTGCTACTGAAGCCCTAGTTTAAAAAGAGTGTATAAAAGTATTTTTCCCAAGACCTTTTCAGTGATTGTTTTATTTAGTAGGGTTCTTTTTTAGAAAGAAATCATATATTCATTTCGATAAATAAGAAAAATCTGATTGTGTACAACTAAGTTTCCTAAATTTTTATGGCAAATGTGAAATCTAACTATCCCTTCCCTGACTCACCTTTGGAACTCAGGTACCCATAATCATAGTAATCATAATCCTTAGTTCAAAACACAATCATTATTGGCCTATGCATGGCCCATCTTCCTCCCTTCCTTCCAACTATCCTTCATTCCTTCCTTCTTTGCTTCCTTTTTTTTTTTTTTTTTTTTTTTTTTT
>NW_012110030.1:4019394-4025045 GCF_000951045.1 Mandrillus leucophaeus | reverse complement strand
GTCTTTGTTTCCATCCACTAGACAAAACCATTAGCTTGGACCCTTTATTCACCAATCTCTGCATTTCCTTTTTTATAATATTTCAACTTTTATCAGTTAACATAAATTAATATTTATCACATTTTACCAAGATTAGCTGGTGTTATGGACTGTTATTTTGTCTTAAACCTGGATGTTTGTGATTTACAAAGGGTTAATATTCCAAATATTCTGCTTTTAGTTCAGCTACCTAGAGCATGGATCCATAGAAACTACATTATTACTAAGTACTAAGTTGCAGGTTATGTTTCCAAAGTGATAAGACATTGTTAACCTACAATAATTCTAATGATAGTTACCTAATTTGGTGGTCCTGAGAGTAAAGCATATGCAAAGTAAAATAAGAGGGTAGTGTAGATTGGTCAGATACTCTTTGGTTTGCATCCTACTTACGTTATTAACAGATATTCAATGTTCTTGAAATTCTTCAGCCTTTTTATTTTTAAAGTTTATTTTTTATTTTTATTTTTGAGTCAGGGTCTCGCTCTATCATCTAGGCTAGAGTACAGTACAGACTTTATAAAATTTATTTTTTCTCAGTAATTTAGGAATATCAGTGCTTAACTCTGCATTATTAGTGATGTGTAATTTTGCTCCTCTGTAAGATAAACATAAAGGATCTCAAAAGATGTATAATTTTAAGAAATTATTTAGGGCCCCAAGTTAATAGTGTTCTAGCCAGAAGTATAGAGAACATTGGGGTAAACTGACTAGAGAATGCAGGATCCGAGTAAGAACTAAATATTTAAGAGTTATAATAAAAAGCCTTATTGATGTGTAGGTTAAAACTTATCCATTGTGTTCACTTGAATTATCTAATCATTCTCAGAATCCTTTGTAGCAGGAAACAAGTGATTGTGCTCTTTATTCAAATGACTGGACAAAAGCTCAGAAATTTCAAGGTAATCTGTCTATTATAAACCTTGGAATCATAAAATTTTAACCTGGAAAGTATTTTATGTTTCTAGCCTACAGACTATACCACAAGATAATGTGTCACTAATCTCAAATTCCCTGGACACAAAATACTAAGGTTTAGATCTATCCTACATAAGTTTCCAAATTGACAGGAATTTCACAAATACATGTGAATAAACATTAGTTCCGTGAGTTAGAGAGACTGTCTTGTGCTGAGTAATACATAAATCATTTAATGTTTGACTGGAGGACTGTGAACATAGTGCTTGATAGAAAGCAAAAACATATTTCAAGATTTATTCTTTAAGATAAAAGGGAATGAGGAATTAGGATGATGTAAGTTGAGTTCATTTTCTTTCCTTCCTAATTCAAATACATTTTGCTAAATCCAGCACCTGTTTCAGGTCTCTGGATTTGGTGAAAGACACGCTTACATTTAAGTCCTGGTGATAACTTCCTGTTTCCACCAGTTCTGCATTTCATATGCTGTGACTGTTCCTTTCTTTCTGACCCAAGTGTATCCAATATTGATATCCTGTATAATATCACTCATGTAAGGTATTTGATTGTTTTTAAGAGAATTTTAGTTAAGATTTGGAGGTTATGGCTAGGGATTGTATAATCAAAAATTAGATCATTTAAAAATGAATAGTAGCCAGCTTTACCAGTAGAGCTCCACTGTATATACAGCCCTCTCCCTCATCTTCAGCCTCCTGTCTCATTCCACAGCCCACTGGCATGCCCCTTTGACAGGCTCCTGTTCATTTACTATACATAGTCATTTACTCTTCTTTTTGTTTTACTTTTGCTCATGCAGACCACTCTCTATTCCACAAGGGCAAGGTCCTTTAAAATGTTTTTTCCTAAAAACATTTCATCTGTTGTGAGGTCCTAAAAATATCTTAAAATCCTAAAATCTGCTTTAAGAAGAAATTGGTATCTTGGTCATATTTGTTTCTTTCTTGTATATATAATAATATACACTATTACTACTTCAATGCACATCAGCTATTGTTTTACTTTAGTAAATAAAAAACCCATTAAAAGGATTTTCTAAGTTCAAGCGTATCTTCATTTCTTTTTTCATAACACTAATTCCCAATAGATCTTGAGATGTGCTTCTGTAACTTACTCTACTACAGGGATACTCAGAAATATGAGCCTCAGGATGGAGAAAGAATATTGTAGTTAAAAGAATTAAGAATGTTCGTGTATTATCTCAGTTTGGAACATTTACATAATTCGTGTTATTTAAATAGCACTACATTCTAATTTGCTTTTATATTTTAGATGTTTAGATAACCATAGGCATGGCATTAATGGAAACGTAGAATGCAAGAAGGGAGCAGTATTTCCTTTAACAAATTCTGTGCCCTAATCCTTGGACTCTGGTAAGTTACCCAGAGAGTCATTGTTACTTTACCTCTCATTAACTTCCCTTATAGAAAAAAAGTCAGTACGATCCAGGTTTTAGTTAGAGCTTGTGACTTTCTGGATAATTACTTTTTTTGTAAATGGATGGGAAATATATTTATCATGTTTTGTGCTTTAAGGATTATTTCATTCTTTAATTATTTGTTTGATAAAATAGGAAGGAGAGGTGCAGATTAGACACCCAAGGCTAATGCTTCCACTGTTGAAAGCAGAGAAAATACACGTGAATAAACATTAGTTCCGTGAGTTAGGGAGACTGTCTTGTGCTGAGTAATACATAAATCATTTAATGTTTGACTGGAGGACTGTGAACATAGTGCTTGATAGAAAGCAAAAACATATTTCAAGATTTATTCTTTAAGATAAAAGGGAATGAGGAATTAGGATGATGTAAGTTGAGTTCATTTTCTTTCCTTCCTAATTCAAATACATTTTGCTAAATCCAGCACCTGTTTCAGGTCTCTGGATTTGGTGAAAGACACGCTTACATTTAAGTCCTGGTGATAACTTCCTGTTTCCACCAGTTCTGCATTTCATATGCTGTGACTGTTCCTTTCTTTCTGACCCAAGTGTATCCAATATTGATATCCTGTATAATATCACTCATGTAAGGTATTTGATTGTTTTTAAGAGAATTTTAGTTAAGATTTGGAGGTTATGGCTAGGGATTGTATAATCAAAAATTAGATCATTTAAAAATGAATAGTAGCCAGCTTTACCAGTAGAGCTCCACTGTATATACAGCCCTCTCCCTCATCTTCAGCCTCCTGTCTCATTCCACAGCCCACTGGCATGCCCCTTTGACAGGCTCCTGTTCATTTACTATACATAGTCATTTACTCTTCTTTTTGTTTTACTTTTGCTCATGCAGACCACTCTCTATTCCACAAGGGCAAGGTCCTTTAAAATGTTTTTTCCTAAAAACATTTCATCTGTTGTGAGGTCCTAAAAATATCTTAAAATCCTAAAATCTGCTTTAAGAAGAAATTGGTATCTTGGTCATATTTGTTTCTTTCTTGTATATATAATAATATACACTATTACTACTTCAATGCACATCAGCTATTGTTTTACTTTAGTAAATAAAAAACCCATTAAAAGGATTTTCTAAGTTCAAGCGTATCTTCATTTCTTTTTTCATAACACTAATTCCCAATAGATCTTGAGATGTGCTTCTGTAACTTACTCTACTACAGGGATACTCAGAAATATGAGCCTCAGGATGGAGAAAGAATATTGTAGTTAAAAGAATTAAGAATGTTCGTGTATTATCTCAGTTTGGAACATTTACATAATTCGTGTTATTTAAATGGCAAACTACATTCTAATTTGCTTTTATATTTTAGATGTTTAGATAACCATAGGCATGGCATTAATGGAGATGTAGAATGCAAGAAGGGAGCAGTATTTCCTTTAACAAATTCTGTGCCCTAATCCTTGGACTCTGGTAAGTTACCCAGAGAGTTATTGTTACTTTACCTCTTATTAACTTCCCTTATAGAAAAAAAGTAAGTACGATCCAGGTTTTAGTTAGAGCTTGTGACTTTCTGGATAATTACTTTTTTTTGTAAATGGATGGGAAATATATTTATCATGCTTTGTGCTTTAAGGATTATTTCATTCTTTAATTATTTGTTTGATAAAATAGGAAGGAGAGGTGCAGATTAGACACCCAAGGCTAATGCTTCCACTGTTGAAAGCAGAGAGCTCAAAAGACAACCTTTATTTACATGAAAGGTTAGAACAGTTTATCTATCCATGTTAAATAGACAGTGGTGAATGTTCCCAGTACATTGGTGATGAGTCTGATCTTCCTTCACTATGGTGAGAGATTCAGTGAAATGCACTGACTTCATGGAATAATCATTAAACACTCCACATTTCATATCTTAATCCTATTAGATGGATTATTTCTTATTTTAAAAAGGATTATCAAAATAATATTGATCTTCTAACTCTTCTCAATTGTAAAGTGCTTAGACATTGATTGTTGAATTATTTGGCAAATGTTTATCAAGCCTATACTTAATAAATATTAAGCAGGCCCTCTACTTGGGGATATAATTGAATATAGGCTGTCTTCTACTTAGCTGATTAATATTGGTGCTTTCAGTTTCTACCTCTCCTTCATCTTCTCTTGGAGGTTTTTCATTTGGGAACATACTCAATTACTTTTTAAAAAATCACTTGAAGCTATTTCACTAAGTAATGTTACCATCCTGATGATATCTAGTGTTTAATGTATACATTCATGTACCAGGCACTGTGCTATGTCCTTTGAGTGTATCTATCTCATGTAATTCTATCTCCCTGTAAAGAGCTGTGTTTTATCTCCATTTTATTGGTGGTGGTGGTGGTTGTTTTGACACAGGGCCTTGCTCTGTTGCCCAGGCTGGAGTACAGTGACTCACTATAGCCTCGATATCCTCCGATCAAGCAATTCTCCCACCTCAGACTCCAGAGCTGCTGGGACTGTAGATGTGCACCACCATGCCCAGCTAATTAACAAATTTTTGTGTAGAGACAGAGTCTCACTATGTTGTCCAGGCTGGTCTCGAACTCCTAGGCTCAGGCAATTCTCCTGCCTCGGCCTTCCAAAGCATTGGGATTACAGCCATGAGTCTCCATTTTATTGTTGAGGAAACTGAGGGACTGTGAGGGCAAATCACTTGCCCAGGGTGACATGGATCATATCTATTCTAGCTGGAATTCAATTTGCAAGCTGGCTGCCTTCAGAGCTTACACTTTTAACCATTATGCTAAGTTAGACACAGGAAATGATACCTTTCATTTATGGGAACATGGTGATTGCCAATTCTGATGGATAAGTGCAAGACGAAACTGATGAGTGATTATACTGTGAATAATTATAGAGGGGAGCCATCATGACCCCACCACTTACTGTCTGTGGTACTATTATCAAGTCAGGAGGATGCTAACGCTTACTCTTGAATTTGTGGTAAGGATTAAATGAAGTAATACATGTAGAGTGTTTAGTTCTTTATCTGGAAATTGTAAAATAGGCAATAAACCTTAGCTTTTTTTTATTAGGATTGATTTAGAATAGTTAGCCTATGTATTCCTATTGTTAAAGGAAAAGATCAAGTCATCCCCTGCCCCCAGGCCCCTTTCCCGAAGATAATCTTAGGGCTCCAGGAGGTTAGGTTGCTTACCCTCTGCCCATGAGCTTCTCCTCCAAGGCCCCTTTCTAGAAGATAATCTTAGGGTCCAAGGAGGTTAGGTTGCTTACCCTCTGAGCT
>NW_012110030.1:4016155-4018139 GCF_000951045.1 Mandrillus leucophaeus | reverse complement strand
TAAATATAGACTGTAGTCTTCCTTATTTAACTTCATTATTTTCTTTCTTCTTTGTCTAATGTATCCATCGAGATTTTGAAGAAGAATGATATATTGAAATCTATCATTATAATTGTTTTCATACCAAGATTCTTTGAATTTTAGAAATCTTTTTATTAACTCCAAAATATAAATTATTCTATAAGTAGTCTCCATAAACCCATCCACCCATCTTCAATGATTTTACCATTTTATCAGTCTTACAGATTTCCTTATCCATTTGTTATTTAATATTTTAAAACAAATCTAAGATATCATGTTATTTTACCTGCAGATACTTCAATAGGACCTAGCCTAACAGGTAATATGATGTAAGGTAACAAATATTTTATGTGTGTACACATATACACACATGCTACAGTGCTGTTAACAAACTTTACAAAATTAACAACCATTGCTTAAGGTCATCTAGTGGCTAGTCTCTAATTGTTTTCCCGCTTGTCTGAATCTACATGTTTTTACAGTTGGTTTGTTCACGTAGTCTCCAAACAGGTCTACATGTTGCATGTCTCCTTTCTTTTCCTCTGTATTTTTTTTTATTCAGTTTTACTTGTTGAAAACTGCTTTTGTTACTAATTTGTAGAATGTTCCACATTCTAGATTTTCCTGCAGGCTTGCTCTTGATGACATTTAAACCATCCTCATTCACCCAGGTTTTATGTTTGATCAATACATCTAGATGTTTGATTAGATTTAGATACTTGTCTTTTACTTTTTCCAAGAATACTTCATTGGTGGCATTATATGCTTGCTAGTATATACCATCAGGAAACATGCAATGTCAGATACAATCTGAATGTGGGATAAATCCAGAATGTGGAACATTCTACAATAAAAGAGAAGCTATAGGTGAGTTCAGGTGGTACCCACAGAAAAGATATAAGTGAATTCAGCTGGTGTCAATCTAATCAATTCTTTATAAAGTGTCCCACCAAATTTCACCTCATGATTTTGGAATCGATTAATAATCATTGTCTAACCACATTGTTTTATTAGTGGTTTTAAAATGGTGATTTTCTAAATGCAACATTTCTTCTGCATTTGTTAGCAAGACTTCCATAAAGAAGACTTTTCCTTTGTCAGTCATTTGATCACATGAATATTTGCAGCCTTTTTGGTTTGTTCAGAAAAGTCAAGATATGCTTGATTCATTCCCTTTATCTATTTATTAAAAAAGTATCTGTCCTCATTTTACCTCCAATGGTGAATTTCATACATATTTCATAGTTTTGGTTTTATGTAAGTAGTTGATCTATTGGCTGCTGCATGCAGGCTTTTAATTATACCATATTGTCAAATTATTCCTCTTAATTAGATGCATTTGTTTAGGTGAGGATATAGTCTCTGATCCTTGTACATCTGCAAATATTCTTTTTTTCCTTGCTGATGGTTGAAGGATATCTTTCCTACATAAAAGAATTTTGATTTCAGACTTCTTCTCTTGGAAGTTTGTAGAAGTTTCTCTATCAGCTTTTAGAAACTGGTGTTGTAGATGAGCGATTGAATAACAGGCAAATTCTTTATTGTTTATAAGTCCCCTGTGCTTTCTTTTTGAAAGTTTTTAAGATTTCTTTTTTCTTTGTTCCAGGAGTTTAAGTATCTTATTAGGATATTCCTACATGTATATCTTTCCTCATAAGCCCTGCTTGAAACTAGCCACACTCTGTTAAACTGAACATTAGGGTATTCTCCCACTAAGGGATATATTTTTTTTAATAATTTGTCTTATTGTCACCTTTCTTTCCCTACTTTTTATTCATATATTCCCAAACTATATTTCTTAATCTACCTCCAAATCTCTTACCTTTCTCTCCTGACTACAATCTCTTTAAATTTTAATTTGATCTTTGACTTGATCTTTCAGACCAATAACTAGAGTTATGACAGGAACTGCGTTCTTCAGTGGATATAGCAAAATTTTAGTTAAAAATATTTTTATTCCAGA
>NW_012110030.1:3988954-4014873 GCF_000951045.1 Mandrillus leucophaeus | reverse complement strand
GGCATCAAACTTAGAAGCTACTTAAAGACTTAAGATATTTTATAAATATAAAATATTTTTATATAAATACAGTCATAAAACATAAAAGATGTTTTCTGCAAGGGCATATTCACAATTATCTAAGAAATATTGAAATCTACCCAGAAATCTCAATAGAAGCTTATGCTAATTTCAAGAAGAAAATTTAAAACATGTTCTCCTCCTTTTCACTTTATTTTCACTATTATTCCCCTCTTTAAATTTTTGAGTGAATAGTTATGTATATAACTAATTTTATTACCTGTTTCTTTTAAGGGACAAAAATTTCTAGTCATACTGTATAAAAACATATTTATCGTCACCACATTACATGTCTTCGGAATTTGTGGCTGCCTACTTAAAAATTTTAAAGCTGTCACATTGTTCCTAAAACTGTAACACTATAATAAGTGTTATGAAATACTTTTCTAAGTATGTAATTCACTTTCAGGAAAATAATGTTAACAAAACTAGAACTGATTATGACATATGTAGCAGATTCTAAAGTGTGTAGTACAAGTTGCTAACATTACAAACAGTCTAGGGAATAAAAATCACCTTAGACATACTTTAGAAAATTGATATAACCTTAACTAGATATTAAATGATAAATTTTAAATGAAAGAGAAGTAGGTTTCAGGGACACATAACCATATGTAGAAGTGCATATGCACAGAGGAAGGCAAGCGTATGTGAATGGCATGAGAAGGGAACAAAGAGAAGATTAGAAGGGAGCAGTGTCTAGGACTCTTCGTTGGATTGTTCAGATGGGAAGAACACACTGAAGGATGCTATCTTCAGTCTGCGGACAATTGGAAGCCATTACAGATTCTTACAGACAAAAACGACATGAGGAAATTGGTGTTATGAGACTTGCTTTGAAAAGAGCTAAATTATCTTAAATCTGCTAAAATGGAATGTTAATTTTGTTATCACATGTTATAATAAATACTCAAGATAGCTTAGATTTCTTAGTAAGGAAACTATTCTTTTAGCAGAAAATTACAGAGTATTGACCAGAGAACCAACTGATGATCTTGGTGGTAATTATGGAGAACTTTCTTATTTCTACCATTATTGTCTTAGTCCATTTTCTGATGTTTATAACAGAATATCTGAAACTGGGTGACTTATAAAGAAAAGGAATTTCTTACACTTATGGAGGCTGGGAAATTTAAGGTTGAGAGGGCACATCTGATGAGAGTCTTCTTGCATGTGGGGACTCTGGTGTCCCTAAGTGACACAGAGCTTCACATGGCAAAGAGACTGAGCATGCTCATATGTTAACAAAGGCTTCTGTCTGTCCTTAAAAAGTCACCAGTCCCTCTCCCATGATAATGCATTAATCCATTAATCCGTGAATAGATTAATCCATCCATGAAGGCAGAGCTCTCATTATTTAATCATTTCTTAAAGGCTCCACCTCTCAATACTGCCACATTGGAGACTAAGTTTCAACATGACTTTTGGAGGGGACATTCAAACAACAGCAATAACCTGATTTTCAAATGTAAATAGATTTATTGTTTGTGACACACAACCCTGAAATAGGAATATGTTTTTTTCATTCATCACAATGCATACGTTAACTTTTACAAATATCATTGTCTATGATCATTTAGAAACAGTAGATTTGCAATTTGTAGAGGAAAAATTAGAACATAATAAAACACATCACACTTCAAATAAGAATATAGAGGTATTTTTGTTGGTGTTTTAACATAGAGATAATCTATCTAATAGAATCTATATCTATTATGCACCATAATATCAGAAACACATTACAAATCATTATTTTACAATTTATCCTAAAATCTAATTTTAAAAGATGAAGTCTTCTAGAAAGTATAAAATGTGTAATAAATTTTAATTTGAATAATGCAATCCTTTACTATGAAGTGCACAGAAGCTGTGTTGGGGCTGGTGGTTCATGCCTATAATCCTAGTGCTCTGGGAGGCTAAGGTGGGATAATTGCTTGAGCTCAGCAGTTCAAGCCTAGGCAACAAAGTGACACCCTGTCTCTACAGAATATTAAAAAATTAGATGGGCTTGGTGGTGTGTGCCTGTGATCCAATCTACACAGGATGCTAAGAGAGGAGGATCACTTGAGCCCAAGAGATCGAGGCTGCAGTGAGCCATGTTCATGCTGCTGTACTCCAGTCAGTGTAACAGAGTGAGACCCTGCCTCAAAACAAACAAACAAACAAAAGGCAAAAACAAACAACAACAAAACCCAAAACAGAAATTGTATATTAGTGTTTTCTGTATTTCTGATCATACTTTGCAGACCACGGAATCTATGTCACACACGCCATGTATTTCCTTCATTTCTAGACCTCTATTCCCAACTTCTTACTTCATGGCTATATCTGTATATCCCACAACACTGTTTTCTTTAATTTTAAAATTTTTATTTATTTATTTTATTTTATTTTTTTTGAGACTGAGTCTCACTCTGTCATCCAGGCTGGAGTGCAGTAGCATGATCTCAGTTCACTGCAACCTCCATCTCCCGGGTTCAAGCGATTCTCCTGCCTCAGCCTCCCAAGTAGCTGGGACTATAGGCACCCACCACCACGCCCAGCTAATTTTTGTATTTTTAGTAGAGATGGGGTTTCACCATGTTGGCCAGGCTGTTCTCGAACTCCTGACCTCAAATGTTCCACCCACCTCGGCCTCTCAAAGCGCTGGGATTATACGCATGAGCCACCATGCCAGGCCAAACCTTTCAAACTTACTAGGTCCCATATGGAACAGTCTTTTTGATATTTTTAGCAAGTAATAAATGAGAAATCAACCAACTCAAAATAACTGAAATAACTGCAAAATTCAGAGACTGGGCAGGGATCGGGTATAGTTCAATGAAATCTTTGGTCCATTTCTTTGTACTGCTTTATTTTGGTTTCCATCTTACATGCAGGTTTGCTGCTGGAATAGCAGTTCCTGCTACCTTGTTCACAGACAAAAGAGAGTGTCTTTTTGAAGTTTGTTTGTAGTAGCTAGGGCAATTCTCTTCTGTCTCTTTTCGTCTCCAATAGCCCTCTCACAAGTATTTCAGTGATGTAAGAGGGTCACATGTCCATTCTTAATAAATCTCTGGGGAAAAGGAAAAGAATGCCTTGCTTGCTGGGCTCAAGTTTGCCTCCTCTGAAGCCATTACTTTGGCAAGGAGGATGTCATGATCTTGATTAGCTTAGATTAATCAAGTTTGTCTCCGGACCTGAGATCAATTCCCCCAAATTGTTTAGTTGCTACACAATGGGGGAAAGATCAGGTGGAAACTGATCAGACACATTCAATATTCACTACACCCTCCTTGCCCCCAAACATGCTCACTCTTACATTCTTGATTTTACATTTAAAAATATGACTGTAGTGTGTCGAGCTAGAAAACTTAGATTCATTCTTGACTCTCTCCCTTACTCTATCTAGCACCAAATTTTTTAGAATGTATCTCAAATAGTTACTAACCCAACTCCCCTGCACCGCTTCCATTGGGTCTTTGTCTTAGTCCATGCACCATTAATCTGCTTTAGAATTTGCAGTGGCCTTCTCTCTCATCTTTTCTGTGGACTGTTGTCAGCTTTTCAAGTGAGGGGATTTTGTCAAACTTATCTTCGTATTTCCCAATTCAGCATTTTCTAGACTCAAATACTTCAGGCACTCAAATATGTTTGTTGAATGAGTAAAATTTTAAAAATCTCACAGAAGAGCTACAAAATGCTTTTTTTTTTTTTCCTATTGTCATTTGTTCTTAAGTCTTCTATATTACTGAAGAAATACTGGTTGAAAAGTTTACAAATTATTTTATGAAATAAGGTAAATTTCAATGCCCCAAATATTTTGTTGTGTCTTCTACTAAAACATAACAGAAAAGGCACAAGAAAACCTGAAATAGAAGGTGGTATACAGAAAGACTTAAATAGAGGCATCTTAGAAGATTGTAGATACTTTTCTTAAAAATCCAGTACATAGTTCGGTTAAGTGTTAGGGTTGGTGTTTGAGGGACTACTTTTTTCCCCTCCCAATAGCATGTGTGGTAAACTGTCTTCAAAGACAGGCCGAACGTGGGGAGCTCAGCTCGACACACCACAACAAATATTTCTACATACAAATCATTTCTGCTCTGAGTAGTATTTCTTATCTCAATTTCAATCAGATGCGGGTGTTTTTGATTCTCGCAGTTTCTGAAGCTTTTGCCATGTCAGAGAATTAAAACAGGGATGAGAAAATATGGGAAAAAGCTTTCAGAAACCTCTCACTAAGCCCAGGGAAATGACTTTTTGTTTTGTTTTGTTTTGTTTTGTTTTGTTTTGTTTTCACTCATATCTTGAAGAACTACTGACACTTACCAGGCAGGTTTGGATATAGACAGTTAGTTATAGCAGTTAGTTCCTATGTCTACATAGATAGGGGCAGATTTTTCATTAACCTAATTTGTGTTTCCCTTCTTTTTGCAGAATGCAATACAACTTTTAAATGGATTTATAACAATTTGTTTTGTCTAAATATATCTTTGCTTTTCAAAATGGTAAACACTTTTTTTTTTCCCCCAATGACAGCACTCAATACAAACAAGTTTGGCAAGAAGTCTCTTTATATACTGCTTGTGGGAATAAATTGGCGAGAAAAAATCTTTTTAAGGAAACCATCTAGTAATATATAGGGAGAGTTTACAAATGTATGTAGCATTTAGCCCATAATCTTACCTTTTCAAATCTATTCTTAAGAATCAGTGAATTTCTTGAACATACATGCAGACAAGGATGGCCATCACATTGTTATTTATAATAAAAAATGGAAGTAACCAAATATTCCTGAGTTTCACAAGGCAAATTCTTTAACCAGAGCATATGCTACTATTATAATCAAAATAGGTAAGGTAAAAATGATGCAGGGGGAGGGTAATAAATACACCTGTACATATACACATAGATATAATTATTTGTGAAAATTCTGACTTGTTTTTCTTGTCATTACCAACTTAGTCTTTTGAAAATAATTTTATGAATTTATTTACTTTTTTAAACTAGTGCTTCTATATATGGGCTCACTATATTTCTGATTCTTCTACAAAGATATGAATCATATCACTACAAACAAGATATACTATATATCAATAATAAACATCTAAGTATTCTTTCCATGAGTTTTGATAAAAAAAAAAAAAACTATTTCAATCTTAATTATTTTCATACCATGTGAGTCTCACTGGAGTAAATGAATCTCACTGGGGTAATAGAATATTGATTTCTCCCAATACACTCAAGTGATTGAAATGTGGTCAAAATGTGGTTATGAAGTAACAATAATTCATTATGGATGCTAGCGTAGAATAGCAAAAAGCCAACTGGGATTCATTTTACTGTTGAAAGAAATAATCATTTCTCTTTTTAAAAAAATAATTGCCTAATTCAAAAAGCTTCCAATTATAATGCCTATTTTTTCAACAGTTCTGCTATTTTTCAGTAATCCAATACATAATTTTAGCTTTTTCTCAAATTGCATTTTTCTTAAAGAAGAGATGCCAGTTTTCAGATTCACATGCTGAGTACAGCAATTTTGTGATGCTAGTTAAAGAAAACAAAAAACCAACATCTCTGTTTTGTGCTTTGGTGATAAAAGTCACAAAGAAATCTTTGACCAAGGGATATCACTAGATACAAGACCACTGTGGTGTGGATCAGTAATGAACTACAATTGTTAATGGTCCTAGGAAAGCTTCACATATATATTTATAAAATGGGATAGTCTAAGTGACATTGACATATTCTGCATCACCATTCAATCTAGCTTTTGCCTGTTTTCCTTCAGAGTGGGAAATGTATTTGTCATCGTCAGAGGCTGCTATTCATGAAAGCTAGGCATAAGGCAATCAAAGGTAGTGCCAGCAGAGAATGAATGGGCAACAGCAACGATCCAGAAAAATCAGTAAAATATTGCTCAGTATCTTTATCGTCTTGTAAACATGTGAACAATAAACATGAAACCATGAAAAGTGATGTTTTGTTTCTCCTTATCCCACATAAGGCAAATGTGCCTACTTTATATGCAGACAACCAAACATTTGTTTAAGAAAGAAACAATTCCTCCAAACTTAGTTCAGTTGTCCTTTGGTTGAGTTTTCACATGCAAGTTGTTAACAATGATGGTTTCTGTAGCTGAATTTATAATTCTTTTCCATCATTTGTGTTGTCTTTAGTGACTCCACAGTAAAAAATAATTATGACACTCTTCAAAAGCAGATCTTGTGAAATACCATGTACCATCTGACTCTAGAATAAGAAATAGTTTTACATTATCAATTATTTGTCTTTTCTTTTATAGTAGATATTGTTCATGGCCATGTGAATTTTACTTTACTCATTGCGTGTATGTTACTAAACAGTTATTTTTAAATAATTCAGGAGAATCAAATCTGATTTTAATTGTACCAGAGGAGTTTGTTATTATTAGAGATCTTGTGATGAACACTTTTTAAAATGTGAAATATTTTATTTTCTAAGTTGCAGTTTTTCTATACTGTTGACTATAATTAGGTACAAATATACTGGTAGAAAGTTTGAAGAAAATGGTACATGGCACAAGAAGAAACAGAGGCATGTTATAAGGAGAAAGTCAGCTGGCTTTCCCCCAAAACAAATTACTTTGGTAAGGATACTGTATTCCAGAGTCTGACCTTGAAACTTGCAGGCTCAGAAATTTAAATTTGTCAGCAGTATGAGACTAGATCTCAGGAGCATTAACTAAGTTCACAGAATTGTTGTATTAAATCAGAATACCAGCTTATTTATAGCTATTGAAAAATATTATTTTCCTGTGAACTAGAATATTTATACAAATATGACAAGAGCATATGACCTTGAAGGTGGAGGGAGTTATGTGGAAATCTAAATCATTATTATAAACTTATTTTGGGGCAATTTGGCTCCGGATAAGGATGTTAAATAATGCATAACATATAGCATGTTTTTTTCCTGCCCCTCCTTGCCCACAAAGCTAAGACAAAGCATTGGTTGATCAAGGCACTCTTTTCTATTAGGCTCAGACTCAACTTTAGAATCTTCCTCAATGCCAATAGTCCAGGAAGCTGTTGCAATTGATTGGGGTTGGTATGGGTATTAGTCTGTTTTCACACAACTATAAAGACACTACCTAAGACTGGGTAATTTATAAACAAAAGAAGTTTCATTAACTCCCAGTTCTACATGGCTGGGGAGGCATCAGGAAACTTACAATCATGGCAGAAGGCAAAGGGGAAGCAGGTACCTTCTTCACAAGGCAGTAGGGGAGAGAGAGAGTGCGTGCAAGCAAGGGAGAGTGCCACAATTTTAAAATCATCAGCTCTTTTGAGAACTCACTATTACGAGAACAGCATGACGAAAACTGCTCTCATCATCCAGTCACCTCCCAACACGTTCCTCTCTAGACAGGTGGGGATTCCTATTAGAAATGAGATTTGGGTAGGGGCACAGAGCCAAACCATATCAGCATGAGAGGTGACGCCTGCTCTTGGGCAAAGCTTTCTGCTCTGAGTTCCAGTTTCCATATCTGTGAAATGAATGGGTTGGATTAAATTTTTCCCCAGGGACTTTTGCTGCACTACAAATGACTGTTGATTTGAATCTAAAAATAACTGTTGATTTGGGTAAATCACTTACCTGTTTTGGCCTTATTTTCTGTATCTGTGAAATAAGATTATACTAACTAGATTTTTAAAATAGTTTTTTCATTATATCATTTTTAATTTTATACACAACCCTGTAAGCCAGAAATTTTGTTTACCTATACTAATGATTAAGAAACCGAGACACGGATCAATGGCTAGCTGCTGCTTCGTGTTCTGAGTCATCTGTGTGCAAATATTGGCTTGCTGGAAAAGGTGCCATAATGAATTAGCTGTGTCTCTTCTGAGAGTAGAATGTGAGAATGTTGGCACATTTGCCAGGTGTTTGTCATTCTTCATCAATAGATTAAATGCTATCCCAAGTATTTGTTTAACTAGAACTATCATTGTGCACCAAATCTGAGAGCAGAGAAAGTTGAAACAGGTTTGAAGTCACAGGCACTATTTTTTGGAAAGGTGTTTGTCTCTCTAAAATCAGACGTGTTTCCATTACACTGGCTAAATACAAAGCAAAAATATTTTGTGCCATCATATTTATCGTCCAAATGTGTCTGCTACTAGCAAATGTCTTTTAGTTATAGGGCTTCCAGAATATCATGAAATAGTTCATATTTTAATGATGAAAACGATTTCTCATTACTAAAATATATTTTTATAATTCAGGGCCTGTGGCTCTCTATTCACTAAAACAATCCACAGACTGTATGTCACAGTTCCTGAGTGTCTGGTTCAAGGAAAAAAGTATCAAGTTCTGATTGGTGTTAAAGAGTGAATCTTTTGAGATAGGTAATGGTTCATTATAGCATGATAATGCATTCTTCATATCTTCACTTTTCACTCACTTAAAATTATTTCTTTCCATTTGATTTTTTTCATTTACTTTAAGTAGAGTATTAATCAACTGTGCTCATTTAAGAGGTATTAATGTTCTCTTTCTTCAACCAGACTTTTACTCTTTCAGAAGACAGATACTAAATGTGATTAGAATGAGCACAGCCATATTAGCTTCTTAATAAATATTTGTATGGTCCATGAGGAGTATTTGCCCTGAAATAGACATTTAAGACATCTCTGCTCAAAAAGTAGCCAACTTCTCTCTGCTGCCTGACTGAACTACCATTTACATTTTGTATAATATGGGCAGAAAGCATTTTAATTTAATATATAAATGTAGAACTTCAGCTTCCAGTAGCTGTAATATGGACTCAATGATTTTATTTATTTATTTATTATCAGCAGAGCCTGCATCCTGTGAGCTTCTGTGATGAAAATGCACCGTGTGCAGAGAGTGACTCTATTAGGCTATAGGAGAGGATGGAAATGGTTTGAGATAAATAAAAAAGCAATTACCTAGGCCTGGGAAAGAGATACTGCACATTTATTCAGGAAGCATTTAACTTACTCAGGGCTCCATTCCAATGAATTGTGGTTCCCTTTTTCCACCCTCCCTAATATATGCCAAGTCAAATTGGAAGTAGCAGAATGATGCTTCACACCCTGGTAACAAGAACTCAGAGAATTTTGAGGACTTGAGAAAGCTACCATTAGGGGAAAGACAAAAACATGAAGATGGCCTTCATTCCATTTCCAGTGCCAGACATTGAGGGCAAAGCATTTGAAATTGTGACATAAACAATTGTAATAACCACGAGGCAAATGGATTGAAACTAAGTACATTTTCCACAAAGCTAAGGATTAATGTCTTTGTGCTGCCGCGGGGCCCCCACAAAGCTATGGCTTTCAGGGCTGCAACCAAAGTTCCTACTTCCAAGGCTCACAGCTGATCTTGAGAAGTCAAAAAGAGGAAAAATAATACATTGGCCCATTAACAATAACCACTGCTTTCATTTCCCATGTTTAAGTGACCTATTTCACATTTTATTCTAGCTTATTTTTCTAAATTTCTATCACACTACCTGTGTACATTCCTTTCTCCTTCACAGCTCACTTATCTGTAGAGCTCTTCCAGTCCCATCAAGCAACACCATTTTCCATGGGGGCATCCATTCAAGAAAGAAGGGGGAACACAGAGAGTTAAGCTCAGCTGAGAAAAGTATCCCTTCTGCTGCAAGGTCCATCAGAAAACTGGGACAGCTTTAACCGATTCTATAACAAATTCCCACCAAAGGTTTTGACAATGAGTTTTTTTTTTTTTTTTTTTTTTTTTTTTACAAGAGTGTTTTTTTTTTAAACAATTCATTTCCTCTATGATTGCTGGGAATTGTCACTGATCCCATTTCATATCTTGAGATCCTGTCTTAGGGCTTTACTCCTCTCGTCATTCTCTTACTAATCTTGAGGAACGAAGATTCCATCACTTTGCTTTATACACTGTATGCATTTCTTTTCGTTATTGTACTTTTGATAGAGACAGGAGGCAGAGAAGTTCTAGGCGGAAAAGGATGGGTCCCCGGTGAAGCCCCACCCTCAAGCCAAAAACCCTGAGACCCTGACTCAAAGTGAGAACTTCTATCCCGTTTCCCCACTCGAATGTTGCCTTTTCCTAAACCACCCATGGCCCAGCCCTGCACCATCCTATGCCTATAACGACCCCAGGCTCATCTGGCAGAGAGGAGGAGTGACGGGATGTCGGGCACTACAGCGGGACCTCAGAATCGGCTTGACTTCAGAGGGACAGCTTGGCGGTGTAACTTCAGAGAATAATCCTGACGCAGATGGCCGGACTTCAGGTGAAGATTACCTACTCACCTCATCCCTTTCTCGGCTCCCCTTCCCACTAAGGGCCACTTTCATCAGCAATAAAATCCCCTGCATTTACCATTCTTCAGCTCATTCTTGTGATCTCATTTTTCCTGGATGCTGGACAAGAGTTCTGGAGCCACGAGTGAGGATACAAAAGGCTGTCACACTGGCCACTTTTCCCTCACCGGCAGAGAGCAGCTGCCTCACATGAAAAGGCAGATGGCCCACCAACCTGCTAACGCTTAAAAACGGCCATGGACCGCAGAGCTAAAAAGCCTGTAACATGCCCTCTGGGGCTTCAGGTGTTGAAGGCATCCCTCCTGGATGCTGCTGCGGGGCCTGCACAAAGTTTGCTCCTGCCAGCGCCCAAAAGTTTGCTCCTGCACCCACTCTCCTGCCTATCGCCTCCCGGAGGGGTGGAGTGCACTCCTGCCGGTGCGGAAGCGGCTGGCTGCTTCCGGTGCTTGTGCCCTCCGGTTCCCGCCTGGTTTACTTGTGCGCCCCCTCTGGCAAGTTGTTGAGAGCAACAGGCTGAGTAAATGAGGCACTCTCACAAGTCCCAGGAAAGGGATCAGGAAAATATCCTGCTTTAAAGGAGGTTTTTGTTTCCTAGTACTTCAAGTGGTGTTTTCTTCGTGCAATTCTAGCCTCTCCTTTTTGTTTCTTATGATCAACTATGATGTGGCAAAGTAGAGAGCCTCTGCTATTTTAGAAAGAGCTCCTCCCCTTTATTTTACTCAGCATTACCCTGAAGTTCAGCTGAGGAGAAGTTTGTTACAATATATCGAATACTTCAAAGCTTTGTATAAATGAAAGTCATAGATCCTGTGGCTTTTTTTTTTTTTTTTTTTTTTTTTAAATTTCCTTCCTGTAGTGTTTGATTTTAGCTGCTGTAAGTTAAAAAGTAAAGCATTACATACCCTTTGCTCTTGTAAAAGAAGAAAGGCTACCTTGACTTGGACTTAAAGCCAACATGAAATGATGACAGTAGGTTGATCAGGACAGCTCCAATGTTGACTCACTTAGATGTCTGCAAAGACACCATCAGCTATGGGGAAAGCTTGAAAATTTGTTGTTGTTCTAGGATTTGTTGGTTTTGCTTGATTTTGTGGCCGTTTGGCAAGCAAAAGAATATATCATGTTTCTTCCATTAATTTTAAAGCTTAGTATAAAAGTATCCCAAGTTCCTCAATGTGATAGTCCAGTTGTTGGAATAAACTAAAGTTAGTGCTACTGGTGTCTCCTGGAAGTTTTTGAGTATTATCCATAGATACAGCACAAGGCACAATTACACCTAGAAACACTGTCAAAATTAGCAACAGGTCAGATATTGTATTTTTGTGTTTGTTGGTTTTCTGGGGGTGTTGGCTTTGCTGAAACGATGAAGTTGAAAGAGATTTCTTAAAACTGGATTATAATTCAAATAACATTTTAATTTAGATAAGTAATCAAAAACAAGTAATATGGTGGACATCATTTCTTGAAAGAATAAGTACAAAAATGCGTAAATAAATTTATCTGTAATAGTTAAATTTGTATATACCAGTAGAAAGCTTCTGAGAAAAGGTATTTTATTTCTTGGGAATCTTGTAAGTTACTCCTTGACAAACTTTCTATGATTCATAGGATAAAGTTTCCCAACCCTCACTCTGTCAGATGCAGAAGAAATTCCCAATGCTTTTTTCCTTGATTCCAGGACGTATGATTAAATTCTAGTCACGGCAAATACAACTTAGTTTTAAAGGTAAGCTCTGCCTTGTTCCTTATGTGACCATAGGTTGCTTAACTTGTGCAGTATGGGTATAATTGTATCACCTCAAAGCTGCATAGTACCTTAAAAAGATTGCACAAAATAGTAGATTAAAGTTTAGCATTTAATGTAAATAGCAGGATAGAGTAATAGAGGATTGTATAAGTTTTGTCAATGGTTACAACACTACAATTAGATAGGAGGAGTAAGTGGTGGTGATTTGTTGCATGGTGTGATGGACAGAGTTAATGATAATGTATATTTTAAACTAAGTAGAAGGGAGGTTTTTGAATGTTCTCATCACAAAGAAATGATAAATGTTTAAGGTGATGAATATGCTAAGTATCTTGATTTGATTATTACATAATGTATACATATATGGAAACATCACATTGTGCCCCATTAAATATGTAAAATTATGTATCATTCATTAAAAAAAAAAAAAACTGGCCAGGTGTGGTGGCTCACGCCTGTCCTCCCAGCACCTTGGGAGGCCAAAGCGGGCAGATCATGAGGTCAAGAGACTGAGACCATCCTGACCAATATGGTGAAACCCCGTCTCCACTAAAAATACGAACATTAGCTGGGTGTGGTGGCATGCATCTGTAATCCCAACTACTCAGGAGGCTGAGGCAGGAGAATCGCTTGAACCTGGGAGGTGGAGGTTGCAGTGAACTGAGATCGTACCACCGCACTCCAGCCCGGCGACAGAGCAACACTCCACCTAAAAAAAAAAAAAAAAAAAAAAGAAAGAAAGAAACTTAAAAAATATTAATACACAAGCACAAGTGCATAAGCCACTACCACTAAGAACTAAATCATTTTACAGCTAGGTATTAGCAAACTATATATTGCCTGTGGGTCAAATCAGGTTCATGGCCTGTTTTCATATGGTCCCAAATCAAGAATTTTTTTTACATTTGTAAATGAGAAAAAAAATGTTTTATGACATAAGAATTATATGAAACTTAAATTTTAGTACCTATAAATAAAATTATAATGTAACACACCCATACTCAGTTGTTTCCATGTTGTCTATAGCTCCTATGCTGCTTATAACCATAGAGTTGAGTACTTGCAATAAAGCCTGTTGGTCCCGAAAAGCCTAAGATAATTACTATCTGGCCCTTTACAGAAAATTTTTAGCAATCCTTCTGCAGAGACTAGACATCTTCTATGTCATAGGGCACATTTAAATTACATGTGACTTGAATGATGTACTTCCATGCATAGCACAGAATTAGACCATGGGAAGTGTTGTACATGATGCTATAAGGGTGATCCTATTTAGTGTGCTCACTTCTGGGAACCAAAACCTTGTTTGTGGGACACCATTAGATATCCAGCTGATTCACTCAAGTATAGTGCTCAGATCAAGAACCTCTACTTGATCTGCTACTGTGTAGATTTATGTATGACTTATGTGATTAGAAATATCACTAAACTTCCCAGGACTTTTGTAATATTATTTGAAGAATAGAAAAACAATTGTATCTATCTCATAGTATAATTTAGAATAAATGAAATCTTGCCTCTGCTTAGCATTATGTCTGACACACAATAAATGTTCAATAAAATTTGGTAATGATTACTTTAAAAGATATAAATACAAGAAAAAAAATGAATATCTTATTTATAAAGACAACATAAAGGATTATATGAAAATTATCAAATCTATATGAAGGAGTGATAATTATATCTAGTTTTTATATAATTAACCTGAGTATATTTCTATATACCTCTAGACACTATAGCAGGTGTCTCACTTTACCTTTTAATTATTTTCTTTAAATATATGTTAAAATAGGAAAAATGACTTTTTTTTTTCCTTAATCTCCATGTCTAATAATTTTTGTCTGCTACTAGCATTTATCCTAGCTCCACATTCTTTTATGTCTGGGTAGCTTTCTTATTGATGAGAATAATAGCTAACAAAAAACTTGCTTTTCAATGTCGTGGCCTACAGAAATTTTTATTCAAAATTCTGGTTTTAGATCAACTGCTCTCATCATCTCTTCCCTACGGAAGATTCTTCTACTTTCATCTATACATTTTATTTATGCAAAAATGATTTTCATTCCATATTTCATTTCAAAAAAAAATGTTTTAAATTAGATTTATTTGGCCATAGAATTTTCTTATCTCTTTCCAAGAACATTTTAATGCATGTATCTTCCCTTGTTTTATATGTCTGGTCTCTGTTCATGCTCTGCAGATGAGAAGACTTATATACTCCATTCTATATTTCAGGAAGAGAAATTTCCATGTTAAATCTGAAATTAAGGACTTCCTAGAACTTAATTTGCAAGTCTATTAACATTTCCACTGAATATAAGTAGCTCACAGACTTTGTGATTTCTTTTATGACAATGATGTTGTCAGTGTTAACAGTGAGGGGTCATAGTTCTTGTTATGACAAAGATTTGTAAGAAGCAAGACAAGCATACGTGCCCAGTGAAATTATATTTAGTTGTTGTTGTTTTTAATTGAGTCGGGGCCTTCCTCTGTTGTCCAGGTTGGAATGCAGTGGTGCAAACACGGCTAACTGTAGCCTTTACTTTCTGGGTTCAAGTGATCCTTCTGCCTCAGCTTCCCAAATAATGGGGACTACAGGTGTGCACTACAATGCCCAGCTAACCCAGTGAAATTATAAATGAATACATATTATAGATAAATCCTACAAAATACCCACATTAACTTTATATTTACACCTTTTGTAAATAATATAATTAAATATTATGAAGGTAGTTGCTGGAAGAATGTGAATCTTTAGGCCCTGCAGTACTTGTTGTAACTTCACTTGAACCAAAAAAGAGGCAATATTCAAATCTTCATAATATACATTCTAGAAGATATAATTGATCTTCCGTTGACTCTATGGAACAGATATAACAGTTATTTTTATGTAGAAGCTGCCATGCCAAGGCTGGCCTAATGAGAGCATTTCGCCTTAAACTTTGAATCTCGCAGTCAGCAATATGATACTGCATTAACCCACAGAAGACAAGTTTCACTCAGAGATACTTTTGGCAGTGTCTGTAATACTAATTCTACTTTTGCTTATATCATTTCTATTAAAATAGTAGAGAAGAATATAGAACAACATAGAAAGTTTACTGTATGTTAAGCACTGTACTTTAACTTCCCCATTTCATTTCATCCTTAAATAAGCTTATGACTTTGAGGGATTGTGATCCCCAATTTACAGATAAACAATCTGAAGTTAGGTTAAATAATTTTGTCTAAAATCACATAGCTAGCAGGTGGCAACTAAGGTCTTTCTGGTTCCAAAGATAATCATTGTACGTTTGTTTAACATTTTCCAAAGGTTTTTGCTTAAGATTAAATTTCTCCGTAGTCAAGAAAAGGTCAAATTCATAGAAGCAGAGAGTAAAATGGTGGTTACCAGTGGTGAGTGGTGGTGGTAGGTGGAGGAGGTTAGGAGACGTTGGTCAAAGGATATAGTATTTTAGTTAGAAGGAATAAATTCAAAAATCTGTAGTACAACATGTTGACTACGTTAATAACAATGTGTTTAATACTTGCAAATTGCTTAGAGAGGAGATTTTAAGTGTTCTCACAACAAAAAACAAATATGTGATGCAATACATAATTCACTTAGCATGATTTCATCATTCCATACTATTTTATATATTTTACATCATTTACACTATATATAATTTTAATTTGTCTATTTAAAAAATAATATAAAAATGAAATAGTGTTCTCTTACCTATCCATTTAATTTTTGTTTTAGTTATGAATTATCTGAAATTCGTCATATGACTCCAGAAAATGTTGCTTAAGCTCTTGTATATGTGGTGTTTCAGTCATCTATCCAATCAGTAAACTAAGTAGAAAACCAGGGCAATAGCAATGCTAATAATAATAACAAGAACAAACATTTACATGTTAACTCCACTTCTTTACTATGTGATGAGCCAGAATTCTTTCCTATCTTCACCATGACTTCTAATCTCCCAAGCCTCAAGGTTTATAATGCATCTGAAACCCACAAACCATCACAGGAAAGATCAGCGTTTAAGTATCTGAAAAGAAAAGTTAAAACCCAGCTTTTTATATCCTTGAAGAAAAAAATACCTTTCAGTGGTAACTTTGTGGTCTAGAGTTAAATCTAAGTGATTTGGATGGTGGGGCTGGGGTGTGAAGGGCTGGTGTTTGTTGATTTGGGTTATATGGGTAACTTCTCTGTTAGTGAGTTCACTGCACAAGCATGATCTGGCTCTGGTGTTTATCAGTGCCATCTCTCTATGCATTTATTTTCACATTATCTTGATGACTGCTCTGAACTAGGAGCAGAGTCGACAGATCTTATTCTGCTCTAGTACCATGCTTTCTCTGACTTTTACTACGTTAATCCCTAAAATGTACCTAACTACTACAGTTTCAATGTTTTTCTGTGTTCAGGAAGAGCATTTGAAGACTTAGATTTGGTTCTTAGAGGCTTGCCTGTTTGTGGGGGGCATCAGCTGGATACAAAAGTCTACTCAAATTAGCACACAGCTAGTATTTCCTTAGCACCAATTCAGTGGGGACTGACATCTGAAGATCATGAACTAAGATATTAAAATGCCAGTAAAGAACTTGGCAATCACACCTGACATAAATGTGCTTCTTGAAATCTAGAATGATTCACAACAGTTCATTATGTTACTCCTGGAAATTCCTTCCCTTTCCTGGCTCATCATCATTCTTTTCAAAACTGGAATGGACAATAGCATCACCATCAGTCTTCTATATATAAATTTAAGAATATATTAATATCTTGACTTTTTCTCATTTTGCCAAAGTAGCACATGTGAAGTTAATCAGCAGCTTTTGTATAAAAACTGAAAGAGAACATTGATAATCAGAATCTTCTCAATTGTTTTTTTTCTTTGATGCCTAGGTGAATTGCTTTATTCTTCTCTTACTACCTGTCTTCTAGAATAAATTCAGGTGTATGTTTCCTTCCTAAAGCTCTCCTTATATAGGTTGTACATTCTCTCTCTATAGGGTGATCCTTTGGGATCTGCTGGAATTCACTGTGAGTAGCCCAGGGAACCAATTTCCCCAGTAACTGTTTCCTTTACTGCAATTTTTAACAGAAAGTAAATAAATAACTTCATTCTTTAAGTGACCACCATCCAAATACCTAGACACATCCTGTTTTTCAGATAACTGGACGTGCCCAGACGTTTCTCTGTGTCTGTTTAGAAAGTAGGTTGGATTATCCAATAAATATGTTATTAATTAGAAATTAACAAAGTGTTCATTTTTTTAATTAATTGATTTTAAAGACATTTAAAGTGTGTTATCGAGGCAATTGGTTTACATTTAGTACCTAGGAGTCTTGAAGATCAAATAGCTATTACTTTTGTTCTTACAAGAAAGGGAAATAAGGCTGTAATGGGTTCTGTCTACATGAGCACACTTTTGAAAATTGTTTTCCTATTAAAATAGATGAAGATGTAAGGATATATTTGATATTTATCTGTTTTGTGTGATATTTTCTTCTAAATCTCTTTATCATGTGTTACTGAATAGATAGAAAATATACATTGAAGGCACAGCTCTCTGGGGTAGAAAGCTTGGGTTTGAAGCTTGGATCTGCCACTTAAAGGCTGTGTCATACTGGACAAGGTCTTCAGTTCTTAAAGTCTCAGTCTTCTCATCACTTTCCTCTTGAGTTATGAGAATTAAATGAGCAATGTAAATGCTTATTAATGGATAAATGCCTTTATCCCTATTCTTTTCTATACACATCTAAGCATTTACCATCATTTTACATAATTTTGATTCTACTTTTGAAATGCATTTCTGGCCTTCAGGAAGCATATGGTCTAGTGGTCATGTTTCTTTATTTACAACCCCCAAGCTAACATATAGAGTTAAGGGGGATATGTGTTGATATAAATGAACATAACAGAAGCGGTACTGGGGAATCGGTGGCTTTACAGCTAGTGCCTCTGAAAATTACAATGTGAAATCTATGGGTTAATTCATGAGGTTAGTGTAAAGAGTAGACAGAAAATAGAAAACTCTGAAGCATGTTATAGCTGTTTAGAGGCCCTTCTAAAGTTTTCCCCCATTCTACTGCTCTCAATTTGGCATCTCAGTTCATCTGACTTGTTCACAAGTCTTTTCTTATGAGAAAAGTCGTCAATACAGATTGTGAATCACGTGGACTGCCACTACCTTTGTGTGATTTTCATTTTCTGGCACTTCTTGCTGGGGGCTGTTCTAGCAGGATGTAGCTTCATCACATGGATCTGCCTTTTTTAAAAAGTGTGATGTACATCACCTACAGGCAGGTATCTCAGTTGGATCAGTGGAAAGGCAAGGCACTTTCGTTTTCCAGCCTGAGGGCTCAGCTCCACAGACAGCCCTATAAGCTCCTCTTTTAATGCTCCAAGATTACTTCACAGGCACCAGATGGTTCTGGTAAGTCTGGGGTAATTATGTTTCCTGGTCAAGAGCAACAGCATGGCAAGAAGACTTGGCCCTGCCTGGAAAGCTCCCATAGAAACAGAAGGAATGGAATAATGGCATGAGAGTACTTAGCTACTGTAGGAAAGAAGCTTAATCTCTGTTTGTGTTTATTTTTAACAAGAAATGACCAAGTACTTCGAGAGGGAAACATTCTTTTACATACTTAGATAACTAGTGAGGTTTGTTTTGTTTTGTTTTGTTTTCCTGTAAAGTGGCAAGAATATGGCAAACCTAGGGGGCATTGGTGAAGAAGTAGGGTGACTGTGCACATTCGGGCCGGAGAATGGGGACATTAGTTTGAAAAGTTAGTGCAAATTAGGAATATACTTCATAATCAGTCATGTAAGTCATCTTGGAAAAAAATATAGCATCAATTGTACAAAATTTCCTGAAGCATCAAAATATTTGACATGCTTGAAATCCTGCAGATGGTTCTCATGAGTAAAAATACATTGCATTTATTTTCAAAATGCCGTAGAACACATTAGTAATTTCTTATGGATGATAGCATGTGTCCCACTGAAGTGAAAATAACAAAGTAATCACTTTTGGGGTATAGAGTCAAATGTGATTTGGTTGTTTATTTTTAATCATGCACAGGGACAAAGAAAAATAGGGCTTAATTTTAACCACTCTGAAAGGACATTTAACTACATTTAGTTATTCGTTCTACTTAAGAGCTAAGTTAAAGAAAAATTTTACTTGGCAATTTAATAATATTTTAAAACTGAAACTATTCAGAAGAAAAACCTAATTACTTGAATGTCTGGATGCTTTATCTTTATTCTGGCATACTCAAAAAAAATTACATTTTATGGCATGATATTCTCCCTGCTAGTTTTATACATCACAGTGCAGTCACTCCAGTTCTGTTCAAGAGAAAAGCTTTACCATAATCCCCTACTCTCTTTAATTCTCCTGTGGGCTTAAACATGGCTTCCTTCAAAGATGATTTTGGCAGTTTTTAGTCCATCAAAAGGAAATCCTCCTTCCTCCGGCTTTCAATGTTTCATTTCTACCGTCCAAGCAGTGTCAGCACTAATACCTTTCAGTTTCATTTTTCTTTCATTTGGTTTATTTGGTGTTTGGCAGAATAACAAGCTTGGTAGCTTTCTTAAAAATAAGTTTCTATGCTCTGACTTCAAAATACAAAGCCATAACTCGTTGGCATAGCCCACCTAGCTGCAAACTGATTTGGTCACTCTTTATGTACACCATGTTTTCATACCCATTATTGCTGTATGTTGAAAGAATTTCACTGTCATGAGCTAAGTTTCCTGAAAAGAATTTATTTTATAATAACTTGATTTACATTTTAGAAATAATTATTTAGAGTAGTTTAAAGGGCTTAATTTCTCTAAAGAAAAAGTAAGTCTCAAGAGAGTATAGCTATGTATCTTCATACGAAAGTTGCTTACTTGTCCCAAGTCTGATTTCTCTTATAATAACTGATTTATTTTATAATAACTTGATTTACATATTTAGAAACAATTATTTAGAGTAGTTTTAAGGGCTTAATTTCGCTAAAGAAAAATTAAGTCTCAAGAGAGAATAGCTATGTATCTTCATACGAAAGTTGCTTACTTGTCACAAGTCTGATTTCTTACCTAGACTTTGGATAAATTTTGTGAAAACTGAGCATCGCATTGGAGATGACACGTAATTTTGATTGTGAATGCTGTGGGGTACTGAGTTTGTGAAATATCCCTTGCTGCAGTGCTTTATGCACAGGTGTAAAGATCTGCAATCTAGGGGTGATTTGGGCAAGAACAATACAATGTTAAATGGAGAAATGAAATACCTTGCTTGGGGAGGGAGGAGGCGTATTACCTATTTAACATTTAGGTAACTGATAAATAGCAAATGTTAAAAATAGAAAGTTACTTTCCATGCCTAGCTACATAATTTGTATAACACTAGGAATTACTCTTTCTCAAGACACAAGTAGATTAATACCTGCCTGCCTTAGTCCCTCCCAGTTGTTGGTAATGAAGAACATCAAACTTTTGCTTTTTCTTTGAGTTCTTCTGCCCCTTCCCTGCTCCAGGTATATTTCATGTCCTTCCTCTGGAAATGGAGCTGGGAATAGCTCCATAACTGACAACCAGTTACCTACTTAATCGCAGCCTTCTGCTAACTATTGCCAGGTTTGCATACTAAGTCCGTAAGATTAGCATTATGATTTACTTTGTCTTGTCTGCACCTAGCATTTTAGATTTTCTCTCATGTGATTGATTTCACGTCCTCTTGCTGAGGACTTTCTTTCAAGGATGGGTAGATTCTTTCTACCTCAAGTTTATTGTTTAAACCTGCCTCAATCCAACATGTCATAGAGAATAGGACATGATTTTGAATATCACCACTAACTGAAGGGACCCTATGATTTGGAGTCTCTAGCCATATTAGAAGTCCTTAGGTATTGAAAAGAGCTCAAATTTAACATGAATTGATGCCCCCCCACTACACCCCCAAACACACACATATATATGCTCATGAGCCTCTATAATTCATTTAAGGTGTGTCCTCTGTAGGTCACTAGGTCTAACTTATGCCCTGGTGGTCCTTGCCTTCAAATGTGGGCCTTATGTACACTGCTGCAGTCTTTTAGACAAGATCATTCAAGTTATGTCAGTTAAGCGTTTTTGACTTTGTAAAATATCCCTTTCCCTCTATTCTCTTTGAAAATCTGAAGTAGGTTTCTAAATAGAATCGTTAGAATCACTATTGCTATATATATATACATATATATACACACACACACACACACATATACACACACACAGTATTTTAGTGTTTATTAAAAAATATTTACAGTTGGTAACATGTATATAACCACCTTAAATTAGACTGTCCAAGTTACAATGTCTGTGTTACAAGTTTTCTATGCTAACAAACCTGGGAATTTCTTTTATTTGTTTTTCAATTTATAAAATAAAATGCCACAAATTCTGACACTTTTTAAATTTGGACATTCCGGATGCTCATCTCAATAGCAAGTTTTAAGTATTCTAAAACTCCTGGATTTTTCTCCTAGGAACTTGGGTCCTGAACAAATTCTAGTTAATGAGACTTATACTATATAATACTGATCATTAAATGATCAGTAAATAAACTAATAACTGTTAATTGGTGTAATTTGTGGTAGTTATGAGGGACTATTTTGTCTTTTCTCCCCTATTCCTTCTAATATGTCATATCAATTCCTTTTATTTTTTGTTTATGCTATAAATATTTACTTGGAATCTGATCTTTTCTAGGCACCCAGGTAGATTATTAGGATTATAAAGATAAAAATCCATTGTTCCCTTTGATCAAGATCTCATTTACCTCACACTTCAGCCCGGGCAAACACCATCCTACTCTCTGTTTCTTTGGTTTGACTTTTTTAGATTTCATATATAAATTAGATCATGCAGTATTAGTCTTTCTGTTTCTGGCTTATTTCACTTAGCATGATGTCTAATGGCATTATGATCTAATGTACAGCATGGGTGATGATGGATGTGTTAGTTTGTGATAATTATTACACAAAGTGTGCATATAAAAATCACATTAAACATCTTGAATATATTCAATGTTTGTCAATTAAATTGTTTTTAATTCAACAAAGTGAAAGCTAGAAAAAAAAATAAAATTAAGGCAGTAAACAATGAAAAAAATCCATTGCTACTTTCATTAAGAATATAGGTTTTGGCCAGGTGCAGTGGCTCACGCCTGTAATCCCAGCACTTTGGGAGGCCGAGGCGGGAGGATCACGAGGTCAGGAGATCAAGACCATCCTGGCTAACATGGTGAAACCCCGTCTCTACTAAAAAACAACAAAAAAAATTAGCCGGGCGTGGTGGTGGGCGCCTGTAGTCCCAGCTACACAGGAGGCTGAGGCAGGAGAATGGCGTGAAGCCAGGAGGCGGAGCTTGCAGTAAGCCAAGATCGTGCCACTGCGTTCCAGCCTGGGCAACAGAGCAAGACTCTCTCTCTCTCTCTCTCTCTCTCTCTCAAAAAAAAAAAAAAAATTAAAATAAAAATGAATAAAAAGAATATAGGTTTTTATTAACAAAATCCGAAGTCATTAAAGGATCAAAATAACATGGTTGAAATGAAGCCTATAGCACTGGAACTACAGCACTAGAACACCTGTATTTGAAGACATATACACAGGTATGTGTTTCTAATTAAAACCATTAAATGTAGTGAAGCTCTTCCCCAGTGAATCTTAAGCCCACAAGCTGAGCCATGTTGTCATGGTCTAATCAATGAGATAACTGGCTAAAATCCTAGCTAAATTCCATTAATCTGTTAACAACCATTAAAGATCAGCCACAGTTTTCTTGTACCTCTATCTAGATTTCGGTTCTCATTTTAATATTATTTAATCAGCAATTTATATCTTGTTTGCATATTTTTGCTTATGTTGATTTTCTAGATATATAATTTATATAAAGAAAGTTTAATATATGTGTTTTCAAAGATCGAGAAATACTCAGTTATTGCTGTTACTTTTATTAAAGTCAAACCTACATGAGATATATCCTGTCAAAATATGTGGGTGGAGAGGCATTTATCATTTACTGAGGGCTCATTTGGCAAATTTGGGACACATGCAGGCATTATAATTCTTATAAAACCTTATAAGATAGTATTTAATTTTCTTGTATAGGTAAACTTAAGGTTTTGAGGATATAAGTAACTTGACCAAGGTCATTAACCTTTAGCAATGAAGAAAAGGCCTAATTTGAGAAACAGATAGAAAGTGTGCTTAGCATTTATGGTTAAAAAAAAAAAAATGTGATACATTTGCACCTTTTTTTTGTTTGTTTGTTAGCTGAGAAAATTCCAAGGTGTAACAACTATTTATAAAGCCCGGAACGAAGTTCCTAAGCGATATTATTATTTCTGCCTTGTCTGCAAATAACTTTGACCTGAATTCTTGTTTCTTTAGAGCAGTGAGTAGCAGACTTTTTCTGTAAATGCCTAGGGAATAAATATTTTAACGTCTAGAAGCCATAAGTTTTCTGTTGTAACAACTTAATTCTGACATTATAGCACAAAATCCTTTATGGAAAATATTCAAACATAGCTGTGTTTCAAAAACTGTATTTATGAAGACAAGTGTTAGATGTTGAATTTGGTCCAAGGGCCATAGTTAGCTAACTCCTCCTGCCTTACTAGTGATCTCAACAACTTATATACACAATCATTTAGAAAGTTTTACATGAGTACCCTGATACATTATGTTACTTATTTATAGAATATCACAAGTACTACTGTTTTAATACATTATGCTAAGCATGAAACATGCAAAAAAAAAAATCCACTAAAGATCAAATAAAATACGTAAAAAGAGATTCCCTTTTCTTCCACGTCATGTGGACTGTGTGGGCCACCACTTGGTGTATGAAGCGCAACACTGAAGAACACTGCCCAAGATAAAGGCAATGAGGCAAAGGTTGGAGGGGGGGACGCTTTTTTAGATAGTTGATTAGTTTGTAACTGGTATGTTCCTTAAAGGACGGTTTTATTCACAATCAGAATATCAGGTTTTAGCAACAATACTAGTTTTAGAATTAATACTGACATCTAATCTCCTTTTTGTTCCCAAATCTTTCTTTTTGCTTCCCTACCACCCCCCTTTTCTTCCTTTTTATTTATTTCTTAAAGCCCATTTGAATTAATAGCTTTGGTTAATAGCTATCAATATTATCATGGATTTAATTCCACTTTTCGATTAGGAGAGATGAAATGGAAAAATCCTACAATGTTACTACAGAGCACCATATTAGACTTTTCCTTCTTGGTGTCCATGACAAAAAAAAAAAAAAAAAAAAATTGCTCTCCTTCAGTAGACTTTGAGTTTTTTGTGGTTTGAGTCATAGCCCTTCATAATTAATCCAAAAAGACAACCATAAGTGTGTTGGTTCCAAAGACGCAGACTTGAAAAGCCTTGTAAATCAAAAAATTTAAGCATACATTCTCAATATTCTTCGTTTTCACTCATGATTTAAACTATAGATGAGTGTATAAATATGCATATACACATCCAAAAATACCCTTCGTTAGATATTTTAGCAGAAAAATAGGCAATTTTTTTCAATATTAAAAATGTATAGTTGTTCATAGACTTCCTTGTCCAAGCAAAGATAAAAAATAAAATGTTTTTAACATGAGTACTTACGTGGTTTCCAACATATTTAAGGAACTAACAATTGTAAAATTCCAACAGATACTTCTTAAGATTTTACAAATGCAGTGTAAATATTTATGCTAGTATTTAACCTAAGGTACATGCATGCCCTTATGGCATATGGGTATGGGTTATCATTTGTACAGAAATCTGAGACGCCAAGAGATACCAGATAGAGAAAAAAATACAAGGTAAGATTCAGGAAAGTCAGATTCAATTTTTAGATTTACCACTAAAAATATGTGTAACCTTAAGTAACTACTTACTATCTCCAATGCTAACAACTTCATCTTTAATGGTGTAAGGGACATGAAACAAATACTTTCTAAGGGACATTCTATCACTATGTCCATATTCTAGCATTATATATTCTAACAGAAGAAATAGGTAAAAATAATATTAACTATAATTTATTGAACTCCTACTTTTTGCCATGAACTGGGATACATTTTCTTCATGGATTATCTCATGTACTACATATCCAAAACCAAAGAGTAACATAGTTGTTTCACTTATTTTAACATCAGAAACTGAAGACCTAGAGAAAAAAAAGTAACTAGCACAAGTTATATAGCTAGTAAGACAAAGTAGGAATAAACCGAAGACTCAGTAATTCATCAGCCCATTACACATCAACTCTTTTGTGTGTGTATTATATTTATGTATATAGATATGTACATTATGTACCCTTATTATTTCTGTTAACCCTACTACCACTACTCCTATCCCCCAGTATGATTCTGATGATGCAAAATAATTTAGATATTTTTACTAGTAAATATTTTAGGCGACCTTTAAAATATATTCAGCTGAAATTTAACAAGAAAAATAAACAGACAAAAACTCTTTCTCTTGTACAAAGATACTCTCTCTAAATCCAATGCAGCTTCAGCTCCCCTCACAACTTCCTGCTAAAGCATGGTGTTTGGATCTAACTCAGTGGTCCTTTATTTACCATCACTCATAGTTTATTGTCCATCTCTATCTGAGAACAGTACAGATCCCAGGATCTGCTGAATATAAAAATTGAACTCCTTTTATCACCAAACCAAATTGGATGAAATGTAAATAAATACATACATAGATTACATTCCACTATATTTCCCTTCCTCTTCCTTCCTTCCTCTCCCCTTTCCTTCCTTCCCCT
>NW_012110030.1:3965285-3988728 GCF_000951045.1 Mandrillus leucophaeus | reverse complement strand
CCTCCCCTCTCTTTTCTGAGATGGAGTCTTGCTCTGTCGCTAGGCTGGAGTGCAGTGGCGCCATCTTGGCTCACTGAAACCTCTGCCTCCGGTGTTCAAGCGATTCTCCTGCCTCAGCCTCCTGAGTAGCTGGAACTATAGGCATGCACCACCATACCCAGCTAATTCACTTCCCCCTTTCTTTCCAATTCACAATGCTTTTTTTATAATAAAATTTTATAATTTTATTTTATTTTTGGCTCCTTACTCCAATGAAGTGAGCAAACATAATTTAATAATAAACTCAGGCATGCCATTATCAGGCAAATCATACTTACATATTTACTTTGTTTTATACCCTCTGAGAAAGTTAAACTTAAAGGTTGAAGGATAATGTTTCAACAACTGGGAAAAACCAAAGTCTGTTTTTCAAAACTGATAAATTTTGGTTTTTCCTTAACTAAATTTACAAGTAATATACTAGAAAAAATAAGAAAATACAGGCCAGCCACAGTGGCTCATGCAGCACTTTAGGAGGCGGGAGGATCGCTTGAGACCAGGAGTTCAAAACCCCATCTCTACAAAAAATACAAAAATTAGCTGGGCATGGTGGTGAGTGCCTGTAATGCCAGGTACTTGGGAGGCTGAGACATGTGAATCGCTTTAACCCAGGAGGTGAAAGTTGTAGTGAGCTGAGATCACACCACTGCACTCCAGTTTCGGTGACAAAGTGAGAATCTGTCTCAAAAAAATAATAAATAATAAAGGCCAACCATAAAATTGAATCCCTCTGAGTTAACTACTGTTAGTATTTGGATGTATGGCTTTTCATTATTTTTAGTACTATTTTTATATACAAATTTTCAACTTGTATGTGTGTGTTTAAAGATGCATATCAATATATGTTTTAATACATATTAGATTTCTTAATTACCAGCACCGGAAAGAAGGATATTGAAGAAATTAGAGATCGAGGCCTCTTAAAAAAAATGCAGCAAGGACAGAGAACAGAAAACACAGCCAAAGTCATACCAGTCTGGTTAGGATGCTATTACTGTCATCACAGCCACTCTCCTCATATCACTGACACTGCAGGGCCTTTGGCATTTTCATATGTGCCCAAATTCATTTCCCCAAGAAACTGGGTCTTTGCTTTACACCGTCAAAAGTCAAAAGCAAATGAAAGACTGATTGCTTAAACCTAAAACACACGCCTTTATCTTCAGCTATATGGCCCCTTTGACTTTCATATATGACACTGGACCTACTTCCCATCAAGATTAATACAATGGGGAAACCTTCCAAAAGGAAAAGAGAATCTAAAATTTGGTTATTGACTAAAATGCAATTGGTTCTAGAACATTAGCTATGCAATAGCTGCATCCGTCTTTCTCATGGCTGGTCCTGTGTTAGATAGTGTAACTATCTCTCATTAAACCATCCTCTCAAAAGAATAGCCCATATTTTCATCACTCACCTAGTGTCAACTACAGTATACCTGGATGATGCCCATTTCTTTTCTCATCTATTATGATCCATCTCATTATCCTGCAAACCGGGGGCTACATTGAAAAGTTTACCACCACACACATACTTATTACACAAAAATTGGCTAAACATTGGGGAAAGTGAAGTGAATATTTACTCTTATACACATAATATAGGGAAAAGAATATAGGTAGAGCTACTATAGATCCCATTTCTGCACCTATAAGGATAAAATTAGCATTCATGCATTCATTTATGTTTTCTTTTATTTTCAACTAATACCACACATAAGCGAGGCTTTTTACCAACTGGTGTGCCCCACACATTCAATCTTGAAAGAGGTATAACAGTCATGTTACAATCTTCTATTAATTTATGTATCTCTTGATATGGTAGTTTTCAATTTATTGAACCATTACTTACGTGGTATTTGCTATATATCTCTCACTGCTCTACGTGTTTTACGTATAGTAAGTCATTTAACAACCCTGAGCCATAGGTAAGTTTTCTCCCTTATTTTATGGAGTTTATATAACTTGCTCAAATTCACACAGGTGGTAAGTAGTGGAACCAGGATGTTTCCCACATGGTCTATGCTGTGTGAAAGAATGCTTCATAGAAGCACATGGGTTTTCTCCATGTTACTCTCTACAGCCTTTGAAGAAGATCAATATTACTTTCAGGTTCAACCACCCCCCAAACTAGAATTTTAAGTTCAGTCACCCCACAAACTCAAATGCTGATATCTATTATTGGCAAATTTGGCATTTTTCAGTGGTAGTAGTTAGGTGAGATTTGGTGAGAGAAAGTTCAGGTTGTTGAGGGTTTGCATTAATCTCAGTGACTGCTGCTGTGACCATGTGGGTAACAAGCCCATTCAGCAGTCCCATCAGAGGCTAGAGAATGAGAGCTTCTGAGATCCAACGATCAGGCCACCTTGTTTACCTGATATTAAGAGTTTCCTCCATTCTGGGAGTATTCAAATGAGCCTTAAGCTAACTTTTATATGGAGCACTCATATGCTCACATTCTGGGGCTACTCTAGGATGTCCTTCCGTATGTTTCTTCCCCGAGCTGCCTTGTTACTAATCCTTGACTCTTGATATTCCCATTTCCTTAAACATTTGTCCAAACCATTAGGCTCTGTCCATAATTTAGTGTAGATTTTTGCTTCAGGCAATCGTCTCTTCCAGAAAGATGTGAGCAATAACATACACTTGTAAAAGTTCCTCGTACTGGAAGAATTAGCCTCTTTTATAATCTTTCAAGGAAAACTGATAGTATAATTCTATAAGAGTAATTTCCAGCTAGTGCTAGAATATCATTCATCACTTATTGTAAAACTGGCACCAGCATTTTCTTCTCACTGAATGATGATTGGCTACTTTCCATAAGATTATTATAGAAGGGATTATGATATGGCAGGAGAGAGGTGCTGAGAATGTGTGCCATCTTCTTATATAATTCCTTCAGTTGATTCCACTCCTGTGTTATGATGGAGTCCTGTACTGGTCACTCGGACCTTCAGAATGAAGTAGATCAGGTAATACTTGATTTGGTAAGGTAACAGTGTCATCTTCTGTCCTGTCATTAGGTATTTTGCTACTCAGACTCTGTCAAATTCCAGGGCAGGCCAAGAGCTATCTGTCAAAAGAAGATGAGCTACTTGTTAAAGAAGGCATGAATTTGTTGCAAACCCAATTTGTCTCCAGTTTAATTCTCATTTGGGAGTTTCTTTCTTCCTGCATACTCTATTCCAATATACCAATAATACAAGGTATATCACTGTATCTTCTCAATAACAGAGATTCTTGCACTGCCACCTTTACAAGTTAGAAAGCCTTCTTCAAAAATGGCACCCTTTCAGGTAACTGATTAATGGATCGGATCTATATAACTAGATGTGCTGTTTATTGAATCCAAAATATAAAAAAAAGTCTCACGTGTTGTACGGTTATCTAATGGCAGACACACAAGTGGCCTTCATTTTGGAATGTATTATCCTGCTGGAAATATCACTGAAATTGCAGATACTTGTATTTTGTACCAACACTATGTATTATATTTAGATATCTAGGATATATTCCTTGCTACTTTGGTCCAAGCAATATGATACCATCAAATAGTAGAGCAGTTTATGCCCTTTTTGATGATTATATAACTAAGTACCCTATCTACTATATAACAGTAAAGGAAGGTGGTAGAAGTACTCTCTTGCTACTGCACAAAACAAAGTGGATCTGCTCTTATCTGGGCTGGAACAAAAAAATGTATCTGTTAGGTTAACATTTATTTACTCTGACCAGAGGACACAGTTTTTCCTCTAGGAAAGAAACTACGTCTGGAACTCTAACTGTAATCACCAATCAATTAAATATATGCTAATCCAGTGTCCCTCTTCAGCAGCTATCTCCACTAACCCAAATGGAGAATTAAATGAGGGTGCAATAGGAATCACTATCCTGTAAAATCTTACGTGGCTGTACTAATGTTTTATTCTTCCTAGAGAGATGCAATTAATTTTTATTAACTGTTTGAATAAGAAATAACCCCCGAGGCTTCAGGTTGCTCCTTCCTGCCAAAGTAGTACTTACTTCAGAAACCAGTGGGCCAGTAAAATAATCCTGCTGGTGGCTCTTACTTTTTCCAAATGTATACTTAGGAACACAGGGTGAATTGGAGATCTCACTGGGCTGATTATGAGGCAAACTTGGGGGTAAAACTTCACTGGACCCCTATAAACTTTCATCCTGATTGGTGAATTTGTGGTGTTCAGGGTTCTCAACAGTTAATGTCAATCAGAGCCACTATGCAATAATCCATGGTAGATCTGGACTTTCTTCTTTATTCACAGCATGGAGATTATGATAAATTTCCATACTACATGCAGTGAATGACTGTTATATAGTCCAATAGTAGTACCTGTGATTTAGAACTCTTAATAGATTGTCTATTTATTTTGTTCCTTAGAAATACATCTGTATTGCTATTAGTTGGCCTTGCCCCTTCTCTTCATTACAGAGGTTCTATGTTTGTCAGGTATTATAAAAGGAACCATGAATTTCTATCATCTTGGCTCCAGTAAAGCATGTCTTTTCCAGCAAAACAGGCCTGGAATTATTTTCCCACAAGTATAAAGCAATATCACTTAAAATTTCTAAAACAATAAGGACTTCTTTCCTCTCTCATATGGGAAAAATCCATAGGAAAAAACTTCCCGTTCACTAATTGAATTCCTACAAAAACCCATTGAGGAGTCTCCGTATATTTTTGCTCTGCTCTAGTCAGCATGTAATCCTAGTCCATTGACTGGTTGCCTCATCATCACTGGATGACTGCTGTAGTTCTGGGCATCATCCAGAGAGGTTATGTTCCACTGATAGGAAAGTGTCTGTCTATGTCTTCCTTGCATTTCTTTTAAAAACTCTTTTTAAAAGCTTCCTTTCTAGGAAGTCCTGGAAGTTCTCTCTTATGTTTCATAATTTTATACAGACCCCCAAGCCTAAATTACCCTAGCAGTATGAATGAGACAACCAAAGTCACTTAGATATCAACATTTATGTCTGAAGAGGACACATAAATTAATTTTTATGAGTGCTATATACCTGAAAATAGAGTTCTGTTAATATGGAACAGTAAATGACTATGACTGTTACATAGTTCATCAGTAACATCTGCTAGATAGAACTTTAATGAACTAACTATCATTTTGGTCCTGAAAAATACACAGTTACATATCTTCAGATATCCATCCCTATAGATAGGGGCATTTTCTTAGCAGACAATGCCTACTATGCATTGTCTACTTTGCTTCTGGTACTTCATTGTAGTTACTCTTTCCTCTACTACTCCAAGATCTACTTCCCATTAAAATAAAGGGTTTGTTTTCAACTACAGTGTTTTTCACTGGCTTGCTAGTCTTCAAAACAGCACGTATCACAACATCAGCTTGGCTCAACTATGTATTTTTCAAGATTATAGGCAAGTTATTACCCTTATATACTGGAGAGGTGTTTTTAGGGAGAGAATGGTAGGTTAAAGGTTTAAAACGTCATCTCCAGCATTTCCATATACTCAACATTTTGGATTCCTTATTCTATGGCATACCAAGTAATGTCTGGCATTGAAATGTTCCTTAATGAGGTTCGCGGTTGGGTCCACATTTTTGCCAACTAGGCAAGAAATCTACTGCAGCATCCAGAGGTCCAAATTAGCATAAAAAAAGAAACTCTGGAAAGTGTATCCATATTAATAAATTGAGCCTGATCTAAAAATATATCCATCCACCTTGGTGAAATAATATTAGAAGCCAAAGATTTACTAATTTTCAAAATTCCTTATTTATATAAATTAGAGAAATTAAGCACATTGTCTATGGATAAAATGCTTCAGTCTGTAATCAGCTCTTCAGGTTATGCTGGAATCTGATAATACAGATAAAGAACACTGAGAGGTGGTTAGCTAGGGAGCATGTGGATTACTGACTTTCTACTGCAAGTCAGCTCCTAGAGGAAAAATAATATCATCATCTTCAGTCTTATGATGAGCAACCCTATCAGACAAGTTATAAAAGAGTACTTGTCAGGTAAGGGAGAGCAGAAGCTTTAGATGATTGGGGTATTCCCATTTCAATTTCAGGGTATAACTCTTTCCAAATTCATACTCTGTCTCATTTCAAAAATGTAGTAATCTTGTGAATTCAACTGACATTGAAAATCATAAATAATAAGATTTAATTTTGCTTTTGTATTTTGGTTACCTCGGCCTGAGGCTAAAAGAGATAGGAGGTGCTTTAAGCAATGTCAAAAAATGTCTCTAGGTTTCAGTCTGTTCCTTTAGCAGAGGGTTTAGAAGTATGTGTCATTCACTTTATTTATGCTATCCAATGCATTTTAACGTGTCTACTCAACCATGCTGTCACTAAATTCCTCTTAACCTTCATAGTACTTAATGACTACATCAGTGCCGTACCCTGAAGCTTTGCTTCTACTGGGTGACCATAGGCTATAATAAATAAGGCATTTCACCTTCCATGCTAAAATGCATGCCGTTTAGAATTCCTTTCTTAAATTGTTAATGAAAATTCCCTGTCTTCAATCCTAACGCAGTCAGCTAACGAATCCAGAGTTCCTGAATATTCTTGAGGGTCAGATACCTACAATCCATTTTATGTTGGACAGTTTTGATTGTAAGAAACAGTAAAAAAATAATAGTAACTAAGTAGAGAAGGAATACATTGGATAGATTATGAAAACAAGGCTAGCAATAAAAGAGTTGGTAATGGGGTCACAGCTAAGGACCTGCCTTGAAAGTCTGCTTAAGACTACACTGTTGATACCATATCACTGGACTTCATATCATTTCACTGCCAGTCTTTCAATATTATATTGTTCTGATTTATTTGTGCCAGTCTGTCAGTATGCAAAGGTTATGAATGATCTTGGCTAACATGCTCAGGTCCTAGCTGCAGTATACAGGGAGAGAAAACTCTCATTCCTTTGTTGGCCTCCATAGATGGAAGTGAACTCTGCTTCTCATTTGATTAATAAAATTAACAAGTTTTTAAAATCATAAAGATGTTACAATGCTAGGAGTCATGAAAAAGTAAATGTACATACATTTATCGATCAACAATAGGTTCATACTTTAATCTTTTAAAAGCTGCTTCCCCACCCATTTAACAAGTATCAGGTACATTTTCTATGTTGACAAATAGTGATCTGAATAATCATTTTAAAATGAAAACTAAGAAATAAAAAGGCAAATAAAAAATGGGAGGTGGTCATGAAGATAATTTATAAGTGAAAAATAATATATTTCAAATAGACATATAAAAGATAATTTCTATCAGCAGTAATAACTTTTTAAAAATATTTGATTAATTTTACTTTTTACTTTGGATTCACAAAAGCCACACAAATATTATTAAAATTTTAAGTAAAAAGGTATATATGAATTTTTTAAATAAAATTATAAAACAATATTATTTTTACTTAATAATGCCAAGAAATAGAGATAAAAGTTTAGGAAAACTTGCTGAGGACTTTAATTGATACCACATGGAACTTTTTTTTTTTTTTTTTTTGAGACGGAGTCTCCCTCTGTCACCCAGGCTGGAGTGCAGTGGCGCCATCTCGGCTCACTGCAAGCTCCGCCTCCTGGGTTCAGGCCATTCTCCTGCCTCAGCCTCCCGAGTAGCTGGAACTACAGGCGCCCGCTACCACGCCCGGCTAATTTTTTTTTTTTTTTTGTATTTTTAGTACAGACGGGGTTTCACCGTGTTAGCCAGGATCCACATGGAACTATTAACCTTCTGCTATACTTTAACAGATATGTATGCAAAAGCAAGTCTACTCTATTGTAAGCACTCAATAAAAATTTGTTAAGTGAATATGAATTCTACGATTATTTTTAGACACTCAAAATTTTTATAAACGTAATAGAAATAGTAGCAAATGCTTGATGACAGAATATTTATTCAAAACAATGAATCTCTTAAAAGTAATAATGATAATGTAGGTTTCTGGAGTTGAAAGTAATTTCCAACTCTGTTGTCTGCCAGATGTACTTTCTGAGCTAAAAATAAAGAAAAAATAAAGAATTGTAACCTGCAACTAAAATATTCAGTGTCTAAAACTGAGCCTCATTTAATGTAGTGGTTTTGTTTAATGTTATCCTGTATGTGGAAAAACACATCACATTGATTTTGTGGCTAACTGCTTATCATATTAATAGGTAACATACTGCCAAATAGCCATCCATATATTAAAATTTAAAATTTTTCTGGAACAAAGATTACAAATATTCTTTTAGAGATTTTTCTCTAGGATCATCATTTGACCACATTAAAGCCAGAGGAAATTGGATCTTAAAATCAGAACAAAATGAATTCCACAGTACCTGTGCTTGTATACATTTATTACAGGTTTTACTGTAAATGCTTAATACCCATGAATAAATATGGACTTGTTTTATTTGTTATACTTATCACAGATCAGTTCTTAAAGATTAGTAGAAATCAAAAGATTGATATTTTTAGATTATCTGTAAAGAATTCTGAAAATAAACATCACTGTAGCTATTCTTATATTATACATGTTAACAGTTTATAGAAATATGTCAACACCAATTTGAGTTCATCTTTCCTAACTTTTAATACAATGTTCTACATAATATTCTTTAGTATGCCTTATAAATATAAATAGCAAAGTCATAGATAAATATAAAATATGTTTAAATTTTTTATTCCCCACTATACTTCATTCATCTAAACATCAGGATGCATCAGTAGTAAAATAATTTGTATCAACTCATTTCAGATATATTAGGCAGAATAAATCTACAAGATGATATTTCCTTACAACTTTTATGTAAGTCTACATCTACAGAAAAATTTCAATTGAAACTATCCCGGCCCACGGGATCGTAGAAGCAGGCCCTGGAGGGGGGAGTGGGAATTTGGGGAACAAGAGACACGAGAAATGGAGACAAGACAGATCTACAGAAAAATTTCAATTGAAACAACATATATAAAGATACAGTTAAATGGAAGTGAGCATCATCTAATACATTTTGAGGTTATCTTCTTTCTAGCATTACATGCTTTTAAGTATCAACAACTAGATGATGGTATAAACACTACTTCAAGGAGTTATACTGATTGTTGGAAGGTAAAGTAACTATCTATAAGCAAAGTTAAAAAAATTCTTGCTTAGGTTCTTACCTTTAGATTTTCATTAGCAAGTAAATTAGCAAAAGATCTTTTTTCAAAAGTGCTTGAAAGTTACACATCTGTTCTAAAGTTTTATAAGAGAATATCACTACTAAGGACACTAAGTATACTTTGAGTACCAAATAGTGGAATATGTATACATCTACTTTTCCAACATTTTATAATCAATAATGGCTATTTGAAGAACTGAAAGTCTCTGTTTTTTGATAAATTATTTTATAATGGTACTGTCTCTGGATTAGCTAATTTCATACTCAAAATAGCCATGTGACTGAAAATAAAATCTAGCCAGAAAAGCCTGCCTACAAAATAGTTCAAAATTGTAATATATTTTTTCAAAATAATTGAAAGGCAGCCAGTAAAATTAAACAGTAATGAGCAACATTAATCAATATTAGAAAATCTCAGAAAGGAGCTGATTGAACTCAGGAAAGAAACAGAGATAAAATAAAATCATCTCAGAAATGAAGACTGAACTAGAAAGAAGATAAGAGCAAACAAATATACCTGATGGATCAAGCACTAAGAAGAAGTTAGAGGAAGTCATATTTTAGAAAGTAAAAAGAAAAGAGTAGAAAGAGATAAAAACTATTAAAGACAAATTAATAAATATTAAATATATACAAGGAAGACCAACATACAAACAGGAGTCCCTGAAGAAGAAAACCAAATAAAAGAGAGCAGAACAGATAACTCAGAATTACTATCATGAATACTTTCCTGCTGATCTTCGAAGCTATGTATTGAAAGATAATCTAATCTCGTGTGGTTAAGGATATCAACCCAGAATTATTAATACCAAGAAATATTATAATAAAATAGTAGATCTCAAAGAAAAAAGAAACGTGTCATTTTGACACCTATGGAAAAGAATAAATTGACTAATAAAAGGAAGAAAAATTATAATTTTAAAATTATAAACCCAATTCTACGGAAAATACTCCGTAGAATAAGCTTCAGACAAGTAGTTAATGGTGAGCATTTAAAACGTGGTTACTCACAGAAATAAAGCTAAGCAATGGTTAAAAGTCAGAGACTACAGTATGCAGTGGCTATATGCACCGACTGCCTACCTGTCTGTTTCTCTCTGTCCCTCTTTCTCTGTCTCCTTTTCTGTTTCTTTCTCCTTCTTTCTCTTTCTCTCTTTCTCTGTCTCTCTCTGCCTCTGTCTCTGTGTCTCTTTCTCTGTCTCTCTCTCTTTCATTCTTTGTTTCTCTTTCTTCCTACCTACCAATGCATATTTAAATATATTTCAGAGGTTGAGAAACTCTTAAATCTTTATTTTGAAAACTAGTAAATAACATTAAAATCAAGCATTTATTCTGTCTTTCCTATATGAACTCTACCACTGAGAAGAAACAAAATGGCAGAAAGGGGAGTTGTCTCGTTATATAAAAGTATTCCATCAAATAACTAACATAAAAACCGCAGTATCAGATGATCACATTTGAAACTAGACATTAATTAATGGATTTAGGAACTGAGCATAAATGGCTACTAACAAATGAGAAACTGAGACTCAGATGGATTAGTTCAATTTTACAACATTTCATGGCTAGTCAGTGCCAGTGAGGATTCAAAACCAGATCATCTGGTACTAGAGCCCACTTTATATGCTTTGTTTTAATTCACGGTTTTATCTGGGTCTTTCATTTTTGTGCCTGGACATGAATACTGGTATAGAGCAGTTTGTATTTTGTGATGAGCTTTGTCTTACCAAGCAAGATTTTAAATGATCATTAGTACAACTTGCATTCAAGACTCACAAAATCATCTCAGTAAATTTAAATCAAATATTGAGAAAGTTGTTACCTGTTTAATTTTTCAGTTTTTCTGATTCCTAACAATAAAAACATATTTTGATACTAGTATGTCTTTTATAACTCAAATATTTTCCAATTGTTTTGCTTTTAAGAAAGAATAGGTCTCATGCTCACAGAATGATCTAACCATAATTTATTATTAATGTGCTTGGGCTTTTACTGTATTAATTTATACAGTTAATTCATAACAATAAAAATTTATATTGTTTTTAACAGAAGCAATATAAAGGTTTATTCATGTAATAAAGCACACAAAGCATTAAGCAAATTGTAATATGAATGGTAAGTATGACAAAAATTATATAGTTCTCAAGTAAACAGCAGCATGTGAAAAATACTGTGCTAGGTCAAATTCTATTCAGAAATTATGTAGTTTAGTACAAAAGAAATTTCAGGCATAAGTAAAGAAGAAAATAGAAATAGTACATTTGCGAAAAGACTAAGGATAAATAAAGGTGTAGGTTCGGTATTTCTTATCCAAAATTCCTGGCTTTAGAAATGTTTTGGATTTCATATTTTTTTTATTTTTGATGACTTGCACATACATAATGTGCACATACATAATAATCTTTGTTAAGGGTCCAGGTCTGAACAAAAAAATTCATTTATCATTTTTGTATATCTTATACATATAGAATGAAGGTAATTTTATATATTTTTAATAATTTTGTGCATGAAACTAAGAGTTGACTGCATTTCTTTTTATTTTTACATTTTTATGAATGCATAATAATTGTACATATTTATGAGGTACATGTGATATTTTGATACAAACATAAAATGTGTAATGATCAAATCAACATAATTGAGATATCCATTATCTCAAACATTTATTGTTTCTTCTTGGAAACATTTCAGATTCACTCCTCTAATTATTTTGAAATATACAATACATTATGGTAATTATAGCTTTCCTATTGTGCTACTGAACACTAGGTTTTATTTTATCTGGCTGTATTTTTGGACCCATTAACCCATCCCTCTTTATCACCCACTAGCCTCTGGTAGTCATCATTCTACTCTCTACCTCCATGACATCAAATTTTTTAACTCACACATATGAGTGAGAACATGTGATATTTGCCTTTCTGTAATTGGATTATTTCATTTAACATAATTTCCTCTAGTTCCATCCATGTTGCTTCAAATGATAGGATCTTATTCGTTTTTATGACTAAATAATATCACATAGTATAGGTATAGTTTGTATATTTGTCCCTAGCCAAATCTCATGTTGAATTTTAATCCCCAATGCTGGATGTGGGGCCTTGTGGGAGGTATTTGGGTCATGGGGGCAGATCCCTCATGGCTTGTGCTGTCTTTGCGATAGTAAGTTCTCACAAGATCTGGTCATTTAAAAGTATGTGGCACCTCCACCCTCACTCTTTCTCTCTTGCTCCCGTTTTCACCATGTGATGTGTGTGCCTGTGCCCCCTTTGCCTTCCACCATGATTGTAAGCTTCCTGAGGCCTTTCCAGAAGCCAAGCAGATGTAGATACTGTGCTTCCTATAAAGACTGCAGAACTATGAACTGATTACCTCTTTTCTTTACAAAGTACCCAGTCTCAGGTACTTTTTTATAGCAATGCAAGAATGGCCAAATGTATGTATATGTACCACATTTTCTTTATCTGTTCATCCATTGATGGACACATATTTTGATTCCATATATTGACTCTTGTGAATAGTGCTTCAATAAACTGGAGAGTGTAGAAACCTCTTCAATATACTGATTTTCTTTCATTTGGATAAGAAAGCAATGATGGGATTGCTGGAATAAATGGTAGTACTATTTTTAACTTTTCTGTGGACCCACCATTCTGTTTTTCATAGTAGCTGTGTTAATTTACATTCCCACCAATAGTGTATGAGCATTCTCCTTTCTCCACATCCTCACCAGCGTCTGTTGTTATTTCGCTGAGAATCGTCACAAGAGGTCAAGTTAGCACTCAAAAAGTTGCATAGTCTGGAGCATTTTAGCTTTCAGAATTTTAGATTAGTGATGCTGAGCCTGTAGTATGTGTACGTTGAGATTATTTTCTGTTATGAAGATATATTTTGACTATAAGTTTAAAAATATTTAATGAGCCAGAGTATCTTTTTAAAATAACATTACAAATAGTTTAACAAGAAGAAAGGAAAAAAAAATGGATGATTTACTATTTGTAGTTGGTTATTTTAACTATAATATATAATATAGATTGTGTATTACATAATATAGACTATGTCTGTATTATATATGAAATATAGACTATGTCTATATTATATTATATGTTTTTTTTTCTTTTTCCGAGATGGAGTCCCGCTGTGTTACCAGGCTGTAATGCAGTGGTGTGATCTTGGCTCACTGCAATCTCTGCCTCCCAGGTTCAAGTGATTCTCCTGCCTCAGCCTCCCCAGTAGTTGGGACTACAGGCACGCATCACCATGCCCAGCTAATTTTTGTATTTTCAGTAGAGACAGGGTTTCACCATGTTGTCCAGGATGGTCTCAATCTCTTGACCTCATGATCCACCCGCCTTGACCTCCCAAAGTGCTAAAAATACAGGACTGAGCCACTGCATCCAGCCTATTTTAATTATATTTATAAGGCCGATTTTCAATTAAGTTTATGTGATAAATTTACAGTTATAATGGCTTTTGGCCATGGTGCCTTGGGCAAATGTACAGATAAGGTGATATTTACTAACACAGAGCTGAATAAGGCTTCAGTCACAGATTTGAATTATCTTAGCCTACAGAATTTAAAGACATATATATGTGTGTGTGTGTGTGTGTGTGTATGTGTCATCAAGAAAAGTATGCAGTCACACACACACATATACAGGCATGCATATGCATGTCGTTTATTTTTGGAAGTTTTAAGTGAAAATTTGTAAGCATATTTAAATTCAAATCCTAACTTTACTGCATGTTATCTATGTGGTTTGGCCAATGTAGTTATTTCCCAAAGTCTTCAGTAAAAAGAATAATAATAGTAACCTATTTCAGAGGGCTGTTGATAATGCTACATTTAATAATAGATACAAATGATTAAAAATACATGTGGCAACAATACCAGTATTTTTATACCTAGAAAGAAAACACATTACAAGAAGAGAGAATAGCCTATGCAATAACCATTACAATATTTATCTATATTGTATATATTTTCTCTTCAGCTTCTCTGATTCTGTATACAAAACATGATAGTCTTTATGTAACTATATATCTGGGGAATATTCAGATAAGCTTTGAAAACTTTCCAAATAAAATGGATGTATTTGTCCAGGTAGGCTAAAAGTTGGCTAGAGGGAAAGCCACACACATATGTGTGTACAATCCCTTCCACCCTACCACATACCCCAAGAAACCATAAAACTCAATTACATTTCACATTTCATTGGTTAAATGTCTTAAAATATTGACTTCAGTAAAGTTTCAGGATACAAAATCAATGTTACCAAAATTAGTAGCATTTTCATACACTAATAACATTCAAGTTGAGAGCCAAATCAAGAACTCAAGCCCATTTGTAGTAGCCACATATACACACGAAAATACTTAGAGAAAGCACAGATGATACAAATGGGAAAAAAATGTATGCTCATGGATTGAAATAATCAATATAATTACAATGGACATACTGCTGAAAGCAATATACAGATTCAATGCTATTCTTATGAAACTACCAATATGTTTCATGGAACTAGAAGAAAAAAAACTTCTAAAATTCATATGGAATCAAAAAATAGCCAAAGCATCCTGAGCAAAAAGAACAAGGACAGAGGCATTACATTACCCAGTTTCAAACTAAGCTGCAGGTCAACAGTAGCCAAAACAACATGGTACTGGTACAAAAACACATAGATCAATGGAACAGAATAGAAAACTCAGAAATACAGTCACACACCTATAGCCCGCCTGATATACAGTGAAGTTGACAAAAATAAGCAATGGGGAAAAGACTGCCTATTTAATAAATAGTACTGGGATACTGCCTAGCCACATGTAGAAAAATGAAACTGGACTTCTACCTTTTGCCATATATAAAATTAACTCAAGATGGATTAAAGATTTAAATGTAAGACCTCAAACCACAAGAATCCTAGAAGAAAACCTAGGAAATGCCATTCTGTACAGGAGCCTTGGGAAAGAATTTATGACTAAGTTCTCAAATGCAATTGCAACAACAACAAAAATTGACAAGTGGTACCTAGTTAAACTAAAGAGCTTCTGCATAACAAATGTTCTAGCAACAGAGTAAACAGACAACATACAAAGTGGGAGAAAATATTTACAACTCATGCATCCAACAAAGGCCTAATATTCAGAATCTACAAGGAACTGAAACAATTCAACAACCCAAAACAGCCTCATTTTAAAAATGGACAGGAGACAAGAACAGACACATTTTAAAAGAAGACATATGAGTGGTAAACAAACATCTGAAAAAAGTGCCCAACCTTACTGATCATCAGAGAACTGCAAATGAAAACCATAATGAGATTCCAGAATGCACCAATCTGAATGGTTATTACTAAAAAGTCAAAAAACAACAAATGGTAGCAAGGAGTCGTTTAAAGGGAATGCTTATACACTGTTGGTAAGAATGTAAATTACTTCAGTCACTGTGGAAAGCAATTTGGAGACTTATCAAAGAACATAGAACAGAACTGTCATACAATCCAGCAATCTCATTACTCGGTATAATTCCAAAATAAACTGTTCTACCAGAAAGAGATGTACTCCCATTTTCATTACAGTGCTATTCACAATAGCAAAGATATGGAATCAACTTATGTGTCCATCAACAATGGACTGAACAAAGAAAATATGGTACATATATACCGTGGAATACTGCACAGCCACAAAAGAAAAAAAAAATTGTGTCCTTTGCAGCAACATGGATGTGCTGGAGGCCATTATCCTAAGCAAATTAATGCAGGAACATGTTCTCCCTCATAAGTGGGAGCTAAATATTGGGTACTCATGGGCATGAAAATGGCAACAATAGAAACTGGGGACTACTAGAAGAGGGAAAGAGGGAGGGGGACAATGGATGAAAAACTATTGGGGACTATGCTCAGTACCTGGGTAATAGGATCATTCGTACCCCAATCCTCAGCATCACACAATGTATACAGGTAACAAACCTGCACATGTACCCTAAGAAGCTAAAATAAAAGTTGAAAAAAGTTATTTCAATAAAAACTTAACAGAAGTAAGTTATATATTACAGCAATACATGCAGTAGAAATTAATTATCATTAGGCTTACATCCTTAAACCAAAGGTGAATCATATCAAATCTGCAAAGTACAATTCTTATTAAACCTCAACCAAAGTTCATTTGGGGCTTCATCTCCTTCTGGAGGAATTTATATTGTAAAAGTCTTTAAAGATAAATAGTTATAGAGACCTGTAATTTCTGCCAATATGCCAGCCAAACTCAACATCAACGAAGACACTTCCTCACATTGGGGAGGAGTTATGAAGGGCAGGGAGAGGCTGAAGTCAGTGTTCCTTACCAATCTCTGCCTCCAGCCTCCCAAAGCCCCAGCAAGCTCAGTAGATCGTGATGTGGGACTGCGTTATTCACATGTATGTTACCCATCAGGGAACATTTTGACAGTATCTCAGGATCAAGTAAAAAAGTGTTGGTGAAGTGCTTTACATTTAAATGAGAAAATGATACATTTTTGTCAGTTATTACAATAAAATAACTGAAAGATATATCTACCAACCTTTTTTTTTTTTTTTTTTTTTTTTTTTTTTTTTTTTGAGATGGTGTCTTGCTCTGTTGCTCAGGCTGGAATGCAGTGGCACGATCTTGGCTCACTGAAACTTCCAGCTCCCGGTTTCAAGCAATTCTCCAGCCTCAGCCTCCTGAGTAGCTGGGATTACAGGCACACACCACTACACCTAGCTAATTTTTGTATTTTTAGTAGAGACTGGGTTTCACCATGTTGTCCAGGGTCACCTCGAACTCCTGACCTCATGATCCACCCATCTCAGCCTTCCAAAGTGCTGGGATTACAGGCATGAGCCACCACGCCCGGCCCATTTTCTTTACTGGAATAATAATGTTTGTTAGTATTGTTCTAATGGCAATCAAAATTACAATGTAGTTTGCTGAAATCGTCACTCTGTCTCTCTTTCTCTCTCTCTCTCTCTCCTTCTCTACCTACATTTCTAGTTATATATTATTTCTCTGATAACATCAACATTACTCGTAAACGAAATAATGTTCCTGGAATCTCTGTAATTAAGAGGAAAGATAGCATCTAAGAATTGTGTTCCCTTACCTGTCACACCAGCTTGGTTAATGAGCAGAAAAAACACAAGGCTTAAATGCTCAGCTGATAAAAAGGCTTACCTCCTTTACTAGGCTTTAAAAAGGGTTGATTTTACACATTGGCAGCTGTGTAATGTTGTCTAGGGGATATAGAACAGCGTACATTATCTACTGAAATGTTGGGGATCCCACCATTTAAAGGCCCATTTCTTTAGGTCTAACTGACACTTTGCTGTGTGGGTCCCATTAAAAATACATACTATTTCTAAATCTTTGTCATTCTCCATCTCAGTGATACTCAGAGGGCACTTAGATTATCAACTAAAGAAGTGTCGTATCAAAACATAAGCCACTGCGAGAGAACCAAAGTTGCATACAACATATTAACTTGTTTCCCCAAGATCAGCCCTTGGAATTGGATTGAAGAAAGTCAGGAGATCAACATTTTAACTCTATACCTAAAATGTCTCATAGTAGTCCTTAAAATAGTGGAGTGTCCTTTACAATGATCTTGCTAACTAGCTATACAATGGCAGGCACTGCTTTTCTGGTTTCAATGAGACACAAGTGGCTAATTTAAATTTCTTTAACACTTTTAAAAACCTGTGGCTTTTTGACCTTGATACAGCATCTGATGTGCTTTCAAGGCACCCTTGTATCAGGACAGTTAACCTCTTTGTCTTCATTTCTGTAATCATCACAGAAGACCCTCTAACCCCTTAGTCTATTTGTTTTATTCCCTATGGACAGTGGGTGAACAAAAATAATGTAAACAATAAGATGAAAGAAACAACATTAACCATCTTCAATATTTTACATTCAGTTTTTTATGGACCTATCTGTGTAAATACAGGACAAAAATAAATGTGACAGGATGAGAAGAAATATATTTCTTGTAGATTTGGCCTCTAATGACATACTGGAAGCAATTTTTGAGTAGTTAGCCAAAGTGGAAATAGTTAACTTGTAGTTTATTAAATATCTATAACCAAGTTACCTCCACTTTTCATGTTGAAAGTCACCCCTTACTCTGACCTACAGGAATGACATGTATACTATCTATCTTGATATTATATAACTATGTTAATCTAAAAAAACCAGAAGTCATTGAGGCATATTTAGTCTGGTTTACGGTAGTCCCTAATCGCTGTCGTTAGTTGCTAAAAGATTTAGCAATGAGTTTTAAGATTTATTTTTCAAGTTAGTCTACACAGACATAATTTAAAATTTGTTTTATTTATATGACTTGTCTCCCTCATGATTCATTTTTGAACCAGCCTTCAGGCAAAAGCAATGTTAGCTTGCCTGGGGGAAGCTCATTTAATTTGATAGTGATAATTTTTTTGACAGCTGGTAATTTACTTATTTACAGCTTCCTGATTATGTTTTCTAATGCTGTAGTTATTTATATAAAATAATAATCTTCAGTTAAAGAATCCTTATTTTCTATTAATTGTTCCACTAAGAAAAAAACAAACTTTACCTTTTTTTCTTACTAGTATTAGTACCTTGTGATTTTGTTCTCACCTTAGTATAATGGTGATTATCATTTCATGCATATGATAAGAGAGATCCAGCTCTTATTGTTGAAGGATTTTTTTCCAGTTCACTATTACTAAAGGAATGCACCTTACCCATGACTGTCATTGATGATAGTGGTTTAGCCACAGTGATATTTTGGGATAAGGCATCCCAGAAAAGTTTAAGCTACATGTTTGTAGGCTTCAGAATATACAAAAGGTCTTCCCTTTTTCCATCTTTTTTAAGCTCACAAGGCATTTGAGGGGAAAATATTATATAAATATGTTAACAGGAAAGTATTATATTGTTCAAATAGTGAGAGTTATATAAATGTACCAAAGCACTTTAGCAATTACGATGTGTTAGATAGCTTATTTGCATGGAACATAAGGCTATTTATTAAATGGGTAACATGGTTGATCTTTCCAATAAAAGATGAATTTTGCTTTAATGTGGCAATATCCATTATAGGTCTTTATGATAAACAGTTTTCTAGGTTTGAATATATTCATTTTTTTTTAACAGAAACATTTTGTTTAGCATAAAACATACTAGAGGGGTCGGGGAAATCCCTTTCCTAGCAACAGGAAGCCGTGATAGACAGTACCTGGAAAATTGGGACACTCCCACCCTAATACTGTGCTTTTCCAATGGCCTTAGCAAACCGCACACTAGGAGATTATATCCTGCACCTGGCTCGGAGGGTTCCACCCCCATAGAACCTCACACATTGCTAGCACAGCAGCCTGAGATGGAACTGCAAGGTGGCAGCTAGGCTCGGGGAGGGGCGTCCACCATTGCTGAGACTTCAGTAGGTAAAGTCACAGGGAAGCTCGAACTGAGTGGAGCCCACCACAGCTCAGTGAGGCCTGCCTGCCTCTGTAGACTCCACCTCTGGGGGCAGGGAATAGCTGAACAAAAGGCAGCAGAAACTTCTGGAGACTTAAACGTACCTGTCTGACAGCTTTGAGGAGAGTAGTGGTTCTCCCAGCATGGAGTTTGAGATCTGAGAATGGACAGACTGCCTCAAGTGGGTCCCTGACCCTCAAGTAGCCTAACTGGGAGACACCTCACAGTTCGGGCTGACCGACACCTCATACAGCTGAGTGCCTCTCTGAGACAAAGCTTCCAGAGGAAGGATTAGGCAGTAACATCTGCTGTTCTGCAATATTTGCTGTTCTGCAGTCTCTGCTGGTGATACCCAGGCAAACAGGGTCTGGAGTGGACCTCTAGCAAACTCCAACAGACCTGCAGCTGAGGGTCCTGACTGTTAGAAGGAAAACTAACAAACAGAAAGGACATCCACACCAAAACCTCATCTGTACGCCACCATCATCAAAGACCAAAGGTAGATAAAATCACAAAGATGGGGAGAAACCAGAGCAGAAAAGATGAAAATTCTAAAAATTAGAGTGCCTCTTCTCCTCCAAAGGAATGCAGCTCCTCGCCAGCAATGGAACAAAGCTAGACAGAGAATGACTTTGACAAGTTGAGAGAAGAAAGCTTCAGACAATCGGTAATAACAAACTTCTCCAAGCTAAAGGAGGATGTTCGAACCCGTTGCAAAGAAGCTAAAAACCTTGAAAAAAGATTAGATGAATGGCTAACTAGAATAAACAGTGCAGAGAAGGCCTTAAATGACCTGATGGAGCTGAAAACCATGGCACGAGAACTATGTGACACATGCACAAGCTTCAGTAACCAATTAATCAAGTGGAAGGAAGGGTATCAGTGATTGAAGATCAAATGAATGAAATGAAGCAAGAAGAGAAGTTTAGGAAAAAAAGAGTAAAAAGAAATGAACAAAGCCTCCAAGAAATATGGGACTATGTGAAAAGACCAAACATACATCTGATTGGCATACCTGAAAGTGATGGAGAGAATGGAACCAAGTTGGAAAACACTCTGCAGGATATTATCCAGGAGAACTTCCCCAACCTAGCGAGTCAGGCCAACATTCAAATTCAGGAAATACAGAGAATGCCACAAAGCTACTCCTTGAGAAGAGCAACCCCGAGACACATAATGGTCAGATTCACCAAAATTGAAATGAAGGAAAAAATGTTAAGGGCAGTCAGAGAGAACAGTCAGGTTACCCACAAAGGGAAGCCCATCAGAATAACAGCGGATCTCTTGGCTGAAACTCTACAAGTCAGAAGAGAGTGGGGGCCACTACTCAACATTCTTAAAAGAATTTTCAACCCAGAGTTTCATATCCAGCCAAACTAAGCTTCATAAGTGAAGGAGAAATAAAGTCCTTTACAGACAAGTAAGTGCTGAGAGATTTTGTCACCACCAGGCCTGCCTTACAAGAGCTCCTGAAGGAAGCACTAAACATGGAAAGGAACAACGGGTACCAGTCACTGCAAGAACATGCCAAAATATAAAGATGATCAATGATAGAAAGAATCCGCATCAACTATTGAGCAACATAACCAGCTAACATCATAATGACAGGATCAAATTCACACATAACAAAATTAACCTTAAATGTAAACGGACTAAATTCTCCAATTAAAAGACACAGATTGGCAAATTGGAAAATAGTCAAGACACATCAGTGTGCTGTGTTCAGGAGACCCATCTCACATGCAGAGACACACATAGGGTTCAAAATAAAGGAATGGAGGAAAATCTACCAAGCAAATGGAAAACAAAAAAAGTAGGGGTTGCAATCCTAGTCTTTGATAAAACAGACTTTAAACCAACAAAGATCAAAAGAGACAAAGAAGGCCATTACATAATGGTAAAGAGATCAATTCAACAAGAAGAGCTAACTATCCTAAATATATATGCACCCAATACAGGGCACCAAGATTCATAAAACAAGTCCTTAGAGACCTACAAAGAGACTTAGACTCAAACGCAATAATAATGGGAGACATTAACACCCCACTGTCAACGTTAGACAGATCAACAAGACAGAAAGTTAAAAAAGATATTTGGGAATTGAACTCAGCTCTGCACCAAGTGGACCTAATAGACATCTATAGAACTCTCCACCCCAAATCAACAGAATATACATTCTTATCAGCATCACATCACACTTATTCCAAAGTTGACCACACAATTGGAAGTAAAGCACTCTTCAGGAAATATAAAAGAACAGAAATTATAACAAACTGTCTCTCAGACCACAGTGTAATCAAGCTAGAACTCAGAATTAAGAAGCTCACTCAAAACCACTCAACTACATGGAAACTGAACAACCTGCTCCTGAGTGACTACTGGACACATAATGCAATGAAGGCAGAAATAAAGATGTTCTTTGAAACCAATGAGAACAAATGCACAACATACCAGAATATCTAGGACACATTTAAAGCAGTGTGTAGAGGGAAATTTATAGCACTAAAAGCCCAGAAGAGAAAGCAGGAGAGATCTGAAATTGACACTCTAAAATCACAATTAAAAGAACTAGAGAAGCAAGAGCAAACACATTCAAAAGCTAGCAGAAGGCAAGAAATAATAAGATCAGAACAGAACTGAAGGAGATAGAGACACAAAAAACCCTTCAAAAAGTCAGTGAAACCAGAAGCCAGTTTTTTGAAAAGATCAACAAAATTGATAGACCACTAGCAAGACTAATAAGAGAGAAGAATCAAATAGATACAATAAAAAATGATAAAGAGGATATCACCACCAATCCCACAGAAATACAAAATACGATCAGAGAATACTATAAACACATCTGTGCAAATAAACTAGAAAATCTAGAAGAAATGGATAAATTCCTGGACACATACACCCTTCCAAGACTCAACCAGGAAGAAGTTGAATCCCTAAATAGATCAATAACAGGCTCTGAAGTTGAGGCAATAATTAATAGCCTACCAACTGAAAAAAGTCCAGGACCAGATGGATTCATAGTCAAATTCTACCAGAGGTACAAACAGGAGCTGGTACCATTCCTTCCGAAACTCTTCCAATCAATAGAAAAAGAGGAAATCCTCCCTAATTCATTTTATGAAGCCAACATCATCCTGATACCAAAGCCTGGCAGAGATACAACAAAAAAAAGAATTCTAGACCAATATCCCTGATGAACATTGATGCAAAAATCCTCAATAAAATACTGGCAAACTGAATCCAGCAGCACATCAAAAAAGCTTATCCACCACAATCAAGTTGGCTTCATTCCTGGGATACAAGTCTGGTTCAACATACACAAATCAATAAACGTAATCCATCATATAAACAGAACCAAAGACAAAAGTTATATGGTTATTTCAATAGGTGCAGAAAAGGCCTTTGACAAAATTCAACACCCCTTCATGCTAGAAACTCTCAATAAACTAGGTATTGATGGGACATATCTCAAAATGATAACAGCTATTTATGACAAACCCATAGCCAATATCATACTGAATGGGCAAAAACTGGAAGCGTTCCCTTTGAAAACTGGCAGAAGACAGGGATGCCCTCTCTCACCACTCCTATTCAACATAGTGTTGGAAGTTCTGGCCAGGGCAATGAGGCAACAGAAAGAAATAAAGGTATTCAATTAGGAAAGGAGGAAGTCAAATTGTCCCTGTTTGCAGATGACATGATTGTATATTTAGAAAACCCCATCATCTCAGCCCAAAATCTCCTCAAGCTGATAAGCAACTTCAGCAAAGTCTCA